>NC_139585.1:28835091-28845091 GCF_946808225.1 Silurus aristotelis
ACCCTATTGAGCACTTGTGGGGAATCCTCAAGCGGAAGATGGAGAAGCACCATGTGTCTAACATCCAGCAGCTCTGTGATGTCATTATGGAGGAGTGGAAGAGGATCCCCGCAACAACCTGTGCAGCTCTGGTGAATTCCATGCCCAAAAGGATTACGGCAGTGCTGGATAATAATGGTGCTAAGACTCAATAATTACAATTTGGACACAGTTTTGAGATGTTCATGACATGATGATCTCCTCAAAGTTGTCTACATCTGCATTTTTTTTTTTATTAATGTACATAATGTCAATTTTTATCCATTTACAGTTACAAGTTCAGTGAGTTCCAGTTTGTTGTAAGTAATTCTAGGCATGAAAAACAAAAAGAATAGTTGGAACTTCAACCACTTCCTTTACTGAGAAGTGTGAGAACGTTGCTTCCAAAGATCCCCATGAATGGAACATCACATTTCTATATGTTTTTCCACAGACCTGTGTGGAGCTGAGGGAGGAAATGAAGAATGAGTGCAATGAGACAGGGCAATGGCAGGGTTACAGCGAGAATTACGACCTAGAAATGGGCCACTGGGAATCTTCCCATATCTCCTATTTGACCTTCAAAAGCCTTTTGCAGCTCAGCAGAATGATGAACACAGGTGATGATTCTTCATCATAAATCCTAAACACTACACAACTCTACACCATGCTACAATATACAATATTCTCCTACACTATACAACACTGTCCATCTTCAACAACTGTCCTTCCCTCTTTCCACCATATTCTCAGGGGTGGTGATGTTGGACAGAGAGGAACCATCACTCTCCAGCATCATGGATAAAATTGTGGATGAGATGATCGAGAAAAAAGAGATCAGACCTGGCGAGCGTGATGAGGTTTTTAAAGCTTTAATGCAGAAGCGTAGGTAATAAATACTATAGCTAGATAAGTTCTAGCGCTAAATTCAATTTCAGATGTTGAATTCTGGCTCAATTTCTAATTCAAGTTACGGTACAAATTTCAATTTAAACTAGTCTATTTTTACTCCCAATTGTAAGTTTAATCCAAATTTGATTTCTAGTTTCAATGCAAAAGTTTGATTCCAAATAGTCAGTTCAGTTCCAATTTAATTCGAATACAATTTGTAAATTCAAGTAAAATTTTTTATATGAATTTTGATATTTGATATTTATCTGCACTTATCAATTTGCACAATTACTACTGCTTGCACATCTGGTAGATGCTAAGCTGCATTTCATTGCTGTGTTCCTGTACGCTGAATATCTACCTACCTACCTACCTACTAAAAGAAATGTATACATAAAAGATAGCGCAACTACCTGTATAGGCTGTTTAAGCTCCGCCCACTTCTGATCTGAAGCCTTGCATGGCTGTCCTGGAACTGCTGCGATTTCTGTATTAGTTTCCATTTGATTTTCCTTTTTTTTGCATCCACGAAAAAAACGAGGGTTTTTTTATTGTTTAAGTCGTAAATCCTTCTCCCACACACTTTAAACACCCACAGAAAACATCTGCAAGAATATGCCGAGATGAATTTTGTGTCTATTGGTAGAAATACAGTATTGCAGTTTTAGTGAGTACATGTACATGTACAGTATACAGTTCTGTAGCGTAGTCTTATTGGTTGAAGTGTCACTATGATGTCAAAAAAGAGGCGGGGTTAAAGATACACGTCACCAGCATTCTTTACTTTCTGTACTGTAATTTACTTTGTTTTAAAATTAATCATTATATTTGTATTAATACATTATTTCAACATAAATCCCCACAGTTCCATATAGGTGTTTTGGCCTATCATGCTGTCCACGAGAGACCGGGAAAATAAACGTAACTAATTAATTATGTGGCAAATGCAACTTTGCGATATTTCGAGATTCAGACCGCGGTAAAAAAATCAAGGCACAGGCCACACAATTTCTCTGATTTCTCTTTTTTTTCCTCAAAGCCAATCAGTGGAGACACAATCTCTTGCATCAGCTCTTGATATCCAGACTTTCCTAGTACCAGTAAAGGTAATATTTTTAGTAACATTTTCGGACAGAGACTAACTTAGGATAAATACAATGTGCCTAAAGATAAGTATTTGCTGTATTTCACAGAAAGATGCTTCTGAAGGTGTGGAGGCCTCCATGGTGTTTGTTGGTAAGTGACTGTGAATTCTATTTATTAAAATTCATTCGTCTTTTTGTTTGGATATTTATTACAAAAAATAGAATGTGATCAGCTCAAATTATAACGCGATCTGTTCTTGTTGCAGATGTCAGTCAAAAAGTATTGTAAAGTTGTGCCATTTGGAAAAGTAGATTTTATTTCAATGAGCAAATGATCTTTTGTTTATTTGTTTTGTATTCAAACAAATGTAAAAAGGTCTTTGGGAAAAATGATCAATTTGATCGAGTTAATAAAACGATGTGTGGGTGTATTCAGGGGCTCTGGAGTTCCTGGAGAAGCCGAGCGTGGCGTTTGTACGCCTGAAGGAAGCCCACGTTCTGGAGACGCCGCTGGAATCTTTGGCTCATGTTCGCTTCGTCGTTGCGCTGATTGGATCGACCGAAAATGATGTGGACTACCATGAGACCGGACGAGCCATCGGCGCTCTTTTGTCAGATCATGTAAGGACCATTCTTAATACACTGTAAATTATTTAGAGAAAAGGAGCTCTCACTCATACAAACGATAAAAATTTCTAATATCATCTTCATTTGCTGGTATAATAACCTCCACTCTTCTATGAAGATTTGTGGAGATTCATTCAGCCACAAGGGTGTTAGTAATGACAAGCACTGGTGTAGGTGAGATGATTAGGGCTGGAGTGCGGTCAGTGTTCACAATCATCCCAAAGATATTCAATAATCTTGATGTCAGAGCTCTATAGCAGGCCAGTCAAGATCTTCAGCTCCGAAAATTTAAACTCAAGCAGCTGGCTTTGTGCACAGGGGCATCATCACGCAAGTTTGGTTCTCTTAGATGAAGGAAAATTGAATGCTACAGCATCTAAAGACGTCCTACACAAGTGTGTAGTATAAATAGTGCACTATAACAAAAAAGATTCATAAGAAAATAAAAATAAATAACACGATTTTAGCGAGTACTTAAAAAGTGTCGTCGCTGCAAAGTAAATTTTAGTGACTACATGAACGATGAAACATTTCAACAAATTTTCTCTCAAAGTAGAATCCAGAAGAAGGTGTAGCTGCTATTGTGGGTGGAGCAGTTAAAAGCTACTGAAACATGGACACAATTATGACGTTGGCTCTCATGCACACACTTATAGGTCTTCATCCAGGCGGCGTTAAAAGCTCAGAGTGACGAAGAGCTGAATCGTGCCGTGACGGACTTCCTGGATTACAGCGTGGTGATCCCGCCTACAGAGATTCAGGATGAAAGCATGCTTGCACCTATTATTGGGTTCCAGAAGAAGCTCCTTCAGGAGAGACTCCACCCCTCCGAGCCTCAGCACCACCTCAACCCCAAAGCAGACAGGAAACGTATTGAAATTAGTTTTTATATATATATATATATATACAGTGGGTACGGAAAGTATTCAGACCCCCTTAAATTTTTCACTCTTTGTTATATTGCAGCCATTTGCTAAAATCATTTAAGTTCATTCTTCTTCCTCATGAATGTACACACAGCTCCCCATACTGACAGAAAAACAAAGAATTGTTGACCTTTTTGCAGATTTATTAAAAAAGAAAAACTGAAATATCACATGGTCCTAAGTATTCAGACCCTTTGCTGTGACACTCATATATTTAACTCAGGTGCTTTCCATTTCTTCTGATCATCCTTGAGATGGTTCTACACCTTCATTTGAGTCCAGAAATTTTTGATTATACTGATTGGACTTGATTAGGAAAGCCACACACCTGTTTATATAAGACCTTACAGATCACAATGCATGTCAGAGCAAATGAGAATCATTAAGGTCAAAGAAACTGCCTGAAGAGCTCAGAGACAGAATTGTGGCAAGGCACAGATCTGGCCAAGGTTCCAAAAAAATTTCTGCTGCACTTAAGGTTCCTAAGAGCACAGTGGCCTCCATAATCCTCAAATGGAAGACGTTTGGGATGACCAGAACCATTCCTAGAGCTGGCCGACCGGCCAAACTGAGCTATCGGGGGAGAAGAGCCTTGGTGAGAGAGGTAAAGAAGAACCCAAAGATCACTGTGGCTGAGCTCCAGAGATGCAGTCGGGAGATGGGAGAAAGTTGTAGAAAGTCAACCATCACTGCAGCCCTTCACCAGTGGGGCTTTATAGCAGAGTGTCCCGACGGAAGCCTCTCCTCAGTGCAGGACACATGAAAACCCGCATGGAGTTCTCCAAGATGGTGAGAAATAAGATTCTCTGGTCTGATGAGACCAAGATAGAACTTTTTGGCCTTAATTCTAAGCGGTATGTGTGGAGAAAACCAGGCACTGCTCATCACCTGTCCAGTACAGTCTCAACAATGAAGCATGGTGATGGCAGCATCATGCTGTGGGGGCGTTTTTCAGCTGCAGGGACAGGACGACTGGTTGCAATCAAGGGAAAGATGAATGCGGCCAAGCACAGGGATATCCTGGACGAAAACCTTCTCCAGAGTGCTTTGGACCTCAGACTGGGCTGAAGGTTTACCTTCCAACAAGACAATGACCCTAAGCACACAGCTAAAATAACGATGGAGTGGCTTCACAACAACTCCGTGACTGTTCTTGAATGGCCCAGCCAGAGCAATGACTTAAACCCAATTGAGCATCTCTGGAGAGACCTAAAAATAGCTGTCCACCAACGTTTACCGTCCAACCTGACAGAACTGGAGAGGATCTGCAAGGAGGAATGGCAGAGGATCCCTGAATCCAGGTGTGAAAAACTTGTTGCATCTTTCCCAAAAAGACTCCTGGCTGTATTAGATCAAAAGGCGGCTTCTACTAAATACTGAGCAAAGGGTCTGAATACTTAGGACCATGTGATATTTCAGTTTTTCTTTTTTAATAAATCTGCAACAATGTCAACAATTCTGTGTTTTTCTGTCAATATAGGGTGCTATGTGTACATTCATGAGGAAAAGAAATGAACCTAAATGATTTTAGCAAATGGCTGCAAAATAAAAAAGAGTGAAAAATTTAAGGGTGTCTGAATACTTTCCGTACCCACTGTATATTGCTAGTTAGCCAATTTAAAATTCTAAGAAACATTAAACCTATTTGTATGTTCAATATAAACAAGAAATAATAATGTGTTAATTAGTAAAAAAAAAAAAAACAATGTCTCCACGTAGCATCTATTTCCAAAGTCCCTCCACCTGAGGATCCACTGGTGCGCACCGGAAAACCATTCGGAGGATTGATCCGTGACTTTAGAAGACGCTACAAGCACTACAGGAGTGACATCACTGATGGCTTGAACACTCAAGTCCTCGCTGCCGTGATCTTTATTTACTTTGCCGCCCTCTCCCCTGCTATCACCTTTGGTGGTCTGCTAGGTGAACGATTTTTGCTTCTAGTGTGTTTTTGCTAGTTGAGAATTTAATCTTAAGCTGACACCCAA
Organism: Silurus aristotelis; assembly: GCF_946808225.1. Lineage (NCBI taxonomy): Eukaryota > Metazoa > Chordata > Actinopteri > Siluriformes > Siluridae > Silurus > Silurus aristotelis. The sequence goes on from NC_139585.1 coordinate 28,840,627, forward strand.
TCAAATATCATGTGTTGAGATTTTGCCCCACCTCCTGCCACAGCTGATAAAGTAGATAATATGATGGGAGTATCTGAGCTTTTGCTGTCTACGGCAGTGCAAGGCGTCGTTTTCTGCTTGATCGCAGCCCAGCCAGTCCTCGTAATCGGCTTCTCGGGGCCACTGCTGGTCTTCGAAGAGGCCTTCTACGGGGTAACATCATAATAATGTATTTTAAAGATTCATTTAGGATTTCCAGTGCACCATAAACACAAAAGTTTTTATGTATAATGTTGATTTTCCGGCAGTTCTGTAAGTCTCGGGACATCGAGTACATCGTAGGTAGAGTGTGGGTCGGCGTATGGCTCATTGTCATCGTCGTGCTCATGGTAGCGACGGAGGGCAGCTTCCTGGTGCGCTTCATCTCCCGCTTCACCCAAGAGATCTTCTCCATCCTCATCTCGCTCATCTTCATTTATGAGACCTTCTCCAAACTTGGCAGTGTAAGAGACATCATAAAAAGTCCACAAAAAGGATTTTTCACACATGCTGTAGGACTTCTGTTAATCAGTGACATCTGATTATAGCTTATCTCATGCAATAAATTTTTTATGTTAAAGTTAACAGAAAGTGAGCTGTACGAGTGTAACTAGCTAGCTCACTAAAGAGATAGATATACTGTATATTTTATGCATCATTTTGGACTAATTAAAATAACAAATTAGCCTGATACACCACCAGGGCAGTGGTCCTGTGGTAGAGCAGAGGTGGTCCAGTAGTTAAGGGTCAGGGGTTCAAGCCCCAGCACCGCCAAACTGCTACTGTTGGGCCCTTGAGCATGGCACTTAACTACAGTATATCTGCTCCAGGAGCGCCGAACCATGGCTGACCTGGCGCTCTGACCCCAGATTCCTGACAAGCTGGGATACATGAAACTTTGGGGGACGTGGTAGCTCAGTGGTTTAGGCTTAGGGTTACTTATTGGAAGGTCAGGGGGTTCAAGCCCCAGTATGACCAGACTGCCACGTTTGGGGTTCCTTGAGCAAGGCCTGTAACCTCACTGTATGCTCTAGGGGCACTGTAATGTGGCTGACCCTGCACTCTGTCCCCAGCTTCCTAACATCGCTGGTATATGCGAAGAAAGAATTTCACTGTGCTGTAAACTTTTATCATGACATTTATTTTGTACCATGTAAATGTTTGTATCTTCATTGATTGGTATATTAAAAAATTATTCTTGCTGGTCCATAATCATAGATTTTCAAGGCCCACCCTCTTAATCTCAACTACGAGCATTTGAATACCTCAGTCGCAGATCCTTGGCACCCCATCATCACCCATCACACGACTGTAGATAATTCTACAGGCAACATCACCACAGTCACCACCATAAGTTACCGTGCCTACCCCAACACCGCGCTGCTCTCCATGTGCTTGATGTTCGGCTGCTTTTCCATCGCTTACTTCCTCCGCATATTCAAGAATGGCTACTTTCTGCCTGGCACGGTTAGTTGCTGGTTCTGGTTGTGGTTAAATAGGCTACTGATATAAATTCATAAAGTCATTGTTATTTCTTGCCTTTCAGGTTCGTCGTTTGATGGGTGACTTTGGTGTCCCCATTGCTATTGTCCTTATGGTGGTTGTGGATATTAGCATTAATGACACATACACGCAAGTAAGTTTTTTGTGGGACAGTTATTTTTATAGGTTCATTGTTTTGAACACTAAATCACAAGTTTATACAGGGTGGCGTGGGGAAACTGGACATTTTGGAACTAGGAGTTGGTGACCCTGGAGCCTCGGCAATTGTTTGGAACCAGTAGAAGCCCTTGTCATTAGTTATAATAAAGCAGTGAAGTGGTGCGCAACGAGCGTGTGCTGTAAAACCTTTAATAAGAATAGTGATATTGTGTGTGCTGTGCAAAGGGAATTTTATTACCATTTAGGACGTCACGATTGTATCCGGTCTGCTAATTTCACAGAAGCAGGTTCAACCTTAAAAAGAAGTCAACAGGTGGTGTTGAGCACACCAGAGAATGTTTAGTCTGTACAAGCTGCTATCATGAGGGATGGGGACTGGGGGACTTCTGCAGACCGGATACAATCATAACCTTTTAACTGGTAATGATGCAGAAATGAGTTTGTTCAGCACTCACACTCTCCCCATTCTTATAAAAGGCTTTTACAGAGAACGCTCATTGCGCAGCACTCCACTGCTCCATTAAAACTAATGCCAAGGTGTTCGAAACGAGGTCACACTGGTTCCCAACAATTGCTGAATCCCCAGAGTCGCCAACTCCTAGCTCTAAAAATTTCCCATTTCCCTGCACCACCCTGTATTAATGTGGTCATAATGGTCAGTGGTAAAGCTGTAAAACTTTTAAGTTTCTTTAAGAGAGTCTTTAGGACAAAGAAAAAATGAAGGCTAATGAGGCAATGACTAGAAGTAGGATTAAATCAGAAACTAATTTATTTGTGGATGTCCCTTAGCAGTAAATGTAACCATAAATAGATAAAAGGTATGGCTCCATTTTAAATGTATAAAAAATAATAGTTTGCCAATTGCTGTGGAATGAGTGACCTTGTGACCTTAATGTTTTCTAGAAACTAGTGGTGCCCAAGGGCTTGCAGGTGTCTAACCCTGCCATGCGAGGCTGGCTCATTAACCCCATGGGCGAGCACAAGCCCTTCCCCACCTGGATGATGTTCGCTTGTGTCGTGCCTGCCATTTTGGTGTTCATACTAATCTTCCTTGAATCGCAGATCACTACGTTAGTCCAAGTTTTCTATCTTGGGTGCTAATTTACTAAGATCCCAATCAAAGAGACCAGATTACAGCTAGTGGTACTACTACCACTAGCTGTATTAGCTGAACTAGATGAAGTGATTTTCAAAGAAGAATTGAAAGCATGCCTTTGTAAAATCAGAGAAATAGATTTTAATTCAATACTTTTTCCCACCTTTCCCTCCTTTGAATTATCGTTCTTTGTAGGTTAATTGTAAGCAAACCAGAGAGGAAGATGTTAAAAGGATCAGGCTTCCATTTGGACCTTCTTATTTTGGTGAGCATGGGAGGGCTCTGTGCTTTCTTCGGAATGCCATGGCTCAGCGCTGCCACGGTTCGCTCTGTAACACATGCCAATGCCCTGACTGTCATGAGTAAAGGGCCCAAACCGCAGATCGAGAAAGTTCTGGAACAGAGAATTAGTGGTGTATTGGTGGCCCTCCTCGTGGGTAGGTCTCTCTTTTTTAGAGATTTTTTCCTGCAGACACAATGGCACTTTTTTGACATAACAGGCATACTGATTTCATCCTACTCATGCCATATGTCCTCATTTAAACTCAAATTTGTGGGTGCAGTGATGGGGAATTCATTAGAGAAGGGAACTGTGATGTAATGCTTGGAGGAATCATGATAGTATTTCAGAAAATCCTGTGGAAATCCCTTAAATAAAAGGAAAACATGGGGAATTCCTTGGCGTAATCTTGGCAAATCTTGGGTAATCCTGTGAGGAAATCTTAAAAGAGAATCAACTATGGATATCTTGGGAAAAGCACTTTGAGGGAAATTCTTTGGCTGTATGTCTTATAGGCAATACCTTGCAGCAAGCTTAAGGAAAGTAAGGTTTGAGAAATCTTGTGGTAACCTTGAGGGTACCCCTTGTGGACTCTTAGCGGAATTTAAAGAAATAATTACTGTGGAATATTAAGAAAATCCGTTGGTGGAATCATTGGAATTTTTGGGGGAAATTCTGCAAAACATTGAGGAAACTGTGTGAAATTGAGAGAATCTGGGAGACAACTTGGGGGAATCTTATGGGGAAACCCTAGGGACTTTTAAAGGAAGTTGTAGGGTATAAGTCTTGGAAGTTACCCCTTTAATCAAACATGGAAAAACTTTAAGAATCTTTTTTGATGAATTCCTAGGTTATAATCCTGAGTGAGTGAAGGAAAGTTAGCGTTCGTCTTTTTTCATCTCTCCTTGATTATTCAATTAATGATAATCAATCTATTAATCATCAATTGACCTCTGTTCCTCTTCTGAACTCTTGCAAGGCCTGTCCATTCTCATGGAGCCCATTCTGAAGATGATTCCCATGGCGGCTTTGTTTGGTATCTTCCTCTACATGGGCGTTACATCTCTGAGTGGCATTCAACTGTGGGATCGCATGCTGCTGCTCCTTATTCCAAAGAAGTACCACCCCAATGAACCGTATGCTCAAAGAGTACGTTTCTGGGTCTTTTATTGTAAAAAGCACAGCATTTTTGTCTTTTTATGAGCCATATTTTGGTATTTAATTCTTACTTTCTTGTTCATCACTATATAAAATGCTGTATAGTATTTACTTGAACCTCTCATGTAAAGCATGGTCACTTTTAACATGAATAGAGTTCACTCTTGTAATAATGTAAGAGTGCCGTTCAAGTCAAACTGGGATTTTTAATTTTACAGGTATAAAAATGGATGCTAGCGTGGCAGTACTGC
>NC_139585.1:28850091-28932591 GCF_946808225.1 Silurus aristotelis
GATACGCGAACCACATGGGGTCCAGTGAGGGTGGTAGGTGGGTCTTGATGTGCCTCATGACGAGCCTCTCGAAGCACTTCATCACGGTGGTCATCGAGGCAGGAGATAGAGAACTAATGGAGAAGGACTGTATTATAGACTGTAGGGCAAAAGAGACTGGTTGGAGACAGAAATGAGCAACTATTATAGAACAAGGCACACTCTTAGGGGTGGGACTTACATGTTCTAGAGAGCATTTAATTGGCCTCTTAAATGTGGTGCATCTTAAACGCTATCAAATGGTGCTTCAGCTCAGACTTTAAATAGAAGCTCTTTGACATACGGAATCGAATCGCACCCCTCAGGTTTTAATCTCGTCCTCCTTTGATATTGTGACGTCCCGAAAATGATGGCGTTATGCATGTCGGTCGTTTATGATGCCGATAAATCCCTCCACGATAAATAAGGGATCGATTTGCTTGAAAAGTTTCTTCTAAAACACTATTGGATTCGACAATTATGCAAATCAATTCTGGACCAATTTTGGACCAAACCACGTGTCCCAGCGCGTTCAGAGGCGTCTTCATTTAATATCTCTGACCACTTGCCTGCTTCCTCACAGCCCCCAAAGCAGTCACGTGTTTTACCGTAATCAAGGGAATGGAATTGAGTCAGTACGTGAAAGTGAGCAGGAAAGAGGGAATTTGTTAGCAGGTACTCTGGAAATCTTATCCAGGTCACCTCTGATTTCAGATCTTACTGTTGACGAACAAGTGATTTTTATTTTTTTTTTCCTTCTCACATGACAGAAATCGTGGACCAGCCCGGAGTGGACATCTTCGGCCAGGTGTACAACCAGTGGAAGAACAAGGAGTGTGTGTGTCCCAACTGCAGCCGGAGCATCGCTGCCTCGCGCTTTGCCCCTCACCTGGAGAAGTGCCTTGGCATGGGGCGCAACAGCAGTCGCATCGCCAACCGCAGGTGCCTCGAAACACATCCGGGTGTAATTACCACCTTAAACAAAATGTTTTTTTTTTTTATTGTTATTAGCTAGCAATGTTGTGGATTTAACAGCAGCAGCTATACCGCCACCCTCAGGCCAGGTTTACACATACTCCATGTGAACAGAATAATGCTCCTGTACCTCATGCACTATATTGCAAAAGTATTGGGTCACCTGGCCATAAGTACGGTATGTGATTTTTGAGAATCGCATTCCACATTTAGTCCCAATTCACTCTTATAATTCCCTCCACTCTTCTGGAAAGATGTTCCAATAGATTTTTGGAGTGTGCTTATGGATATTTGCGTTCATCAGCCACAAGGGTGTTATGAAAGGCAGGTACTGATGTAGGTGAGGAGACCTGGGGTGCAGTCAGCGTTCACATTCATCCCAAAGGTGTTCAGTAGGGATGAGCTCAGAGCTCTATAGCAGCAAGATCTTCTTCTCCAAAGCATGTAAACCAGATCTTCAAGGAGCTCACTTTGTGCGCTGGAACAGGTTCGGGTTTCCAAGTTCAAGTGAATGCAAAGTTTTATAATAGCGCCATCTAAAGACGTCCTGTACAATTGAGTAAATCCGGATTTGTGGTAACAGTTTGGAAAAGAACCACATATAGCAGGAAAGGTCAGGTGTCCCAATACTTTTGGCAATATAGTGTATGTACTACAATACATACTGCCAATGGATTTTTAAAAATAATAATATTTTGTGCGTATTTTCTTCACTTTTGCCAGAATTGCACGGAAGAATTGATTCTCCAACTGAGTCATTAATTTGTTCGTTGTTTTCGTAAAATTTTTTTGCCGTGCACACAAACATACACAGAATGATATCGGGAAGACGTTCATGAGTTCTACCTGTATACACTGTGAGGACTAAAGGTTCTGGACACCTGACCATAGACATCATGGACATTTTCACAGACATCCTTTACAATTGTGTCTCTCCAACTTTGTGGTAGCGACTAGCTTGTCCGCGTTGAGATTCAGTTTCGACTCATTTCTTTTCTCGCTCTTTGTGAGCGATTTAGTTGGAGAGCTTCTCGGCAAGGGATATCGTGTTTTAATTTCTATTCATTTGTTTTTTGGTTGTTTTTTGAGGCACAATCATCTCACGCCTCTCCTCCGTACTCAGGATAGCCAGCGGCAACAACACGAACAAATCCGAGAGCGATCAGGAGGACAACGACGACGTGAACGACAACGACTGGTCCTACGGGGCCGAAAAGAAAGGTGAGCGTCCTGTTAGTTAGTTCTGGGGTTCCGAGGCCCGGGTCATGTCAGATTATCAGGAAATGAACAGTCTGATAGGGCTGCAAAAAAGCCAATCACCAAATAGAACATTGTCAAATCCTCAACTCGCTCAGACCTTAGTCAGTCGTTCAGGGAAAGGAGAAGTGGAGGAGAGTGGAGGTTCGGGTTGGTACTTTAAATGTTGGTACTATGACTGGTTCTGAAGGAAGAGTACAGTAAGAGTGTAGTGGAGGTAAAGAGAGTTTTTGATAGGGTGATGAACGTGAAGCTGGAAGTTGAAGGGATGATGCTAAATGTCATCAGTGCTTATGCTCCACAAGTGGGTTGTAAGATGGAGGAGAAGAAAAAATTCTGGAGTGAGTTAGATGAAGTGGTAGAAGGTGTACCTAGGAATTAACGATTGGTGATTGGGGCAGACTTTAATGGGCATGTAGGTGAAGGGAACAGAGGTGATGAGGAGGTGATGGTAGGTATGGTTTTAAGGAGAGGAATGTGGAAGGGCAGATGGTGGTAGATTTTGCTAAAAGGATAGAAATGGAAGTGGTGAACACTTATTTTAAGAAGAAGGAGGATCATAGGGTGACATAAGAGTGGAAAAAGGTGCACACAGGTGGACTATGTTCTATGTATGCAACCCGAAGGAGATTGGAGACTGTAAGGTGTTGGGAGGGGACAGTGTAGCTAGACAGCATCGGATGGTGGTCTGTGATATCTGGAAATAGAAAGGGAGACAAAGAGACTTGGTGGTGGAATGAGGAAGTGCAGGAGAGCATAAGGAGAAAGAGGTTGAAGAAACAGAATTGGGATCGACAGAGAGATGAGAAAAGTAGGCAGGAAAACAAGGAGATGCAGCAGCAGGTGAAGAGGGATGTGGCGAAAGCAGAGGAAAGGGCATATTAGGAGCTGTAGTAGAAGTTGGACACTAAAGAAGGAGAAAAGGATTTGTAGCAATTGGCCAGGCAGAGGAACCGAGCTGGGAAGGATGTGCTGCAAGTAAGAGCAGTAAAGGATGGAGATGGAAATGTGTTGACTAGTGAGGAGAGTGTGATGAGAAGGTGGAGGGAGTATTTTGAGCAGCTGATGAATAAGGAAAATGAGAGAGAGAAGGTTGGATGGTGTGGAGATGGTGAAGCAGGAAGTGGATAGGATTAGTAAGGAGGAAGTGAGAGCACGTTTGAAAACAGAAGTTACTGTTGTGGCAGACTAATAGAATAAAAAGAGAACGGATCGGAGAAACGCAGCAAGCTAGAAACCTGAAATTCACGAGACACAACAGGTCCAGTGCGACTGTCCCGAAGTTAGCAAACAGTTTACACAATAACACATCATTAAACTAAACCATTTTCACGCTACGCAAAGCCGTAACTTGAGCAGCCCAACTAATCGATAACGGCATTCGCCGACACCGGATTTATCAATTTTAACGATTAGTTGTACACGCCTACTTTTAAAAACAATTTTTCGACGATTCCCGATGCTCCGATTTCCAGTTCAAATGTCGTTTCTGAAATAAGCTTCAAAATGTTTTTGTGGAAAATGCCGAGTTTTATTTAACAACAACCTTTTCTGCATTGCAGCAAAGAAGAGAAGGGCAGATAAGGTATTTTTTTACATTCTATGAAACGATCCTGCTCTGTTGGTGAGTTGTTGTTTTGTTTTTTTTTTCTTTCTATTTGCAACATTTCGAGGTTCCCTGGTGGTCTAGTGGTTAGGATGCGGTGCTCTCACCGCTGCGGCCCAGGTTCGATCCCCGGTCAGGGAACCAGCCCCAGCCACTCTTGGTGCCGGTCCCAAGCCCAGATAAATGCGGAGGGTTGCATTAGAAAGGGCATCCAGCGTAAAAACGTGCCAAATCAAACATGCGGATGATCCGCTGTGGCGACCCCTAACGGGAGAAGCCGAAAGAAAGTTTATTTGCAACATTTCTACCTTTTCTATCATTTTGTTTTTTTCCCTAGCGATTTGACGATCTTTCTAAGTCATCCTTTGACGCTAAGCAATTATTAGTGACGCTTTTTATTTTTAATAAAAATAAATATCGCCAACATTTTTTTTTTTTCTTGCTTTTCTTTCTCTCTCTCTACACAGAATCCAAATTCACCGAGACGATCCAAGTCACTAAAACACAAAAACGGTAAGTATCTGTAAGAGTGAATGAACTGTAGCTGGGCAAAGTGACGCAACTATCTTTTCGATCTCTCACAATATCATGATGAATTTCCAAATGAAAATTTTAAACCAAAAAAAGTTATTTTATATATATATAATCATTGATTTTAAAATTTTTCTTGGAGGATGTTTATTGAACGTTGTTGGTTTGGGGGTTTTGATTCGTCGTTTATTTATTTATTTTTTATATTAACTTTAATAAAAAATAAAAAAAAAGTCTGGTTGAGGAAATTGAGGCTTAACAAAACACACTTGTAGCTGAATAAATCCCCACAAATTTTCACAAACACGTCTTCCCAGAGGAGTGGCGCTTGTTCTATCAGCAAACATGGAATGCACACACAAATCTTATGGTCAGGTGTCCACATACTTTGCTTCACATAGTGTAGCTGTAGGAAAGAAGTGTCCGTCTAGAACATATACAAAAAAGACTCAAATATCTAGTTGTAGTTGCTCGGATTTTAATGTTTTTACCAGAAATAGACACTGCAAGATATCATAACTTGAATAGATTTTTTTTGTTGTTGTTTTTTTTTTTCCTAACGGGACGTTCAGAAAATTTCAAACTCAGGCGTTTTTACGAAATTTTTATTTAGCGATATTTCATGTTTTTAATTATAATTCTGACACGCCTCACACCTGTTACTGCTTTATTCCAAAACGGATCAAATTTATTATTTTCCTCCGAATTCTACAAACAAAACCCCATAATTACCCAGTGAAAGAGGTTCCTTTGACATCTTTGCAATTTTATTACAAATAAAAAGAAGACTCACGTACATAAGAATTCACAGCCTTTTGCTCAAAATTGAGCTTGGGTGTACCCTGTTTCCACTGATCATCCTTGAGATGTTTCTACAACTTGATTGAAGACCACCTGTGGTAAATTGGACATGACTTGGAAAGGCACACACCTGTCTATAGAAGGTCCCACATTTAACAGTGCATGTCGGAGCACAAGCCAAGCCATGAAAACCAAGAAATTGAAGACCCCCGAGACAGGATTGTGTCGAGGGACAAACGTTTCTGGAGTATTGAAAGTCCCACTGAGCGCAGTGACCTCCATCATCCGTTAATGGAAGAAGTTTGAAAACACCAGGACTCCTTGAGCGGAGTCAACCAACTGAGCGATCAGGAGAAAAGGGAGGTGACCAAGAACCCGGTGGTCACTCTGAAAGAGCTCCAGCGTTTCTCTGTGGAAAGACGAGAACCTTCCAGAAGAAAAACATCTCTGCAGCACTCCACCAATCAGGCCTTTATGGTAGAGTGGCCAGACGGAAGCCACTCCTCAGTAGTGAAACTCAGTTGGAGTTTGCCAAAAAGGCACCTGAAGGACTCAACCATGAGAAACAAAATTCTCTGGTCTGATGAAACAAAGATTGTCATGTCTGGAGGAATCCAGGCACCACTCATCACCTGGCCATTACCATCCCTACAGTGAAGCATGGTGGAGGCTGCATCATGCTGAGGGGATGTTTTACAGTAACAGGAACTGGGAGACTGGTCAAGATCGAGTGAAAGATGAATGCAGCAATATACAGGGACATCCTTGATGAAAACCTGCTCCAGAGCGCTCTGGACCTCAGACTGGGGAGACGGTTAATCTACCAACAGGACAACGACCCTAAGCACACAGCCAAGAATACAAAGGAGTGGCAACTCTGAATGTCCTTGAGTGGCCCAGCCAGAGCCCAGACTTGAGCCCGATTGAACATCTCTGGAGAGATCTGAAAATGTCTGTCCACCGACACTTCTCATCCAACCTGAAGGAGCTTGAGAGGTTCTGCAAAGAAGTATGGGGCGAAACTGGCCGAAAATTGGACTCAGCAAAATCGAAAAGTCTTGAGGCTGTAATTGGTGCCAAAGGTGCTTCAAAGTATTGAGCAAAGACTGCGAATACGAACGTACATGTGATTTTATTCGAATTTATTGTATTTTTAATAAATTTGCAAAGATTTCGAATAAACCTCTTTCACGTTGCCATTGGGGGGGTGTTAGTAGAATTCTAATGAAAAGAATGAATTTATTTTGGGAAGAAAAGGCTGTAACGTTCAACAAAGCTTTGAAAAAAATACGTAGCGTCTTTTTGTTCAGCATGTAACAGATTGATCATTCAGAGGCAATTGAATCTATTGTTTATTGGGATTTTCTTTAAAAGCCAAAGATCTGTCTTCGTCCTTCAGCTTCGCTGGATCCTAAGCAGCGCCCAGAGTGAAGAAGACTGGTTTCCATGGCGAGTCGTCCAGAGCGACCCGGTTCGAAGGATCTGATTGGCTGCGGGTTTTCCTCCGGTTTACACCAATTTTTTATGTAGTTTTTGTTTATTTTGGGGGAGATTTTTTTTTGCACAACAAATCGGCGTCCTCGTGCCGAACGTGTCGCCACGGCTCCTCGGCCCCTGACGGAAACGATCAGGACGTACGAGGAGGACGTACGAACGTACTGCAGCAGGAGAAGAAAGTAGGAGAATGAAGGGTCGCTGACATACTTGTGCTCCTGATACTGCTGTAACGGTTTTCTGGGGAAAAAAAATCAAAATCAATCTTGAATGCTGCTTAATTCAATATTTTTTTTTTTTTTTTTTGTTACACGTTTTTGAGCCGAAATCAAGATTCAGACAGACTGAACTGCTCGGACTAGGAGTAATTGATAATGAAATATCTGGTGACTTGAAACACACGTATTCCTCTTCAGTGAACGAATTCTCACGCATCTTTTCACGTTTGTTTGTTTGTTTGTTTTGGTCAGGTTTTTTTTCTTTCTTTTTTCTATCTGTGTACTCGATGTTTACAGTGTAAAGGAATTCTGTCTGTGTTGTGACTGTACATATATTTTGACTAGTCGGGGGAAAATGCTGCTACACTGGCCATGAGCCACATGCTAACTGGCATGATACACACGTGCACGCGCACACATACACACACGTAATAAACATGACTTGATACACCGCGTGTTTGTGTGGTGACGTTTCAGACGGATTCTGGCGCGAACACTCAAGGTTTGTTTTTGTTCTGAAAAGCGTCCGAGGAAGGCGTTCTCCTTAATGGAATCTGGTGATGGTTCCACGTGAACATCTTGAGGATACGTGAGATTATTAAGGCGGGTTAAACTCAAGAACCAAACGAAAGGTTTCTTCATTTCTTCTCAGGTAGTTTTGAACTTACACAGACTCATTTTTGGCATTAAAATGTCTATTTTATAAAAGATTTTCTGTAAAGCTGCAGCGGGACGATCCATTGCTGAAAGCACTATACAAATAGATTCGGTTCCACTTTGTCCTCGTACGTGTACAGAGCCAGTGACCTGCAGAAAGCATCCAACTAGAAGTGTGTAAGTGGGTGGAGGTGATACACACGTTCATATATCATAAACTGGTTTGAGTGTAAAATCCAGTCAGAAACCCGAATCACGGTTTTCAATCAATGTGACCGAGAAAGTAACCATGAGGAAGCGTATTATTATTATTATTATTATTATTATTTACTGCCTTCGCAATGAAAAAACGGATCCCTGTTCGCTTTTCAATCCTACAAAATGTCTTCCTATACAATCTTCCTATTTCTCCCCTTTTCTCTCTTTTTATCTATCTTTTTTTCTCCACCTTTTCTTCTCCAATTTTCCTCTTTCTCCACTTTTCTTTCTATCTCATCCTTTTTCTTATCCCATTTCTTTCTCACCCTTTTCTATCTATCTATCTATCTCTCCACATTTTTTTTATCCCATCTTCCTCTTTCTCCCCTTATCTCCCTTAATCTATCTAGGTCCACATTTTTTCATCCCATCTTCTTTCTCTCCTTTTCTATCTTTCCATCTATCTCTTATGCGCCCTTTCCTATCTATCTATCTCCACCTTTTTCTTATCCTATCCTACTCTTTCTCCCCCTTTTCTTTCTATCGCCACCCTTTTCTTATCCCATATTTCTCTTTCTCCTATTTTTCTAGCTTTCTCCGCCTTTTTCTCATCCAATCCTTATCTTTCTCCCCCTTTTCTATCTTTCCTTCTATCTCCACCTTTTTCTCATCTAATTTTTCTCTTAATCACCCTTTTCTTTCTATCTATCTTTCTATCTATCTATCTATCTGTTCAAAAGATTCGATTCTCTTCAGTGAATCATGATCTGAGTTGTGGCCACGCCCATCCCCTCTCGCGCGCCGCCATTGGTTGAAACGCTTTAAACGGTTTTTCCGGAACAACCATTGCGACAGAAAGCGCGGGGGGGGGCGGTGTTTTGACAAGACACTTGATGGCAGGCAGAGCGATGACACTCGGAGATCATCGAGCGCTTCCGAAATCAGGGAAGTAGATCGTTTAGAATATCGATGTAGATTTTAATATCGGGCCGATTGTTTCTTTTCAGTCACAGAGTTTAGCGAAAATGGCTTCCAGAGCGGCTTTTCCTGATACTCCGGGCCCCCCGGTGATGAATCCCGGGATGAACTCTCCCGGCCACCCGCGGATGGCAGCGATGAATCCGGCCTACAGAGCAATGCCGAGCCCGGCTAACCAGTACCCGGTAACCACCCGAGTTATCATTATAGTAATCTCAAGTTTCTAATTAGGGACCAAAAATAAGCCATTGAGCACATTTTGATTTGTTTTGTAATATAAAGCGCGTGCTAGCTCTCTGTTTCTTTTTTCAAATGGCTAAGCTAAATCGCTAACGCAGCATATATTAATTAATCGAACAAAGTATCTTAACAGCAGTACACTTCACAAACCAAGTAAATAAAATTAAAAAAAAAAAAAAACAACAATTCCCAATGTGGAGTAAAAACAAACAGGCACACTTTTTTTTTTTTTTTTTTTACATCTCGCTTCTCTGCAAAGTGGTTTTGCTCCTACTTCCGCATTTAAGTAGAGTTCAGGCCGCGTTCTAAAGCGGCTTCGTGCTCCCTTCACATGGGCCCTACACTGGCTGTGAACACACCCTTTATAGTGCCCTTTGTGTTTAATTAAAGAGCTGTTTGGAACACTCCCTCGAAATGTGGCACGCTGAAGAACAATGCGTTGACTGAATATAGTACAACTTTCGTTTTTTTCTTTATTTATTTTAAATATTAAAACAAACATTTAATATCTTTTATGTCGTTCTGTGATTTCATTCAGCGACTTCCACGTGCGTTGGCATTTATTCAAGAATTCTTGCTGCATTGTGTCTTAACAGTTTGGGTCACGTGGTTACAAAAACCATCACAACATCAACAGATTTGGAGTTTAAACCTTTTTTATTATTAATTTTTCTTTATATTTTATTATTATAATTTTTTTAACTCCCCTGATATTCCCTGTTTTTTTTTCATGGCTTATGGTTCATTGTTATATAATAATAATAATAATAATAATAAAAAAAAAAAATCTGGATTATTATCTGAATTAAAATTCACGTTAAAGGAGACATTTAGGCCAAATAATCACATTTCTGCAAATCAATGTGGACCAAACCCAATTTCCAGCATCAACCTATTTTCAATTCTGCACCGATCGCAAATTATAGAATCGGAAGGAACTTCGTCGCCAAGTGTTTTGGTGACGGAAGCTTTCAGCACACGGAGACATCAACAACAGACGTATAATATATATTAGGGTGAAATAAAACCGGCTGTTCTTTTCCTGTTGTGTCTCTAGGAAGATGCAGCTCTACCTCTGCCATGTAAATCTGTATTCTACATGACTCTATTGGTCACTTAGACACAAATAATGAAAGTAAAGTGCATCTGCTAATAATTGGAGATAAGTAAATCGACGCAAAAATGGAAGAAAAAAAAAAGATTCATCGCAATACAGACGCCAACTTGTCTGAGACAGTGGCATTGAGTAAAAGACAGGAGGTGAAGCTGGAGGTAGCAGAGCCAAAGATGTTGAGATGTTCATTGGGAGTGACGGCGATGGACAGGATTAGAAATGAGTTTATTAGAGAGACAGCGCATGAAGGACGTTTTGGAGACGAGGCGAGGGATGTGAGATTGAGATGGTTTGGACATGTTCAAAGGAGGGACATGGGGTATTTTCCCAGCAAATATTATAAAATATTATGATTATTTAATTTAACCAAGGAGACATTTTATTTAAAATGGTTAAAATTGTAACTGTTTAAATGTTGATCACAAGTATTAATAATAATAATAAATTGCGTTAATTAAAAAATAAAAAACTTTTTTTTTTGTTTTGCATTTCCTACGAAATTGAGCCGTGACTTAAAAACAAACAAAAAAAAAACAATTTAAATAATAAAATAAAAATTTTTATTATATATATTTTAAGTTTTTTATCTGCAAAGAAACCTCACCTCAAAGAAACCGTCCAACTGAACAGTGTTAGCCATAGTATCGTATCGCAAGGTTTTTCCGAAGATGTAAACTGTAAGCCACGCCCCCTTTGTGGTGAATTTTCAGCAGTTAAACTGGTTCGGTGCGTTTCCTCTTCCCCGTTATGTAAAAATGCTATATATATATATATATTCGACAGTCATACACAAATGTAATTCCCCCCACCTCCCCGCAAAAAAAAAAATGAATGGAAAGAAAAGAAAAACCTGGCAACCCCAGAGGAAATGTAAGCTGGACACTGGTTTATTTGCGAGGTTATTTACTAACAAACTGATTAATGCCTGGTCCATGAAACAGCTCTGTTTGTTTTTTGTTTTTGTTTGTGAATCCAACGCGAGCGATTTAGTCATTTCTGCTGGCGGGGGCGCTCACAGACAAAAAAGTACATGATACCAAATCCTCAGGAAATAACGTATAAACAAAAAGAGCGTCTTCGAACGCTTTAGGGCAAAACAGATGCTCTTCAATCAATCCTCTGTAACGGTGTACGATGAAGCTAAAAGGGGGCGTGGCTGAAATGGGCGAGATCATTCGTAGATGGAAAGTCTGGATATATATCTGGAGATTTTCCTTTTAATGCATGTTTGTGTTTTTGCAGCGTCCCGGCGTCCCTCCGGGTCGCAACATGCCCATGGGTGGAATGGGTTCTATGGGTTCTCCGATGCCCGGGCCATCATACGGAGGCACCATGTCCATTCGTCCCGGCATGCCCCAGACCGCCATGGATCCAGCGCGCAAGAGACTACTTCAGCACCAGCAGCAGCAGGCAGGGGGGATGATGGGACCTCGGAGAGGGTGAGCGCCAGCGTCAGATTCTAGTTTTCCCATCAACCATCCAGTCTTCACCTATCGTACGATCTCTTATTTATTTTTGTATTTTATTTTGTCTCGCCTCGCGGTTTTCAGGCTAAAGCGGCGCAAAATGGCCGACAAAATTCTTCCCCAGAGGGTGAGTTTTCGCTCTGGCTCGTATCACACGTTAAATGCGTGTTTGTCACCCGGTGTTTAATTGTTTTGCTGTGACGCAGATCCGGGACCTGGTCCCCGAGTCTCAGGCCTACATGGACCTTCTGGCGTTCGAGAGGAAACTGGACCAGACCATTGCTCGGAAGCGCATGGAGATCCAGGAGGCCATCAAGAAGCCCATCACGGTAACAAACACTGTGTGTATTCAAGTATCAAGAATCAATACCTGGACTATGAGCTACGTTAAAACGGAAAAAAGAGCGAACCGCAATTCTTTTACCGTCTTTTTATTTATTTATTTTTTTTTGTCTCTAAAGCAAAAGCGCAAATTGAGGATCTACATCTCGAACACCTGCACACCTGCCAAACCAGAGGGGGAAGAGTCTGAGAAAGTGGCATCATGGGAACTTCGAGTGGAAGGCAAACTCTTAGAGGATGTAAGTTCCAAAGCTGTTACCATGGACACGATAAAGTCTTCACACCAGTTTGTTAACCAGTTTGTTAACTACGACAAATAAATGAACCTGTTCTAATTTAGCAATTAATTTTTATGTTTTTTAGTGTGTTTAATTCATAATTTAACATCACATCTGAGGTGAATATTTGTGTTGTGTTTTTAATTTTTAGTCACGTTTTCAATGTTGCCTACAAACTATCCTAAATCGATACTTAACGCTAAAGGTAGCTTAGAGTCTAATTTTAGTTCTTATGATTGTTTTATTAGTATTTACATTTGCGATGAATGTCAATGTCCTGGATATTTTTGTCTTGTTTTTATACAGACATTAGTTGAAGCTAAAAGTAAATTTAGTGCATTTTTAGTTCTTCTGAGTGTTAATTTAGTAATTTAACATCACATCTGAGGTGAATATTTTTGTTGTTTTATTTTTAGTCACTACATGATTTTAATGTCGCCTACAAACTTTCTTTAATCGTTACTTATAGCTAGAATTGAACTAAACATTTTATGATTGTTTTATTGGTAAGTCCTCACATTTGAGGTAAAGGTCAATGTCCTGGATAATTTTGTCTCGTTTTATTACAAACATTAGTTATAGTTAAAAGTAAATTTAGTGCATTTTTAGTTCTTCTGAGTGTTTAATTAGTAATTTAACATCACATCTGAGGTAAATATTTTTGTTGTGTTGAATTTTTAGTCACTACATGATTTCAATGTCGCCTACAAACTATCCTGAATCGTTAAATAAAACTAAAGGTAGCTAGAGTCTAATTTTAGTTCTTATGATCGTTTTATTAGTAAGTCATACCGTTTGTGATAAACGTCAATGTCCTGGATACTTCTGTCTTGTTATTATACGGACAATAGTTGATGTAAAAGTAAACAGTGCAATTTTAGTTCTTCTGAGTGTTTAATTAGTAATTTAACATCACATCTGAGGTAAATATTTTTGTTGTGTTTAATTTTTAGTCACTACATGTTTTCAATGTCGCCTACAAACTATCTTTAATCGATACTTAAAGCTAAGGGTAGCTAGAGCCTAATTTTAACAAACTATCCTGTATCGTTACTTATAGCTAGACTCGAATAAAATTTTTTATGATTGACATTTACCTCAAATGTGATGACTTACTAATAAAACAATGTCCTGGATACTTCTGTCTCGTTTTTATACGAACATTAGTTGATGTAAAAGTTAACATAGTGCAATTTTAGTCCTTCTGAGTGTTTTTTTAGTAATTAAACATCGTATCTGAGGTAACTGTTGACCGTCTGGACATTTCTGCCCTTTTTCTTTGTTCTTTTTTTTTAATGATGACCGTGTGTTTTTATTGTTATACACCCACTTTCTAAATTGTCAGGTCTTACAGAAATTACTTAAAGGTAGTTCTTCTGAGTCATTTATGAAACAAACGTTCATCATATCTGAGGTCATGTTTGATGTTCCGGACAGTTCCGTCTCGTGTTTTTATCTTATTTATTTTTCAATTTTAACTGTATATTTTTTGCCATTATGTATCACCTCTCTAAATCATTATTCATTCATTCATTTTCTCCCGCTTATCCGTAATTCGGGTCGCGGGGGCAGCAGTCTAAGCAGGCATACCCCGCCTTCGACTGCTGCCCAATCCTCACAGCACCGTCCCTTACGGTCCCTCCTGCAGGTGGTGAGCCCACGGGAAGGCGGCCCCACGTCACGGACCTTGATATTTCCCTCGTAAGGGACCCCCGGAGCATAGAGGGTTAAGGGCCTTGCTCAAGGGCCCAAGAGTGGCAGCCTGGCGATACCGGGGCTCGAACCCCAGACCTTCCGATCGGCAACCCAGCGCCTTAACCGCAGGAGCCACCACTCTCCATCCTCTAAATCATTATCCTCTTGTTATTAGCTAGCTTATTGTGCCTAGCAACATGTTTTTTTATTATTCGAAAGACCTGACCGTTGATGATTATATTTGTTGTCTCTGAGTTTTAATGTCGAACGTGGCTGATATTAACGACGGAAAACCGCCGTTAAAAACGCCTCCTGCTAGTGAGAGTCGCTAGATATTTCAATGAGAGAGCTAGCTCGTCCTTCCAAAAAGAGTCTGTGCGTGTTTTACCCTCCTTGAACAGCAAACTGTTTTTGCTAACGTCAGGACTCGTAATGTCTCCGAGCTGTTTTTCATCTCGCAACCGTGCCCCTCCACAAAGTCTTACAACCAGATGTGCTGTGGAAATTTCCCATGATGGCTACGCCTCTGCTCGAGGCTTTATAATCGGGTTAAGAATCGAAACTCTGTGAGAAACATGTGGGCATGACGTGATCGACCCAAACACACACACACACACACTGAGCCACCTGAGGAAAAGAAATAGAGGAACTGCTTTCTTTCTTTCTCAGTGGTTAAGAACAAAATGTGAGTGAAAGCTAAAAGAAGGTAATAATTGGTGTGTAGTCAGAGAACATAATTGACAGTTTTTCTCTCTCTCTCTCTCTCTCTCTCTCTCTTTCCCTCTTTCCATCCATAGCCTGGGAAACAGAAAAGAAAGTTTTCCTCCTTTTTTAAAAGCCTGGTCATTGAGCTGGATAAGGAGCTGTATGGTCCAGACAACCACCTGGTGGAGGTAACACAGCCATGGGTGCCAATACTTTACAAAACAGTTTAGATCTTACCCATACAGTTCTAAAAATTGGTGAAAAAGTGTACAGCTTAGAATCAAGTTCAATATCCAAGACAAACACTGAAAGATAAATAAAAAAAAAAAATATTATGGTAAATAAATATTTAAGTATCGCTGTTGGTAAATAACTACAAACTTCTACTAGAGAAACAAAAATAATAAATATAAATAAAACTGTATAAATAAATGTACACAAAAAAAGGTCAATAAATGTACACAAAGTATATTTTTAATATGAATTTTTTTTTTCATATTAAAAATGATACTTTGTGTACATTTATTTTTTTTATTTTAAATTTTTTTACTGCAGGCATATAAATACGAATATTTTACTGCGGTTTATGAATATAAAATGGCATTACTGCATAAAATGTCTATTATTGAATATGAAACTTTAATAAACAAAATAAATATAGCGGGGAAAAAATCGAATTGCATGTAAATCGATGTGCATCAAATGGAATGATTCTACTGAGGGATAAAATCATGATGTTGCCTCCACAAGCCTATAAATCTGCAGATGAACAGGAAATATTAGGAGATTAGAACATTAAGGGGCTCGTCGTTGTTTTGAAACGTTTGCGTTTGGTTCGTCAGTGGCACCGGATGCCCAGCACTCAGGAGACGGACGGCTTTCAGGTGAAGAGACCTGGAGATGTGGGCGTAAAATGCACACTCCTGCTGATGCTCGACCACCAGGTAAACACGGGGCTCTTGTGCCAAGGGCGCCAATACTTTTTACAAACCCGATTTATGACCCAGTGCACTAACGAGTCACGTCGACGCCGCTTTCCATTCCCTCGCCCCGAAGCCCCCGCAGTACAAGCTGGACCCACGGTTGGCGCGTCTCCTGGGCGTTCACACTCAGACCCGAGCCAGCATCATGCAGGCGCTCTGGCTCTACATCAAGAACAACAAGCTGCAGGACTGTCACGAGAAAGAATACATCAACTGCAACCGCTACTTCAGACAGGTAACGCTAGGTGGCGTAAGAAGCATCCACCCCACCAACGCTCGCCAAGTCGCTTAACAAGCCGCCATCTCGTTTTAGATCTTTGCCTGCCACAGAATGAGGTTCTCCGAGATCCCTATGAAGCTGGCGGGACTTCTGCAGCACCCGGACCCCATCGTCATCAACCACATCATCAGGTGTGTACGAGGGTTGTTTTTTTTACCTCACGTCTCGCCAAAAAATAAATAAAAAAAAACGAATAATCCTCCTTGTGTCTTTGACAGCGTGGATCCGAACGACCAGAAGAAGACGGCATGCTTCGACATCGACGTCGAAGTGGACGATCCGCTAAAAAGCCAGATGAGCAGCTTCCTGTCCTCCACCACCAACCAGCAGGAGATCGCCGCTCTAGAAATGAAGGTCGGTGTGTGAGAGAGGGGTCATGTGATCAGGTCCCGACATGGCCGATAGCTTACAAACAGGATTTTTGTTTCTCCCTCATTCATCAGATCCACGAGACCATCGAGTCGATCAACCAACTGAAAACGCAGCGCGACTTCATGCTAAGCTTCAGCAACAACCCTCAGGACTTCATCCAGGACTGGCTCAAGTCTCAGAGACGAGACCTCAAGGTACCCGCAGTCCGCCTTCTAAACCACAACGCCAGAATATTCAGAAGAATTCTCAAACCTGATTGGACAGAACGTCATGAAATTTCCCATCAATTTCATATATATACCGATTACCGATTTGAAATGGATATTGGATTAAATTTTTTTTATAAAAAATACAACTCTGCATGTGAAATAGTTTTTATTATTAAATAAAATAAATAAAACAATGTATTTAATTATATAAATAAATATTACGTAATTAATAAATTGTAAATTATAAGCGTAACATGGCGCTCTCTGCAGCGCTCAGTCTCGCGTGCACATTTTGGATTTTTGCCGGATAGTTTCAGTAGTCAACTACTACTGCCCTCTATTGGTTGATCTCTATTTTTAATTGTTATTTATTACAATAATTACTGATATAATAAAGAAAATTTTTTTTTTGCTATACATCCAGGAAATTAAATGTCTATTCATAAATGAAATTAAAAAGAATAAATTTTTTTGTGTGTTTTTGTTATTAATAGTATTTTATTTTTTTATTTTTTTAATTATATTTTTTATTTTTTTACCTCTGGCCCCGAAGCAAAATTTCAGACACCAAATACGACTTGGCTGTAGGACTACATTTATATTATTGTTGCTATGGCAGTAATGGTGTTTGGTTGTAACACTGACATTATGTTATGGAGACGAGTTTCGAAAATTCGAGACGTCAAGCCAAGATCTCGGAGTTACTCGGCTGCCGAGCTCGTGAGACCGAGACTGGGTTTCATTAAAAAGTCGTTTGGTCCGACTCCGTGGCGCTGCTATAATGGGGTGTGTGTGTGTGTGTGTGTGTGTGTGTGTGTGTGTGTGCGCATTGTCTTCCAGCTGATGACCGACACTGCCGGGAACCCGGAGGAAGAGAGAAGGAGCGAGTTCTTCCAGGCTCCTTGGATCCAGGAGGCCGTGGGCCGCTACCTATTCTCCAAGGTATGCACTCCAGAGTCTGTAATCTCTTTCTGAAATCGCCACGGCTGCAGTTTGACTTTAAACACGAATGCACCAGAATGAACAAGAATCTTGGTTTTTGAAATTAAAGGTGCGGTCTGTAAAGTATAGACATGCAATGTTTTAGCGAAATCCATTTTCGTTGCAGTTCAGCTTGCAGGCTGCAGGGGGCGAGAAAGGTTACAAACGATATCTTTTATTAAAAAGCAGGGGCAGGTAGACAATTTATTATTAACATTTGCAAACAATTTTAAATCAAATTCCTGCTTGGTTTAAATAAAATGGAATAAATCAAATCTTTTATTAAATTGAGTAATCGATTTAATAGACACAATTTAAATTGATTTAAATGATTTTGTGAGCTTTTTTTTTTTATTTTTATTTTTTTTACATTTATTATTAAATTGTCCAAAGATATGTTCTACTTAACTGCTCCATTTATTTCAATAGCAAATGTCTGCATTTAAGAGACAAAAAAAGTTTTTTTTTAAAGGGGAAAAAAACCACAAAACGACCCATATCGCTAGATTGAAATAAAAAAATAAATAAATACATTTTAAACAGCGGACAGAAGTACGGCGTGAAAAAAAAGGCGTAACCTTGTCTGTATCTCTTTTTTTTTTCCCATTTTCGAATACACCGCTTCACCCCTGACTTGCACTGGAGACTCCTTCAATACATAAGTAAATGAATTGCCTTCTCTTTGGTGGTCCTCCAGGTCCAGCAGAGGAGACACGAGCTGGAGCAGGTACTCGGGATCCGCCTCACCTAAACCCATCCTGTACGTTGGAAGACGCTGCGGCGAAGAAATAGCGCGAGTCTTCGTCGTCGTCATCATCGTGCAGTTTAATTTTTCCGCTTCAAATTTGGCTCATGGATTTGCCGCTTTAGTATTTTTTTTTTCCTTTCACATTGCAGTGTGCATTTGCCGTTTCTTTGGTACCAAATGTTTGTATTTGGGGGGGATTTTCATTTCAAACTACTTTTATAAGCCATAACTGCCTTCTTTTTTTTTTTTTTTTTTGGGTTTCCTTTAGGTGTCTCTGATCTAGGAGACGGAACACAAAATGTAGTGTTTACAGTATGTGTGCGTGTGTGCGTGTGTGTGTGTTACCTTCTCTGTTATTTCCAGACATAACAGTGAAGGAGCAC
This sequence comes from Silurus aristotelis, assembly GCF_946808225.1. NCBI lineage: Eukaryota > Metazoa > Chordata > Actinopteri > Siluriformes > Siluridae > Silurus > Silurus aristotelis. The sequence goes on from NC_139585.1 coordinate 28,868,621, forward strand.
AGACACGTGTTTATAAACAGCAGGTAGGAGCGTAAGCCATCTTTTTTTTTTCTTTCTTCAAACTGACGTTCAGACGGCCTTAAAACCACAGGGGGAAGTCCGATTCCGTTCAAACCGGAAATGCTAATTCTGACATTCGGATCGGAAACAGGGATTGGATAATCAGTCGGATTTGAGTACAGGACAGACTACAAGTCTACTACTGGAGCGGCCGTATTTCTTTCTTAGAATCGTTTTGGTACTAAACCAAAATCCGGAAATCCGCCATTAAAACAATTGTCGTTTTTCAGGCCACGGTTGGCAGATAAAAAAGGGCGTTTTTTCACGTGTCGCCGCAGACGGCGTTGGAGACGTATCGTCTGGCCTCTTGACGTGTGCACTTTATCTGCGTTAAAACCTGGAAATGAAATGGACTTGACGAGGATCGTCATAAATCTCCACCGAATATCATAGTATTGAAAGTGGTGGGATTCTGCAATCTAAAACGAATCCCCTTGCATTTACACCTTCGATACCTTTCCAGCGTCCTGGAGCCATGTTTGTGTCATTTGGAAAAATTCTAGGTTCTCCCAGAAACGGGTGCATATATCTTGAATTCTGTATTGCAAGAACCGGTTGCCAGATTTATAAATATATATCTATATTTCGATCCGATTCGCCCATGACATCCCCGACGAGGTCCATTTTACTCCTGCATAATACGTGAAGTTCAAAGGGCCGGGTCGAAAACATATGCGCAGAATCCATCCGTAAGAGAGAATATTCTCGTCCGCTATGAACCAAAGCACGAATACTAAAAGAATTTCGTGGGGGGGGGGGGTTTCCATTTAAACCGCGGTTACCAAAACCGGCAATCATTTTAAAGCCAATCAGTGCGATTTATTTGTATTTTTCTTAAAGCAGCTTCTTACATTCCGTCTATAAATGAACTTAAAGGGACGATTTGGGCTTTTTACAAAAACAAAATATATATATTTATATATATGTATGGACAGTCTAGTGTTGGAACTAGCAAACAATTCAAAATTTAGCTATTTTTATAACTAGCAAGTCTAAAAATGCCAGCAGAGAAAAGATTCAACGTACACTAGATTGCCAAAAGTATTGGGACACCTGACCTTTCCTGCTCTATGTGGTTCTTTTTTCAAACCGTTCTCACAAATCCGGAGGCCCTCAATAGTACAGGACGTCTTTAGATGGCGCTATAATATTGTGCATTCGGTTGAACTTGGAAACCCGAACCTGTTCCAGCGCTGCGATGCCCCTGCGCACAAAGTGAGCTCCTTGAAGATCTGGTTTATACGCTTTGGAGAGGAGCTGCTATAGTGCTCTGATCTTCTGAGCTTGTACAAACCTTACGGTCAGGTGTCGACAAACGTCTGGTTATCGAGTGCGGCGTCTACAGGTCGCTGATCAGTTTAATTCCGACTGATATTTAGGTGTAGGAATCAGATTTTGGCCCAGAACGTTCCTTACAAGTTTATAACAGCCATTATTGCTGCTGTTGTTTTTTTTATTATTATTTCAGAGTATTTCTTTAAGCCTGGCCTGTCATTACAGTGACCGTATTAAACATGCCATTGTTTAAGATCTTTTTTTTTTTTCTTTTTTTTATATCCTGTCGAAATAAAAAAATTATTTTTAGATGACAAAAAAAAAGAGCACGTTCTATGTTTTATACTTCTGATGATGATCTGTACTTTTTACAAATATTTTTTCAATCGCTTTGTATTTGTACAATAAAACAGCCGGCCTTTGTGCTTAAGTGTGCGTATTTGATCACATTATCAGGATTTCACTACAGCAACACGTGCATATACATTCCCCACTACATGGATCATCTCCAGCGGATGGCCAACGCTGCCGTGCGGCCAAACCAGCCGACCCGGTGTTACTCATCCGTCTTAGCGTCCTGGGCAGGTCTCAACAGCTTGTCCTACTGGGGATAGAAATGTATTTATGTAAACACCCACCACACATTTAACTGACAGAGTTTTCACAAAGTGTAACAGGAGTTAATCTGATGAACAATGTTTACCTCTGCTGCAGTAGAATAGGATGGGGGGGGTGCTCGCTATAATACACAATATAGAGAGCATTTCATTAAAAAAAAATTGGTCCGCTTGGCATGGTTTGGATCCATCCTCTTACCTGCAGCCACGATGTTGCATTTTCATGTTCTCTGCTCATGAAAAGGAACCTGATGCCACCATAATCATGCTAAACTGTGCACGGAATAGGTGTCCTCAAGACGTTTCATCGCTGCACATAAACCTTCAAAAATATGTAGTACTTCACCCTGTTTCAGCAGATAGAAATGCATTGATGAACAATGGTTACCTCTGCTGCAGTAGAACAAAACATGATCAGGGGGCGGGACATACACATAATAGAGAGCATTTTATTGGATAAAAGGAACCTAGTACATGAGGAGTCGTTTAAAAATAAAAAGTTTTCCTGTAAGTTAGAAACTACACAAAAGTATATAAATAAATTTATTTTATTCATGTTCTATCTTATGCTTGACTAATCACATAAAAAAAATGTTTTTTCTTTTATTAATGAATAATAAATGGCACGTTTAAATTTGCTTATTTTTTTTATCTATCAATACTAATATTTATTATTTATATATTTTTTTTTAATGAATAAAAAAAAATCGACCGGAAATGCGTCATAACCTAGCGGAACTCGTCACGCGGTTTCAAGATGGCGCAGGACGGAGTCGACCATGTAAGATATGGTTCCTTTAAATGAAGCAAATCGCAGTTTCGTTGTACCGGTGTAGGTTATTTAGTTTTATGTTTAGCAAGAGGACATTTAAGATATGAGCAAGTTATTTGTAAAAAAAATCGGATACGTTTTCTTTTTTTAAAACGTTTTCTTTCAATAGGTTTCGGATTGCTGTCTCATTGTTATTGCTAACCCAAAGCGGTTCTTTTCCTACTTGTATTCTGACATGTCCCGCCTTCTTGACTTGGATTGGACAGGTTTTCCGTGTAGTTTGTCTCTGATTGGACAAAATACAAGTGCACATTTTGCGTGTCCAATCCTAGCCTAGAAGGCGAGACTTTGCTCTAAAACGGGTCGGAAGGATGGATGAATTAGCTTGCTAACGCCAGAAAGTGCTAGTAATGAGAGACGAGGTTTTATTATCATTCCAGGTTTATTTCTTATAAGAAGTGACACGATCGTGTTGTTAATATATTTGTTGTATAAATGTATTGTATGTTAGCTTTACTGTTAGTGTTCGGCGTAGCTAGCTGGAGCTTAGCTAATTTCCACGATATAGTAAAATCTGGAATAAATAGTTGATTGAGATTTACATTTTTGCTCTGTGTTTGCTCTCAGATGGAGATGGAGGACAGTAAAGGAGGTTCTGGTCTCCGGCAGTATTACCTATCCAAAATCGAGGAGTTACAAGTAAGAATTTGTGGTGTGTCGATTCATTGAGTCGGATCTTTTCTCCTGAGCCGATTCGCGCACACGATCAGTGTGTTTTTAATCATTTCTAGCTTTGTTTTTCCACTGTTTGTTTTAATTGCAAGAATAGGCAATTCCCTGACTGTTTCACTTTACTAGCATTTTTTTTTCCATTTCAGATTTTCTTTAGCGTGCAAGGTTTAAAAGAGTCGGCTCGTTTTGTTGAGCCGAGTCAAATGATTCGACTCACTGAAAAAACAAACCAGGGGGGAAAAAAAAAAAACATAAATTAAACTTAATTACACTTAACACTTAATGACATTAGTCATGATTTTCACATGACCATGATGGTCAGCGCTTAGTTTGACATGTCTGGTGTGCAGTGTTTAAATGGTCAGATTTTGTTATTTTATGTCTTGTTCTGTGTTTTATTTATTTATTTATTTATTTTCGTTGTCGTCTACAGCTGACTGTGAACGAGAAGAGCCAGAACCTTCGGCGTCTGCAGGCCCAAAGAAACGAGCTCAATGCTAAAGGTAGACCCATGAATCTTAATCATTTATAGTCTTTTAAAAAGCGCGTCCACTCTAAATGATTGAGGAACCGCCACGGACCATCTGCTCGTACTGCGCACTATTTATCGTGTCACTTGTGTCATTGGCACCGGTGACTCAAACGGCTCCTTCCTGGTTGATACGAGTTTCTCTTTGTGCAGTGCGTCTGCTTCGTGAGGAGCTGCAGCTGCTGCAGGAACAGGGCTCTTACGTGGGCGAGGTGGTCCGAGCCATGGACAAAAAGAAAGTGCTGGTGAAGGTGAGTTTCATGCTGTAGGTAGGCTGCCGAAGAACATCGGACCACTGTTTTCATGCTCGCTGATTCATATTTTTGAAGGTTCATCCCGAGGGGAAATTTGTGGTCGATGTGGACAAGAACATCGACATTAACGATGTGAGTGTTGCGAATTTCCTCAACTGGTCCTTGTGAATTTTTTTTTTTTGTCGTTTGTTTAATCCGGCGTATGAAATGCGAACCGTTTCTGCAGGTGACCCCGAACTGCCGGGTGGCGCTCCGTAACGACAGCTACACACTGCACAAGATCCTCCCCAACAAGGTGGACCCTCTGGTGTCGCTCATGATGGTTGAGAAGGTACTTAAAATACTTGTGTATGTATTTGTGTGTGGGAGAGGGAGCGACGGAGAGGTGTGTAAAAAATCTTTTTCCGTCCAGGTCCCTGACTCTACCTATGAGATGATCGGTGGTCTGGACAAGCAGATCAAAGAGATTAAGGAGGTGATCGAACTGCCCGTCAAGCACCCCGAGCTTTTCGAGGCCCTCGGGATCGCGCAGCCAAAGGTGGGCGGGGCTAAAACGTTACACAAATCACAAATCAGGTGTCATGTTCTCTAAAAGTTTTAATACCGGTTTGCTCTTGTGTTGACCTGTAGGGGGTGCTGTTGTACGGACCTCCTGGCACCGGGAAGACGCTGCTGGCCCGAGCCGTGGCTCACCACACTGACTGCACCTTCATCCGCGTGTCTGGCTCTGAGCTTGTGCAGAAGTTCATTGGAGAGGGTGAGGACCGACGTGGTGTTCTATACGTGCCAAGCACAGAAAGACACATGCAGCAGCCATTCACGTGCTGTTCACCTCAACATTTTCTTTTTTCGCAGGTGCACGCATGGTACGTGAGCTGTTCGTAATGGCACGTGAACATGCCCCCTCAATCATCTTCATGGACGAGATCGACTCCATTGGCTCTTCACGTCTCGAGGGAGGCTCCGGTGGAGACAGCGAGGTGCAGCGCACCATGCTCGAGCTCCTCAATCAACTCGACGGCTTCGAGGCCACCAAGAACATCAAGGTACAAGAGAAACAAAACCCATCACGAGAACTCCTTTCATCATTTGTAAAACTTCAGAATTTTATGACTGTAAATTCGAGAAGAGCTCTGTTTACTAGAAAGTTCTGTTTACACACAGTCACCTTTAAAATAGTCCCCTCGCACAGCAATACAGCGCCCCCAGCGTTCTTCTCAAAGCTTTTTTGACACCACCCCATATTCATGAAGTTGTTGGATGTTTCATGATTTGTTTTCCTGAGATTTTTTTTTTTGGGGTCATCCTTTGCAGGTCATCATGGCCACCAATCGCATAGACATCCTCGACTCTGCCCTTCTCCGACCCGGCCGCATTGACCGAAAGATAGAGTTCCCCCCTCCCAATGAGGAGGTCTGGTGATATTATCATTGGCTGATTGTTATTGTTGTAGTGTTTATACCGATAAGAAAAGGCCGAACGAAATCAACAACCAAAGTCCTCTTCCCAAACAGGCCCGTCTGGACATTCTGAAGATCCACTCGCGCAAAATGAACCTGACACGTGGCATCAACCTGCGCAAAATCGCCGAGCTCATGCCAGGGGCATCAGGTGCTGAGGTTAAGGTAAGAAGTGGGACTGGGACAATAGTGGGATCAAGAGTATGATCAGGTGTGTCATAACACTGACCACCTCTATAGTTCTTCATAATAATGAGTAGCTGAAAACGAACAACGCTAGAATGAGAATTATAAACTTATTGACAGTAATATGTCAACTGGCCCTACCCCTGATGACTGGGCACAGCTTTGTCAAACACCAGGCAATGAGCCTATCTTTAAAGGACCTTGAACTGGCTCCTTTCTGTGGCTCCACCACAGAACTTAATTGCGATCTGGCTTTTTTCATCGTCTTAATCTTGACCACTCCCTGTGACATAGATATCTATATTTTATTGCTGGTGCCTTTGTCAAGACTTGGCCATGACGACTGGTCCCTGCCTCTGGCTCTTTCTCAGACTCGTCCATGACGACTGGTCCCTGCCTCTGGCTATTTCTCAGACTCGTCCATGACGACCGGCCCCTACCTCTGGCTCTTTCTCAGACTCGTCCATGACGAGTGGTCCCTGCCTCTGGCTCTTTCCCGGCTCGTCCATGACGACTGGTCCCTGCCTCTGGCTCTTTCCCAGACTCGTCCATGACGACTGGTCCCTGCCACTGGCTCTTTCCCAGACTCGTCCATGACGACTGGTCCCTGCCTCTGGCTCTTTCCCAGACTCGTCCATGACGACTGGTCCCTGCCTCTGGCTCTTTCCCAGACTCGTCCATGACGACACACCCCTGCCTGTGGCTCCTTCCCAGACTAGTCCATGACGACACACCCCTGCCTCTGGCTCCTTCCCAGACTCTTCCATGGCGATACACCCCTGCCTCTGGCTCCTTCCCAGACTCGTCCATGACGAGTGGATCCTTAATTGTTATTAAACAGCATCCCTCTTGCTTTCCTATTTTTTGTTTTTATTATATACCCCTTGAATTAGCTTTTTGTTCCTACGCATCATGTAATGCAAATTCTTTCATGCAGGGGGTCTGTACAGAAGCCGGCATGTACGCCCTGCGAGAGAGAAGGGTCCACGTCACTCAGGAAGATTTCGAGATGGCTGTCGCAAAGGTACATTCGTGTTTATTTGACAGATTGCAGAGTTCAGCATTATTGAAAGTTTTGTAGGAACAGTTAACTTCAGTCATCATCTACATACACACAGTTAAACTGGAATTCCACTCTTTTACTTTTGCAAACAGGTGATGCAGAAGGACAGCGAGAAGAACATGTCGATCAAGAAGCTCTGGAAATAGAGCCTTTATCGTCAGCACCTGGCAACCTCACCTGTTTTCTTTTGTTCTCCAGTTTATATCTGCACTCTGAATTTATTTTAAATAAATGGTGTTTCCCGTTCAGAAATGTACCTCCTGTTTTATTTGCTACACAAAATGAGAATTTAATCCTAGAATGTAACTGAGGAAGCTGTGTAGATGAATTATCAAGAATAATTGAGATTTGAACTTATTCCCTTCTGGCCATAGTGTTTGAGTAAGAATGTAAAACCTGAGCCCAGATATGATCATGTGGCTAAGACCAGACCTACATCTTGCACAAACAAGCTTTTTCCAGTCAGTCAATTCCGTCCCTTACACTACTCCATACTGACCGCCATTCGTTTAAGACTCCAGAGTAGGCTAGGCCATGACTCCATGTCTCGACTTACGATATTTTCAAGTAACGATGGAAGGCGCCTCTCTATCGTAAGTAGCCTATTCCCGGTATATGCTTGTTTATAATTTGTTCAAAAAAAGTATGAAAATGTCCCGAAGTCTTGCCCGAAATTGTTTGGTTAATTCTGTGGTATCAAAGGCCCTTTTTTGTCATTTGCCAAATATTGTATCGGCCAAACAGAAGCTTTAAAAGGTAATTTCATCAGTTTCTGAAGTCTTCCAGAGCAACTTTTCTGTGTAAATTTTTTAACTGACTGGAATCGAAGCTGAAGCAAATCAATCTAAATCTAAGGTGAACAAAATAAACTTTCCTTTCTTACTTTGGGTTTTTCAAATGTACTCTCAGAACTTCATCTGAAGGTTCCGCAAGATTTAATGTCCTCTGTCTTCTGACGACTGGTCGCACCTGTGGCTCTTCAATAAATTTGATCATGACGACTGGCACCTTCCTAAACCTTGCTATGACGACTGGCCTGTTATTTCCTGAATTACTAAATAATTTCTTTTTGACACTTTCAATCATTGTTTTTGGGTACATTCTTGGCATCTTGAAACCACTATATGGGCTTTTTTGAAGTAGATGTTCTTTCACAGTTGGTCCCCATTTGCCGATATAATACCTCAACTCTTCTGGGGGGATGGTGAGGAGTCTTGGGGTGCAGTCAGGGTTCACCTTCATCCCAAAGGTGTTCAATAGTGTTAAGGTCAGAACTCTTGGCAGGAGATCCTAGATTTCCTAGTTCAAGTGACAGGAAAACGTTTTTACATTATTTTATTAATACCAACAGTAGAAACCGCATCTGTCTTTTAATCATTTACTTACCCGGTCTTGCTTCAGAGTTTTCTGTTATTGTTGACTTATTGTTGGAGGGAAAACATGTTCTCGTATAAATTATTAACCCACCGTTACGGCCTCTCGAGCGCCACAAGCTCTTGGGGAGCGTCGCTTCGTCGTGTCTACTGTAACTCCTCGTCATGTGCGGCACGTCGTCTGAGACTCCTTTTGCTTTTTTTTCCCCCGCTGTAAAATGTTCGTTACCTCACTGACCCGCTCAAAGTCCTTGTGTGCTGGTTTTTGGCACCACGTTGAGACGCCTCGGATCCTGAACCTGAGGAGTTTCTTCAGACGTTTTCAAAACTTCATTGCTTGGATTCAGTGTAAGTATAAGATTTACTATCAGTTTGTGTCGATTTTATAGGACTTAAAATATTGTGGACTTTTTAAACATCCCATTCCATATTTAGTCCACTCTTCTGGCAAGATGATCCACTGGATTTTGGAGTGTGCTTGTGGAAATTTGTGGAAAGTCAGTTATTGATGTAGGTTAGAAGGTGAGGAAGCCTGCGGTGCAGTCATTACAATTAATACTAAAAGATGTCCAATATGGTTGCGGATCAGAGCTCAATAGTGGGAGATCTTCTGCTCCAACCCATGTAAAAAAAAATCTTCATGGAGCAGGCTTTGTGCGTTGTCATGCTGAAACAGCTTTGGGTCTCCTAGTTTAAGTAATGCAATTTCACTGCATTGGAAGTCAGGTGTCCCAATACCTTTGACAATATAATGAACATATTTTGCGAGATGTCACTTCCTGGCTTTTGACACACCTGGAAACAGAGTGGACTCTGAGTGTGCCAATACATATGATTGATCGCTAAGTGTTATTCCTTTTCTTTATTCCTTTCGATAGACCAGAAGCAGGACCATGGAAATTGATTACTACTATATAAAGTAAGTTTAAGTCTTTTAATAATTGTCAATATTTAATATTTTTATTTTCTTATGCTATTATAGAATCAAAATGTTTTTATTTGTTAACATTTTTATTATATTCTACTGCATTTCATTGAAAATAAAGTTGAATCTAATCGAATTAAACGTGTAAAAATACTGATTCTATTAATGGATTGATAATAATTATAATAAAAATAAAAGCAAAAACAAAAAGCACTTAGACCAGAAATCATGGTCTATATCTCAAAATATTCATTAGAAAAATTCTACTTTATTATAGTAAAAACCTTGAATATTTTTGCATTTTAAATTTGTTTTTCAAGTTTTTAACAAGTAAAAATTATTTTTTATTTGAATTCCATTTACCATAAAAAAAAAAAAATCTGGGATTCTTTTTCCAAGTTTATTTCAAGTCGTATTACTTTTTGTTACATTTTTATATTGATTTATTTATTTTCATGGAATTCAATAAATGTCTTAAATTTATTAATAAATTACTTTATTTATATATATATATATATATATATATATATATATATATATATATATATATATATATATATATATATATATAAAATAAAAAATATTGAAAAATATTAGCAATGATTTAAAAAATGAAATAACATTTTTTACATTCTTTAAAGAATTGTATTGCTTTTGTTTAATTTATATTTCAGTGCTTTTTTATTTATTAAGGTGTAATTAAATTTGCCAATTTGGTCTTAAAACTTAAAACTAAATTTTAGATTTAAAAAAATCCAATTAAAATAATTTAATTTCTAATAAAATGATAGATGTATTACTTTTTATAATTTTTCTTATACCATTTGTATCAATTTTATCTTTGTTTTTATTTTATTATTTAATTTCATGTTCAGAATTTTGAAATTGCACAGATTGTTTTGTTTTTTTAACAAAATTTATTAGAGTTCTGATGAAGAAATATTTATGAAATATTTTTCAAATAATAATTCAAACCAGGCAGTGATTCGATTTGGATTATATGTATTTATTTTGCGCTTTGGAGCGCCTGATTTCGTCCCGTTGGCCATGCGAGTACTTCATTTGGGCGAGCACTGAGCGTGACGCTTTAACGCTAATGAATGTAAATGTTGCATTGAGTTGTGTAACACAGTGTTTCTTCCCTACGGCCTGGAGGATCTTCTTAACACCGCTCCTGGGCTTCTCCTTTGCCATGCTGATGATGAAATGCTGCTGCAAGTGTCACTGCTTCGGCCGTCGGAGAGCGAACGAACCGCCGCCCTGCGAGACCCCGATCTACGTTATTCCCTTTCCTGCTAACGACGAGAACTTCGACCGGGACTCAGTGTCGTCTCTCACTGCGTTCCCGCCCCCTGCATACGACTCCATCATCCCCAGGGTCCAGCCACCGCCATATTCAGAGGTGAAGTCCATAGCACAAAAAAACTTTCTTTCTTTCTTTCTTTCTTTCTTCTGATTATTTCTCCTTCTTTCCTTTCTTTCTTTCTTTTTTTCATTTACTTTAACCTTCACCTTTTTTCTTTCTTTCTTTCTTTCTTTCTTTCTTTCTTTCTTTCTTTCTTTCTTTCTTTCTTTCTTTCTTTCTTGTGATTAATTCTCTTCTTTTTTCTTTCTTTTTCTTATTTTCTTTCTTTATTGTTAGTGTGAAAGAAGTGATGATCAAGATGCTGGATGTGTTTGTGTTTATTGTGCAGATGAAAAACAGTGGTCCTGAAGAGGAACCACCGGCCTACACCGAGATCTCTTCATCTTCACCTTCATCTTCACCTTCACCTCAACACACACAGCGCACGTGACGGAGCGACTTCGATCTCCGACATCAACTTTATCTGCTGAGAGGAAGTTTACAATTATTCTAAACGCCTTAGAACAGTCCAGAGTCCATCTGCAGTGCAGTGGAGTGAGTGTGTGTGTGTGTGTGTGTGTGTGTGTGTGTGTGTGTGTGTGTGTGTGTGTGTGTGTGTGTGTGTGTGTGTGGGTGTGTGTGTGTGTGTGTGTGTGTGTGCACGCCCTCTGTCCTACTGTGTGTGTGTGTGTGTGTGTGTGTGTGAGTAAAAAAAACAAACCTAATGCACTTTATTAGTTGGTATGAATAAAATGAAAGTTTTAATGATGTGACTGAGACTCATTTTTTCCTTTTTTTTATTTCCTTTTCTTATTACACTGTTTTTGTTTCTTTATTGTTTCTCCTTCTTTGGTTTATTTCTCATTCACTGTTCCTTTCTTTTTTTTTCACCTTCACTTTATTGTATTTCTTTCTTTCTTGTTTCTTCTTTCACCAACTATAATTTGAATTTGAATTTAATTAATTAATTAATTTTTTATAATTTAATGTATTTCCTGTCTAGTAAACTGTGTTATATATTTACTCAATCACACACACACACACACACACACACACTTAAATCTTTCACACAGATGAATCACATGTGAGTGGTTTCAGGGTTTGATCAGGTTTATTAGATTCACGACTGCATGAGTGATTATTGATGAGGGATGAGGGAATGAGGGATGGGTTCTTTCAAGGAAAAGTCATGAAACGGCAGGACGTTTATTGCTGCTTTATTTCCAATATTCTGTGTTTGAATATGAGCTCGTGATTATTTACAGTTTAAACACATATACAGCAACATTTCTTGCTTTTCTTTTTTTTTTTTAAGTAAAGAGCTACAGTTCACACAGAGTCTGTACAAATATACAGCGGTCAGGCTTTATTAACCGCGTACAGCATTTACACACACACACACAAACTACATCTTAGCTCCATCAATTCCTTATGAATGTTTTAATGGCCTGAAGAAAATTGAACTTTACTCTCATTTGTTGGAGTTCATCGAGTTTCATGGAGTTCATCCTACTGAACTTTTCTGTTTTTTTGTTTTTAAATTTCTAATTATAGTCACTTAATATGGAGAAAAGTATTGGGACGTCTGATTTTTCCCAGATGTCCGAGGCTCTTCACCCAACTGCTAGCACAAACTTGGAGACACACAATTGTACAGGACGTCTTTGGATGCTGTAGCATGAAATTTTCCCTTTATTCGAACCCAAAACTGTTCCACCTCCATGAAGAAATGATTTACATGGGTTGGAGTGGACAATCTCCTGCTATAAATCTCAAACTTATAGGACACTTTCGGGATTTCAGTTAGTACACCCCTAGTGGCTGAATGTCAAATAGGTTTTTCCATGTAGAGTTTTATGCTCATAAACCTTAAAAAAAATTTAATTATTATTTCCTTTTTTTCTGATCTCATACATTATATGCTATTAGTTTGCTTTTCCTTTCTTTCTTGTGAATCTTTTTCTTTTTTTGTCACAGTGTTATGACCAACATATCCAAAGTCCTACAGTGAATAGGATCGTTTTGGTTATCAAGAGGAATGAAAACATGTTCGCAGCATTTCTGTAACCTTGTGACCAGCGGTCTTTTAATATTTCTTCAAATTAAAAAATGTTTTTCCATGAAACGAAAGCGAACGCTAAGCTTGCGAGATGATTTCTACCTGCACAGAAGTTTGAAACTAAGCTAGACGGCCATCACCCCTGCAGAACGTTGCTGTACGGCAAACAATCGCGCTTCTTTTGTATCCAATTATTGTAGTTTGTCTGGATTTTTTCCAGTGTGCATTCGCGCCACCTCCAGCTGCTTCAATTGTACTTTGTGGAGTTGAAGGCTCTGCATGATACAGAGCTGTGAATGAGGAAGTGGGTCGGGAACCACATGCTGGCGGGGACGACTTGCAAAAACTCAGCAGGATGGCGGATTTTTAGGTCATGCCTAAGATTTGTATTGTTGCTCTCCTTTGTGACAACTTGTCTGACACAGGTTTTATATGTCAGGTCGTTTGGACTGAAAGGTTGCCCCTTGACTGACGCGTTTTCCTTTTGCGTCTGCAATTTTCTTACGAAACAAAAAAACTTGAATGAAAAATGACAATCATTATGCGACATATAAAAAGGATAGACATAATGCCAGTGTGAAAATCAAATAATAATAATTAAAATTATTATAATTGCAAAAACTTAGCATGAATAAACCAACAATCTTTAACTGTTAGGTACACACGTGCATGTCATTTTACTGCATGGTCACTAGAGGGCGCATAGCAGGTATCACTTTTGCCAAGATCAAACGCCAACTCGGAGAAAATCATACCTTCTGTTTTTGATAAAAATAGATTCGTTTCATATAATCGGAATGAAAAAAAGGTGTGTTTTTGGTAGTATTTAAATACGACTACGTTTGTTTCTAGGTTTATTTACGACCTGCTCACATTTCACTGCACTCTAATATCAAGACATTAACCTTCATCTGGCTCAGAAAACCCAGTTCACAGGAACCCACTGGTGCTCAGTGCTCAGTCTCTCTAGCGCCACTTTCAGGCTGCGATACGCGCCATCCAGGTTATCGTTGACGATGGTGAGGTCAAAGTAGTGACCATAAGCTCTCTGGATCCTCTCGCTCTCCTCCACCGTCCTCTTCAGCTCGCAGTCCTGCTCACACACATCCAGAAAAGTTTTGTCAATCGCCTGAGACGCCAAGCATGTGAGACTTGAAAGAACATTACATAGATGCCAAGTTTTCAACTAGTGACTACAAAACTGCTCTTAAGATACCTTGTGGAATTTCTACCCGAACAAAAGGGGGTGATGTTACGCACCGTGAGCTGTTTGGTGATGACTCCAGCCTCGATCGCAGATCTGTTCATGTCCTTGAGAACTTCAAAGTCGGGGGCTTCGATGAACACAACGTATGGCAGGAACTCGGCCGTCCGCAGCACTTTGAGAGCCTGAAGTGACGGAAACCAAAGATTACTCACGATACTGGACAAACACAATGAGATGTTTCATGCTGGGCATTTCTGTTACAGGTCATGTTCCAAATCAAATAAATTAATTTTCTGAATAATTGGTTTTTAAAGCTGGTCCAAGCTAGGTGGAGCTACTGACCAGTTGAAGTGCAGACTAAGGTTCTATGCTATGCTAGCAGGTAACAAGCTAATTTTATCCCCAACTGCACAGTGTCCTTAACTTTTATACAACATTAAGTATACTTAATGATCCACATGTCCCAGCCTGCCTCTGGATGGCGTTCTCTTCAATTGGAGGCCGCCCTGTGCAGCTGTGGATGGTTTCTCATCAACGCCACTGAGATCCATGCGTAAGAACAGGAACTTTTTTTGGGATTTGGACTGTGGTTAATGTCAGTCTGCTACACTGACTCAGGACTACAGTTTGCTTCCGATCTCCATCACTGCACCTCAACATCGTTTATCTGTAATAAATATACATTCGGTGCAACCCATATGAGGATGAGGTTTTCTCTTGAGTCTGGTTCCCCTTCAAGGTTTCTTCCTTATGCCATTTTAGGGAGTTTTTCCTTCACCACAGTCACCACCGGCTTGTTCATCAGGGACACCGAAATGTCCGGTATTTCATGAAACCACCCAAGGTGTTGATGAGAAACCGTCCCCAGCTGCACAGAGTGGCTTCCAATCAAAGAGAACACTATTCAGAGGCAGGCCTGGACGAAGTAGGAAGATCCACAGAGGAAAGAGGGGCAGGAACAGTGAAAACCCTAACACTAACCTTAAAAGAAACCAGACTCAAAATCCTCGTCTGAGCAACACCAAAGTCGGATTATAAATCATTAACCCCAGAGAGTGAAAAATATCATGAGCACTGGAGTGTGAGATTATGAGTGATTTCCTTGCTACAGTCAGTTGTGAAAGCAGGAACTCCTCCAGGAGCAACTCACAAATTAGCTCAGCATCTGAGATCATTATGGATTCAACACCAACTCCTCCATACATGTTCAGTGATAGAGAAACAGCATATGCAGAATGTTTTTTTAGTATCGATTAAGAAGTTGTTCATCCACTAAATCCAACGTCAAAACTTCTAATTTCACCTGTGGGTTGACGTCCAGGATGCAGACCTTGCCGGACTCGATCACCTCATGGATGGAGTTGATCTTGGTGCCGTACAGGTTGCTGTCATACTCGCCGTGCTCAAGGAAGCGGCCGCTCTTAATGTCCGCCTCCATCTCACTGCGTGACATGAAGAGGTACATCTGCCCCTCCTTCTCATCAAATTTGGGCTTACGGGACGTGTCTACAGGTGTATCGAAGGAAACAGAGATATGGATCAGCAACCGCACAAAAAAAAGCTGCCTGTTGGATTGTAACATTTCAGTGTAGAAGTGTGTGTTACAGGGTGTCGTGGTGCCGTAGCGATGAGGTTGTGACATCAGCAGTTTGTTTTTCAGGTTCCGCCGTCCGACTCCTTGAGCGCCAATCAGCACCAGTGTCTTTCTCCGAAATGGGGGCACCTTCGCTACCTCCTCGTAGATCAGCAGCTCGTGTCTGTCAAACTCTAACAAGGAAAATCAAACTATTTTACGTCAAACTCAAAAACCTATTAGACACAAATGATCACTATGCCTACTGTGTCTCGTCTGCATGGGCACGTTAATTGGTTGGTCAATGGTCAATCGTTTGGAGGAAACTGCAGTACTCAGTGGGGAACCTCCAAAGCATAAGGCGAACATGCTAGCATACTATGCCGAAGGGACAAGGAAAGCATGTCGCCCTAAAGATATCTCATTTCTAAAGCCTGAAGTTGACAATACAAGCAGATTTATTTGATTTTTACAGTATGCAGATCACACACTCGAATACACAACACTTTACAAATGAGGTACAAACAAAAGCGTCTCATGCACAAATAACGTCTAAAAAAAAGTCGGATTTTCATTCATGATTTTGGTGTGTGTCTAAACAGGGACTGGGAAGATTATTCTTGAGTGGGGAGTTTTAAACTGGGATGAAATTCATTCGGAATGAAGGGTAGTTTTAGACGCAGAAAAGGGTTTAAACAAAATTTGGGGTGCCCCCTAATAGTCGATGCTATTTTCTTTTTTGAAAGTTTTGCAGAGGTGTTATAAAACAAAGATCATACCATTTTGGATATATGGGGGTGCCCAGATTTTACATAGAACTACCGGTTTTCTCCCAAAAAGTTGTAATTGTAAATAAAATTGTGAGAAAGAAAAGAAGCTTTTAATAGATATTTTTAACTTGCATGAATACATCCAAATGAAATGAAATATCGAACAATGTCTGGGAGATTCTGTAAAGGTATACAGACACTTCCCACTTTACGGAAATCCACTTTTACGGATTCGACCAAACCTGTCCTCAAAGTGAAATTTGTTTGAAATCGAAAAAATGAAAAATGGAGTAGAGTCACCGCTAGCTAGTCGTCGACCGTAACGAATACATTTTTATACGTTTTTTATTACTTAATACAAAATACTGTACACAATGTTTAGATTATTCCGATTTGTTTTTGTATATTTAATTTTTTTATTTAATAGTATTTATAGCTCTAACATCATTAGGAGATATGTGTAGTCAATAACAAACACTGTAACAACATTGGTAAGGTGGGGAGGGTCTGTATTTTGTTCGAATTTAATTAGTTTTTTGATCCAGACTGTTTTTATACATTTTCCTCTATCGCTGTGTGATGTTCTGTACATCGTGGCTTTAAAATGCAGAGGAATTGTTTTACGAATATGTTTATCCGAATCGCGTTGTTACTTTCGTCTATCACCTGACGTTTTGGTCGATTTATTGGAAAGTTGTTTTTGTGTGTTGTGTGTGGAAGAAAAAAAAAGTTGTCTTACCCACTTGTTGATCACCTGGTACCTCATTAATCCCACCTCCAACACACCCACATGCACACATAATTCGACGACTTTAGGCAAGACTTGAGGATTCTGATTCTATTATGTATATCCTAAGTCGGGGGACACCCCTACACAAAGCAATGGTGGGGTTTAGGACTTGGGGTGATTTGGACAAGGGTTTAAAAAAGTGTATAGACTGGTGGATGGTTGTGGACTGGTGAAATAGTTTGGATTAAGAGACCCTAGACTTGGTGGGGTTTGCATTGGGGGTTGGGGGTTTGGACTGGGATGTTTCTTGACTGTGGAACACTTTCGAACTGGGATTGGTATTGGAGTGAAATATGGTTTTAACTTTCAAGGTGGGATAGAAATGGGGGACTGTTTCAGCAGCGGTGGAGAGTAACGAAGTAAATTCTTTACTGTACTTTAATGAAGTATTTCCATTTCGGGAGACTTTTACTTCATTACATTTCAAAAATCAAATATCTTACCTTTTACTCAACTACGTTTTCCAAAATTAGTTGTTCCTTTTTATTTACGAGTGGATAAAACAGCAGCAATCAGGATCAATGCTCTGTTTTGAACTTGTTTTGATTGTAATGCAATTTTTCATTCAACTTAAACTTGCAACTATGTTACAAATAAACCTTAAACCGACAAATTATAATAGGAACATTATAGCCATAATAAATCATAGTTCTTTGGATACTTAAATAAATTCGAAGGCAAATACTTTTGTACTTATACTCAAGTGAACATTTAAAGTGAGCATTTTTACTTGAACTGAAGTCTAATCTACTTTAACTCATGGTTTGTGTACTTCGTCCACCGCTGCGTTTCAGACAAGGAAAGGTTTCAGACTCCTCAGGAGATGGGACAGACACAAAGACACAGAGCCACAGAGAACAGAAGTGAAAGAGGTACAGGAGAGAGGTCACAATGTTACCTGCGTTCTTGGTGGTCAGGTACATCATTCTTTTCTTCTTCTTCCCCCCCATGCCTGCACACAGAGGTCCTGCAGACATCAGCACACAGCCCGGTAACACACACATACACCTCCATCTTATGCATCAGTGTTTTTTCCCATAACATATGCATTTTTTTCCCAGACTCATAGCCATTTGAGCCAAAAAGTTCATGGCAATTGATAAATGTGTGGACCTGAGAGTGGTCCAGAAAGCCAGTTCCTGGTCCTCTTGTCTGGTAGTCTCGTCTTATGGACCATAGTGCAGGTTGTAACATACGAAGTTCTACATTCAGACGTTCTTATTTTGTTTATAACACATTATATACAATTTCTAGTGATTATTTTGAAGTGATGCGGAATATAACAACAACGACAAGTACAAACTTTATATTTAAACTTAAAATTTGAGCTTCTTTATATGCCCATTAGGGGGAGATGTTTGCTTGTCAGCAGTTGAAAAAATGATGTCATGCCAAACGCACCTGTTCTCACATCTCTCTTTTATTTAAAATTGTAGTTTACTCTTCAATGCGATGACGTTGTGAACATTTCAAGCCATATTCCTGAGTGAAATAATGTGTTAGAGCAGGGGGGGACTCTACAAGGACCAGGGTTCGGAAATGATTGTATAAGATCAGCTCGGTGTGTGTTCCTACCTGCAGTGTTTAACTCCAGGTCTCTTTTCACGAATGCTTTCCTCTTTTCTTCCAACAGCTGGCTGGGGATCAGACCTGCGCTGCCGCCCCCGAGATGACATGCCTGGAGCAAAAAGGCCATGATGGGGCTTGAATTGCAATTCCACATATCTTCTGTGCACTCAAATACGATCTTCCTTGAATGGAAGCTCAATTACTCCTTGTTATGAATTTTGCCCTAGAAAGATTTTTAGAGAATAACACCAAATTGTTTGACTTGCACCAACCTGCCACCAGTTGGGGTCATCCTGATTGAAGATCTGCAAGATTTCGCCGCTGTGGAACCGAAGGCCGGCCTCCTTGCAGGGGATTAGATTATCGTGGGCAGGGTCGTAATCAAAATGGCATTTCACAAACGCCTGGTAGTGCAAAGACACACACAGTCGTGACTAGGGATAGGTATCGTTCACATTTGATCGGTACCTACACACATACAGATACTTCTTATTGATACTGTTATCGATACTACTCTATAATTTGCAAAAAGTTCTTTATAATACTCAATAATTTTGCTGAAAATTTCTAGTTATTTTATTACTGCTGAACCAGCTTTAAAATTTAATGACAGCCCTGTGACACTGCATTTTTTTCAGGGGTCATCTTCCCACGCATCGCTATAATGAATGGGCTGCTCCTGGGGTCTCATTCCCTTCTCAATTCCTGTTTTGTTTGTAAATGTATCATTATTTGACTCGAGTTGCCTCCTTTGTTCACTATTACCTGTGACCATTACTCACTAGGAAAACTTTTCTTTACCTCAGACTGACACCAAAAAGAGAATATGATGAATTCTGAAATTCTGATGGATCAGAAAGTGTCGATTTACTTTCTATTACAGCAGCTGTGAAAATGTAAATAATGGACTGGCAGCACTTTTCAGCCAAATTTCAGGATGATCTATTTGGGTGTCACCAATCTGTTTACTTTTTTTGGGTGTGGCTTGGGTGCTAGGCATTTAAAGTGTCCAAAAAAAGAGCTTAAATGCTCGCGTGGCATTCACAAATAAGTACTTGGTTTAGAAATGTATAATGTAATTAGCTTACAAATGAGCAATGAATGGGCCAGTCAGGGGCCAGAAATGCCATTTTCCAAAAGAGAAGTGCCAAAACTGTGTCTGCCAATGGTAAGGGGCCAAAACTCTGTCTTCCAGGGGAAAAGGGCCAGAACTGTGTCTACCAGGGGCCAGAGCTATGTCTTCAAGTGGGAGGGGCCAAAGCTGTGTCTCGTAGGGGCCAGAACTGTGTCTCCAAGGGGCCAAAACTGTGTCTCCTAAAGGTGGAACAGAACTGTGTCTCCCAATGGGAAGGGGCCATAACTATGTCTCCCAGGGAGTGGGGGAAGAATTGTGTCTTCCAATAGGGAGGGGCCAGAACTGTGTCTCCCAGGGGTCAAAGCTGTGTCTTCAAGGGGGAGAGGCCAGAGCTGTGTCTCCAAGGGACCAAAAACTGTGTCTCCCGGAGGGGGGCAGAACTGTTTCTACTAATAAGAAGGGGCCAGAACTATGTCTCCCCAGGAGTGGGGGCAGAACTGTGTCTCCCAACAGAGAGGGGCCAGAACTGTGTCTTCCAATAGGGAGGGGCCAGAACTGTGTCTCCCAATAGGGAGGGGCCAGAACTGTGTCTCCCAGGGGGAGGGGTCAGAACTATGCAACCAAAAGATGTGAGGCTTAAAAATGTCCACCCGTTTCTTTGGGGCGCTGCTGTAAAACAAGTCTATGGGTATAACTTCTATCAAAAGAAGTAGCAGCGTTGACTGACTTGCGCTGCCGGCAATATGTTTTGTTTATGTGCAGTTTGTTTTTCAGGCGGCAAAAACTTTTTTCAGGCATTAAAAATCTCAGGAACAACGTGTGCTGTATGTGGTTGCACTTCTAAGCTGACAAAGCTTCATTTGTGGCCTGAAAAATAGCGCTATATACATAAACCTAAGGTTAGAGTGGACTGCACTTGCGAAAGTACAGGACATGCCTGTCTTGCCTTGCCGGACTGCATTCTCTACCTTTCTAGAAAAAATAACAGTCTTTCTTACTCTTGCTTTCCTAGGAATATAAAATACTAACGCTCAAATCATGGTTCTACTACTGGCCTAATACTACTGCTAATACTACTTACATATTATGATCATCATCATCATCATCATTCCCACTTAATATTTGGTGTCTTTAATGATTATGTGCATAATAAAAAAAAGCAATGATACTAATTGTGTACAGTTAATAATTGTTTATGTACCGTAAGTTCCCATAGTTTGCGCAAAGCCTCATGGGGCGTAGGGAACATGTCGATAAAACATGTAAAAAAGATGATTCTCATTCCTCTTATATCCTTTTTTCCATTGAACAACATCATTAGCTAGACATGGGCGTATTTCAGACGACGGAACCTGAGCGCTTTGATCTTGATTTCCGCTTGTTTTTCTCCAATGAGGAAAACACTGCAATGTTAATTTACCATTATTTCCACTCTGAACTTAAAAATTTTTTATCTGGACTAAAAGGAATCATCTTGCTTTAAAGCCATTGAAGGGGTTGTGTGTGAACAAGATTTCCAACAAATCAGTTTAACACGACGTGCAACACACGCTGTCCCCCTCCTGTCTCTAACATTATCTTTCCTGTATTTGGAGTGTGTGAGTCAGCACTCACACTCACACACTCAACATATTTGCACGCAGGGGATCTGTACGAGTGTGCCAACGCAACACACACCCCAACGAGATAGTCCATACGTATTTGTTTGTCACACGGTCCATACTGGGCATAGAAAAAAATAGGGAAATCATGCATGCAGAAGAAAGAGTCAGTACGAGGGTGGGCCTAAACAGTGCCATCATAGCAACCCAGTGGTCTTGAAGCACTACAGACAGAAATTACCCTTTGTTTGCCCCCATTTCTCTCTTCTGGACTAGAAACGTGTCTGAAATGTTGTTGCGTTTCAATCATATAAAAATAGAACGATGACTATAATCTAATGTATAATAACTTTATCCTTAACACACAGTTGGTTCCGGAAAATAATCCACACCAATGTAGACGAAAGAATAGCAGCAGCGACTGTCCAGCAATTAAGATTTTATTGTATCAACAAATAATAGTTTGTCATTTTTATCTGTTTGTAGTTCTATCCGATGATGTAGAACAGCACTGTGGACGTTAGAGCCCGTTCTCTGTTGCGTTTTCGGCAACCTGGACAAGCTGTTACTATAGTAAAGTTAATGTATTAAAAAACACTGATTATGTCGTCATCATGGCACCTGTAAGTGGGTGAATATATTTATTAGGCAGCAATGAACATTTTGTCCTCAAAGTTGATGTGTTGAATGCAGGAAAAATGGGCGAGCGTAAGGATTTGTGAGAGTTTGACAAATTGTGATGTCTACACGACTGGGTCAGAGCATCTCCAAAACTGCAGCTCTTGTGGGCTGTTCCTGGTCTGCAGTGATCAGTATCTATCAAATGTGCTCCAAGGAGGGAACAGTGGTGAACCGGTGACACGGTCATGTGGGGGAGCAAAGGCTGGTCCGTGTGGTCAGGTCCAACAGACAAGCTCCTGTATCTCAAACTGCTGAAGAAGTTTATGCTGTTGATGCTCGACTGGTCACGACTGTTTTAGCAGCAAAAGGGGACCAACACAATATTAGGAAGGTGGTCATAATGCTATGCCTGATCGGTGGCCATAAAGTTATCTCTGATCTGTGTAGACCTGCACTATTGTCAGAGCTGCTGTTAACCTGAAAGGAACCCGACAGGAACCTGACACAAACCTGACAGGAATAATGCCGGGGCAGTGCTAAATGTGGGCAGGAGGTCAGGATGACAGAAAGTGTGACTAAGGTGAGCACAGATGGGGCAGCCACATGAGGCAGGAGAGATACAGACATGGCCTACATTTCCATCATACGGCACATGGTTCCAGGAAATTGTGATAAAACGGGCCAAGCTGTTCAAATGGTTATTTAAATACACACACATACAAACAC
The DNA here is from genome assembly GCF_946808225.1 of Silurus aristotelis. NCBI lineage: Eukaryota > Metazoa > Chordata > Actinopteri > Siluriformes > Siluridae > Silurus > Silurus aristotelis. The sequence continues at coordinate 28,891,203 of NC_139585.1, forward strand.
ACACAGAATATGTAATGATGCCTTGTTACACGGACTGGTATCAATGGCTTAACCTTTTCCTGTGCTAAGTGGACTGTTTATGTTTTGTCCATTATGTCAAGTGCAAACGCTTGCAGTATTTGTTGAATAGGGGGAAAAGAAAAATCTATTTTCATGTGCCTTTTACATCTAATACATCTATACACCCACCAATTCATCCATCTATTTTCTATACCGCTTATCCCACACAGGACGCCTGGAGCCTATCCCGGGGAACCAGGGAACAAACAAATGTGAGCATATTCATAACAATGAGTCAGTTAGCATGCTGAGACCTCTCTACAGCATGAAACATAAAGTTTCAAATGAGTTTTTTTTAACAATACTATATTTATTTCAGAAGAATATTTTTATCTATCCCAGTGAAGTAGGAATCTGGGGTCAGAAAAAAGGGCCAGCCATGTTATATCACCACTGTAGCACAGAGGGTTAAGGGTCCCCAAAAGTGACAGCTTGGCAATACCGGAGATTGAACCCCCAACCTTCCGAAAAGTATCCTCGAGCTTTAAGCACTAAGCTACAACGTTTTCATGAGGGTTAGTTGGATAACTGACCATAGTATGATCACACCCAAGCAAGCCAACTAAACTGTACTTGTGAAGGGGTTTAGTTGCTTTGTCCAGTGAACAGTTTTAATGTAAAGTTGGTGTTTGTGTGTCGCTGACCTGCCGAGGTGTGTGAGGCTCCTGGTAGCTGGGCAGGATCTTAAGCACAACGCTGCCACTGGCCTCCTTTAGCATATCTTGCAGCCCTTTGGGGTCGCTGCCCACCTCTTTCCCGTTAACCTCTTTGATGACGTCACCAACATGCAGAAGGCCCTGTTGATCAATCATACCGCCATGCAGGATGCGTGCAATCACTAGCTCTCCACCTTCCACACGAAATGTCACGCCCTGGGCAGGAAATATTGCAAGAGGGAAGGCTGATATCAGCTACAGTTAAGAGGCAGTCAGCTTATACCACAGGACTCCATTCTAATTGGTCAGGAGACTTAACTAAAAGTTTATTGGTAGGTAAATTCATATCCTTCCCTGTAGCTAAACATATTCAGATAAACCCAGGTTTTACCAGGTGTTCTCCAGAGACTTTGCGTATGCCGACCATCCTGACAGCATCAGGAGGGACGGGTTGGTTGTTGAGAGCAGGGTCCATAAAGACACAGGGGCTGGGGGGTGGTGTCTCATAGCTTTTGGAGGCTACAGAATCATGTGTTTCCAATAGGGACTGGGGACCAATGAGAAAATACCATGGTAATTGGCTCTTCTGCCAGGCTTTTATATACATGACCGCTTGTGTTTGTGCATGTACCTGAAAGTGGGGCTCACTGAGTATGCAGGCAAGTTCATTTGCTGCCTGACTTTGTTCGGTGAGAGGTGTGAGATCTTTCAGGATGTCCTGCACCAGTTCCACGTTGTTTTCCCTTACTGCCTCCAGCTTTGGCTCCTCAAACCGCTCATGGGCCTGTTGCACAAATACAAATGACACAAAAAATTTAAGGTAAAGTTTAGGACTGGGGTTTAAGGACTGGGTAAAGGTAAATGTTTGGACTGGTGTTAAAGGAATAGATTGAACATAAATTAGCATAGGTTTTAGGGTAAAGGCCTATATTAAAGATAAGGTTAAACAACTGGGTTGATTTTAAAGCTTAGGATTTAGGTTAAAGGACTATGTTGAACGTAAAGGTTAGAACAGGGTTTTAAGGATTAGGTTGAAGGTAAAGATTTGGAACGTGGTTTAAGGACTAGGGTGAAGGTAAAAATAAGAACTGGGGTTAAAGAACTAATTTGAAATTTAAGATTAGAACTGGCTTGAAGGTAAATATTAGGACTGGGTTAAAGGTAAATGTAAGGACTTTGGTTAAAAGTTTTGGTTGAAGGTAAAGTTAGGACTAGGGGTTGGAAATGTTTAGGCATAATTTATAAAGCACTGCGCTAACATGTACACCATCATTAGGTAGTAATGATTTCATGAACTTTTTTAATAATAAAATTTAAAACATCAGGCAAGAAATCCAGACGGTTAATATAAATCCAAATTCAAGTAACCCTGTAGACAACAGCTTAATTATAACAGACAATCAACTACAAAGCTTCACTCCTATTCATGAGAATGACTTAATTTCATTAATTTCCTCATCAAAATCATCAACCTGCATTCTCGATCCCTTGCCAACAAGTTTCTTTAAACAGATAACTCCAGAGGTAATTGAACCTGTTTCAAAAACTTTAAAAATAATAAACTCTTCCATTACCACTGGTTATGTACCTAAATCCTTCAAACTGGCAGTTATCCACCCCCTTATTAAGAAACCTGACCTTGACCCATGTCAGTTGTCCAACTACAGACCAATATTAAATCTCCCCTTTATATCCAAAATTTTTGAAAAGGTTGTACCACAGCAGTTATGCTCACACCTACTTATGAATAAAGTTTTTGAAATGTATCAGTCAGGATTTCGGCCTCATCATAGCACAGAGACGGCACCAGTTAAGGTGGTAAATGACCTGTTATTCGCCTCTGATCAGGGTTTTGTCTCCTTACTTGTTTTGCTCGACCTTAGTGCAGCTTTTGACACCATTGATCACACTATACTACTTGCTAGACTTGAGAACATTGTTGGAATAAAGGGAACAGCTCTCTCTTGGCTCAGGTCCTATTTGACTGATCGCTATCAGTTTGTTGATGTAAATGGTGAGTTCTTCACACTCTATGAGGTAAAGTTTGGTGTTCCTCAAGGATCTGTCTTAGGCCCTTTGCTTTTCTCTTTATATATGCTGCCTCTTGGTAAAATGATTCATAAACATGGGATTCGCTTCCATTGCTATGCTGATGATACACAGCTGTATATTTCAGCAAAGCCAGATGAGAGAAATCAGCTTAACAATGTTGAGAAGTATGTAAAGGACATTAGACAGTGGATGCTTAATAACTTTCTTCTGCTCAACTCAGATAAGACGGAAGTACTTTTACTAGGACCACATGCAGCTAGAAGTAAGCTTTCCGATTGCGTAGCATCTCTGGATGGTGTTTCTGTTTCAGCATGTACGGCTGTCAAAGACCTTGGTGTGATTATTGACCCAAGTCTTTCCTTTGAGTCTCACGTGAATAATATCACCAGGATCGCCTTCTTTCACCTTAGAAATATTGCTAAAATAAGAAATATGATGTCGTTACAGGATGCCGAAAAACTAGTTCATGCTTTTGTTACTTCTAGATTAGACTACTGTAATGCTTTAATGTCTGGGTGTGCGAGTAAGTGCATAAATAAGCTTCAGTTAGAATGCAGCAGCAAGGATCCTCACTAGATCTAGGAAATATGACCACATCAGCCCTGTTTTAATCAGTCTACACTGGCTCCCAATCAAATCTCGCATTGATTATAAAATACTACTACTGACGTATAAAGCACTTAACGGTCTCGCACCGCAGTATCTGAGTGAACTTCTGTACCAGTATGATCCTCCACGCCTACTTAGATCTAAAAGTGCTGGCTATCTGTTGGTTCCTCAAATAATGAAGACTACAGCAGGGGGCAGATCTTTCTCTTATAAAGCCCCACAGTTATGGAACAGCCTTTCAACCAGTGTTTGGGACTCAGACACAGTCTCAGTGTTCAAGTCGAGGTTGAAAACTTATTTATTTAGTCAAGCCTTTTATCAGTAGATTTTTTTTCTTAGGTAAAGGCTCAGATCTGAAGGGAGCATGGATATAGAGTGTTTGGTGAACTGGTATATTTGTATGCTGTCGTCCCCTCACATTCACACGTTCACTCAGGTTTGTTGACGGTGGTGTGGAGGGTCGTCTCTTATCCCAGAGATCCCTCATGTCTGTGTTACCTTCTGGTTCTCCCTTTTAGTTATGCTGCCATAGCGAGTCTTGCCGGAGTCCAAACTGCACAGTGACATTACTTTCATACACCAATAGGGACACTTAATAATCCATATCCTTCTCTTCCCGTCACCCTCTTTTCTCTCTCTCTCTCTCTCTCTCTCTCTCTCTCTCTCTCTCTCTCTCTCTCTCTCTCGGTCGAGTTAAACATGCTCCTGAGGCTCCAGTGACCACTGTTCCTGCCCCTCTCTCCTCCGTGGATCTTCGTCCAGGCCTGCCTCTGGATAGTGTTCTCTTCGACTGGAGGCCACTCTGTGCAGCTTGGGACGGTTTCTCATCAACACCTTGGGTGGTTCCATGAAATTCCGGAGTAAGAACAGGAGCTTTGAGGATGGACTGGACTGTAGTTAATGTCAACAGTCTGCTACACTGACTCAGGATATAGTTTGCTTCTGATCATTATCACTTTACCCCGCAACATTGTATATCTGCTTCAAATGGACATTCGGTGCAACCCAGATGAGGATGGGTTCCCTCTTGAGTCTGGTTCCTCTCAAGGTTTCTTCCTTATGCCGTCTCGGGGAGTTTTTCCTTGCCACAGTTGCTCATCAGGGACAAACATATTTATGTTTAATCACCATATTATCTGTGTAAAGCTGCTTTGAGACAATGTTCATTGTTAAATGCGCTATACAAATAAAAATGAATTGAATTGAATTAAATATACTCTTTGAAAAAACTCACCAATTCTTGATTAAACAGATCTTTTTAGAAAACCCTCCCCAGGTCCAACAGTATCTTAAGAGAGAGTAGCCTCTCTCTCATATTCATTTTTCCCCTTCTTCACATCCATGTGAGTTTCCCATGTGATTGGTTCCAAACAATCACAATGAACTCAATATTGTCCAGAGAGTTTTGTGTTTTGAGTGTACCTTTTTTTCCTGACCGTTCATACTGTTTCGAATGCATTGACAATCATAAAGTAGGTCCGGTTAAAGTAGGTGCATGTAAAATAAAAATGAAAGAGACATCAGGCCACATCTTTGAGGTGAGACTTATATTAGTGGTCTCATCAGTGCACTCTAGAAATAATCAATAATCACATTAATTATGTATGCTCAAAGTTGCACTGTATCATTGTTTTATTATTGTCATGTTATACATTTCATTCATTTCTTTTTATCTGAAATATTCCTCCAAAACAGAAAGATAATTCTGATCAATCAGATCATTCTGTGCAATTGATTTTTTTTATCTACATGCATAGTTATTAATCATTATAATGTTTGTGATATGACTATATTTTCATTTGTTAGTCCTTTTACTTAGTGACAAAAGATGGGAGCTTGAAAGTAAAGGTTATGTCTGGTGATTAAGGAATAGGCCTAAGAAGGCTAAGAACGGGGTTAAAGGGGTCAAGACTGGGGGCAAACGAATAAAGTTAAAGTGTGAGGTAAAGTTGGAAATAAATACAGGGGTTAAATGGTTATACTGCTAGTCAAGGACAAGGTTTAATAGTGGAAAGGTATAATATATAAAATATTAAAGCTAGGCCTTTTGGTAAAGCATATTGTTAAATTTAAAGGCTAGGCTAGGAAAAGCAGGGGTCCCCAAACTATGGCCTCTGGGCTAAATATGGCCCGCTCCCACATTTGTCTGCCTTCTGAACAATAGCAGAGACATATTTAGAAATTGTAATTTAAAATATATGTTTTACTTTTTCATATCTGTTTTTGATAATTAAATTTCTATTGATAAAATAACTTTTATTATGGGAGCGGCCTCTAAAGGTGAATAACGTGCTGTTTGTTTTTTGCATGTGAGCCTGTGCGCTGCACGGAGAGCGCTATATTATATTGATTAATCATCATTTAGTAATTAAATGATTATATTTATTCATGAATATACTCTTAATTTCCTTTAACACATTTTCATGATTCAGTAGTCTTTTCATTTTTTTTTTTTTTTTTTTATATATAACTTTCAATACTATTTTACAATTAGTGTTATGTATTTTTTATAAAGTATCCATTGGAAAAACTATTGCTTGATTAATTGGTTATTGTCAAGTACGATCCAACCTAGCTATCATTATCGGTAAAATAATTTCTAGTTATGAACATAGCCTGATTATTTATTAGATTTACCCACCAACGATATGCATATGAATAAGTAAGTCAATGTTTTGATTTTAATAGAAATCAATAAAAATTATGATTGTAATAATGCTCTTTGAATAGGTGATATATCTCTATGGTAATGCTCATTTGTCTGTACAGGACAAAACAAAATAAAAAACTGATCTAACATTAAGAGATAAAATATTTAAAATCATAATAAAATCTCCAGAATAATACTGGCAGTCACTCCGGCCCAAATAATTCTCTGTTACAGACCAACACGGTCCCCATTAAAAAAGGAAAAGTCATCAAGCCTTCATGGAAAAAAGGTTCAGGTACTGCCCCTGTGGTAAAGGAAATACCAGTTTGGGCTGGTTGCAGGTGGGCAGACTTGACTATTAAGGCAATGTAAAGTTTGTTTAAGTTAAAGTTTAGGAATGGACAACGAGTGTGTTCAGATAATGACTAATACTAGGGGTAAAGGATAGAGTTAAAGGTAAGGCTAGGGGATAAGGCTAAGGCTGTAGTAAATGATGGGGTTTAATGTAAAGTCTAGGCCTAGTGGTAAAGAATGGGGAAAGCTAACACGGATCAAATCTTGGACTGGATGTAAACTCCTATTCTTTAATGTTCCTTACCTTTAATTTTGTTTACCTAGATTTTTTGTTTAACGTTTTATAAGTGAAGTCTAGGACTTTTGGGGTAAATGATAGGAAACGAGGGTACAGGACAGGGTTCAAGGTAAGGGTTAGGACTGGTAATAGGAAATTTTTTATTCCTTACATTTACAACATAGTTTTCATGACATATATTTCAAAAACAAATAAACACAAATCTATCATTAAACCTGTCAAAAAGTGCCTCATAGAATGCTTTCCTGAGGTCCAGTGAAGCGACTATGGTACCTGCTTCTCTCTTATCTACTATCAATTTTCTTTACAACCATGTGAGTTTCCCTCATGATTGTTTCCTAACAATCGCAGTAAAAAGTCACCATCAAAAGGTTTTTTGTGTTTACCATTTTCCCCTGACACTTTATACGTTTACAAATGGTTCAAAAAGGACACAATGCCTCTTATAAAGGAGGTCAGACCAAAGTAGGATTTATATCATTGAATATATCAATCTCTAAGTAGAAGTAGGGCCATCATGCTAATTAAAAGCCAGCTCTGAATTCATTCACTTATCTGGATTCACCGTTGCATGTGCAGAAGGTTCCACAGGGAGGTGTTCTCAAGACAAGGCTTCTCAAAAGGATTCTCGTTACAGTGGCGGGAAGGACAACGAAATAGAGGTTTAACAAAAGAAATAAAAATGCTCTGGTGTTTAGCAGTCTCATTAAAACCCATTAAGAGAAATTACTTTTCATACTTACAATTCACCATCAGTTCCTCTTACATAACAATTTAGATTTAGATTGGGCTAATCTTCAAGTACAACCCCAATTCCAAAAAAAAGGGGACACTGTGTAAAATGTAAATAAAAACAGAATTTGCTAATTTTATTAAACCAAAACCGTATTCTCAAAAGAACATAAAAAATATATCAAATGTCAATATATATACAGTGAGGAAAATAAGTATTTGAACACCCTGCTATTTTGCAAGTTCTCCCACTTAGAAATCATGGAGGGGTCTGAAATTGTCATCGTAGGTGCATGTCCACTGTGAGAGACATAATCTAAAAAAAAAAATCCAGAAATCACAATGTATTATTTTTTAACTATTTATTTGTATGATACAGCTGCAAATAAGTATTTGAACACCTGAGAAAGTCAATGTTAATATTTGGTACAGGAGCCTTTGTTTGCAATTACAGAGGTCAAACGTTTCCTGTAGTTTTTCACCAGGTTTGCACACACTGCAGGAGGGATTGTGGCCCACTCCTCCACACAGATCTTCTCTAGATCAGTCAGGTTTCTGGCCTGTTGCTAAGGAAACACGGAGTTTGAGCTTCCTCCAAAGATTCTCTATTGGGTTTAGGTCTGGAGACTGGCTAGGCCACGCCAGAACCTTGATATGCTTCTTACAGAGCCACTCCTTGGTTATCCTGGCTGTGTGCTTCGGATCATTGTTATGTTGGAAGACCCAGCCTCGACCCATCTTCAATGCTCTAACTGAGGGAAGGCGGTTGTTCCCCAAAATCTCCCAATACATGGCCCCGGTCATCCTCTCCTTAATACAGTGCAGTCGCCCTGTCCCATGTGCAGAAAAACACCCCCAAAGCATGATGCTACCACCCCCATGCTTCACAGTAGGGATGGTGTTCTTGGGATGGTACTCATCATTCTTCTTCCTCCAAACACGTTTAGTGGAATTATGACCCAAAAGTTCTATTTTGGTCTCATCTGACCACATGACTTTCTCCCATGACTCCTCTGGATCATCCAAATGGTCATTGGCAAACTTAAGACATGCCTGGACATGTGCTGGTTTAAGCAGGGGAACCTTCCGTGCCATGCATGATTTCAAACCATGACGTCTTAGTGTATTACCAACAGTAACCTTGGAAACGGTAGTCCCAGCTCTTTTCAGGTCATTGACCAGCTCCTCCCGTGTAGTTCTGGGCTGATTTCTCACCTTCCTTAGGATCATTGAGACCCCACGAGGTGAGATCTTGCATGGAGCCCCAGTCCAAGGGAGATTGACAGTCATGTTTAACTTCTTCCATTTTCTAATGATTGCTCCAGCAGTGGACCTTTTTTCACCAAGCTGCTTGGCAATTTCCCCGTAGCCCTTTCCAGCCTTGTGGAGGTGTACAATTTTGTCTCTAGTGTCTTTGGACAGCTCTTTGGTTTCGGCCATGTTAGTAGTTGGATTCTTACTGATTGTATGGGGTGGACAGGTGTCTTTATGCAGCTAACGACCTCAAACAGGTGCATCTAATTTAGGATAATTAATGTAGTGGAGGTGGACATTTTAAAGGCAGACTAACAGGTCTTTGAGGGTCAGAATTCTAGCTGATAGACAGGTGTTCAAATACTTATTTGCAGCTGTATCATACAAATAAATAGTTTAAAAATCATATATTGTGATTTCTGGAATTTCTTTTTTAGATTATGTCTCTCACAGTGGACATGCACCTACAATGACAATTTCAGACCCCTACATGATTTCTAAGTGGGAGAACTTGCAAAATAGCAGGGTGTTCAAATACTTATTTTCCTCACTGTATATAAAAAGAATCTGTATACATCTGAGGAGACCAGTTGCTAAAGTTTTGGGAGAGGAATACTGTCCCATTTGTTTTTTAATACAGGATTCAAGCTGTTCAACAGTTCTGGGTTACTTTGTCGTATTTGGGTTTTTTTTTATGATGTGCCAAATATTTTCAAATAGTGAAAGGTCTGGAGTGCAGGCAGGACAGTTCAGCACCAGGACACTTCTACTATAAAGCCATGCTGTTGTAATGGATGCTGTAATCAATTCCTGGATGGAGGTGTACATTGCTCTAAACCTGTGTATACCTTTCAGCATTGATGGTGCCTTTTGGGATGAACAAGCTGCCCATACTATGGGCATTAACGCACCCCCTTTCATCAGAGTTGCAGGTTTTTGAACTGAGCACTGTTAACAGGCAGAATAGTCCCTCTCCTCTTTAGTCCCGAGGACATGGCATTGATGGTGCCAAGAATATTTTCAAATTTCAATACATCTTACCACAAAACAGTTTTCCACTTTGCATCAGTCTATTTAAGCTTTATCCCTGAGGGGACAGTGGTATTTCTGGATCTTGTTGACATATATGAATTCCTCTCTGCATAAAATCTTACTCCAGTTTTTTGGGGTTTTTTTGGTTTTTTTTTTTGGTTTTTCAAAAAATAAATCAATAATTTATATATTCCTTAAAATGGTTCATTACCTCAGTTTAAACATTTGATATGTCTAAAATGTTCTATTGTGGAAACATGGGTTAATGAGATTCGCAAATAAGTGCTTACTGTTTTAATTCAACTTGTTTGGAATTGGGTTGCTCTAAGCAAGATCTCACAAACCAACAAGAGTGGCATGACTCACCTATTTGGTAATTTGAAAAGATTATTAGTTGAAACACCACAATTTGTCCATGAAGCTTATTAGCAATTGTGAAATATTCTGTATAAACAAAGGGGAACTGTCTATAATGCTCACCACAGGACTCTCCATGATGCCCTTCAGGAAGATGAGGTCCAAATCGTTGGCGGTGGTGGAGCCGGTGCTGTCGCTCAGGGTGTCCAGGACGCTATGCATTGCTGAAGAGGAAAGCAAAGAGGAGGTCTGAGAACAATCATCACACTGCGATGAAAAAAAGAAGAAACACCTCACAAAAATTCCATGAAAAAATTCATTTCCATCCACACCACATAAAACCTGAAGTGGTCCATGAAACAAGCTTTATATTTCTTCAGAGATTTATGCTGTAGAATTGCGAAACTGCTTTCACACACACACACACACACACACACACACACACACACACACACCACAGTGTCCCTCAGCTCATTAAGGTGCATGTTAATTAATGCTAACGAAATCTTAAGGGAAAAAAGTGTTCTCTTGGATCGCACTCTCGGTTCTTGTAGATCTGTAGCGAAACTTGAACTTCATGAACTCCAGAGCGCATTTTGAATCACGGTGAAGGGAACATTGGAAAGAACTTTAATTGTTTTCCTCCTCTGTAGAGCTTTTGAAAAAAACATTGTTTCAAAGTAAGAATTATAGAACAAAATTCACATATATTTCAATTTATATTTATTAAATAGAACAATAGAATAGCCATTATTTGTCACGTATATATTAAAGCACAGTGAAAATCTTTCTTGCTCCGAAGCTGGGGTCAAAACGTAGGGTCAGCCATGATACAGCGCCCCTGGAGCACAACTAAGGGCCTTGCTTTAAGGGCCCAAGAACAGCAGCTTGGTTATCCCGGGGCTCGAACCCCAACCTTCTGATCAGACACCCAGCACCTTAACCACTGAGATACCATTCCCGAAAGTACTGCTTCATTTATCCCCGATCAGCAAACCTTGGGTAACTGCGGCAAGGAAAAACTCCCTTAGATGGTATGAGGAAGAAACCTTGAGTGGAACCAGACTCAAAACCCATCTTCATTTGGGTGACTCCAAGAGTGTGATTATAAACCATCCTTTCTACGGTCTTATACAATCTGTTGGTAGGTGTGGAACCAGGAGCTCCTGATCAAATAGCTCAAGTAATTTGAGATCATTTTGAATTTAACCAACATGGGTAAAATGTTATTTTGAGTATTGATAAAGAGGTTGTTTATGCTCATTGTCTGAAATATTCATCAGGTGGGATTTAACTGGAGCTGGTACATCTATAGATGCCTCTGGGATCCTCACAGGGTTCGGCATCTTCTTTCTGAAGGTCCGAAATGTTCATGAGGTGGGACAAGTGGAGCTGGCACAACCTCTAGATGCATCTGGAAAGCACCTGTAAAGCGAGACCATTCTTAACGTTGCATTCGTTAACAAGATCGTGTGTGTGTGCTGGTTTCGGAGTGGGGTATGTGCTGCGTTGAAGCTCACAGCTGCTACATAATTGGATTTAATTACGCAATCCTTTCTTCTTCCTCTCACTCGGCCTCTTCCTCTGCCGCGTTGTTTCTGATTGCTGCTCTGTCTGAGTTTCTCATCAGAGAGTCAGCTTTTCCTTCGCGCTGAACAGATGCGTTTGGGGTGGGGGATGAAAATCACGCCTGAAATAAACACGTGTAGTTTTGTGTTTCGCAGATTACCGATCTCCTCTGTCGCACGGCAACGGGCATGTGAGGTTACGTGAGAGTAATGAATTTTAGAGTAGATCCAGGAGAGTAGATCTTTGACACATCCCAAGCCAACTGACCTCACCATTATTCTTTCTGCTGCATCATCATAATTCAGCATAACACTCAGCACTGTCTGCCTTCTTCTGCATACACGAGCTCATACACTCTGCATCTGAGATTGATAGGGAAGAGGACGGATGCTGTCTGGGGTTATAGGGATTGAACAATATTATCATCAAATCTGTCATTTGACTTTTACTTTTTAAGTATGTTTTGATCGAAGGGTTATACCTAACTGACTGAACTTACAGCTTGTAAAAAGCTTGTTGTGATAAATTAATAATCTTATATCTTTCATTTACATAATTGTTGTACTGTTGCATTGCATAACATTGCTTATGTCATGCAGGGGGGTTTGGAAATTAACGGGGATTTGGGGCAAAATTTGCAATGCACAATTAAGCTAGGTTTAAGTGTCTTATAAAATAAAAAAAAGTATTATATTTTACAGATTTGCTGCATTAGGTTTGAGCATTACGGTTATAACCAATCACACATTTTTCTTGAGAATGCAGTGCCCAATCAAAGCGTTTGGATTCGTCACTGCGGAAAACGCCGAAATTGTTCAATGTGTGCGTCGACTGTCTAAATTCTGAACACTATAACGGGAGATTTATTTTTTTCTCACATTAGACTCAATTCATGGGCAACATGAAGTGTTGTTTTATTGAATTTAATTGTTAAAAATTTTTAAGATGTTCCTTGAATTCAAAACAACTAGTTTTGTTTTGTTCTCTTAATGTTAGTCAGAGATTAGGATTCAGCTTTAAATCATTTGAAGTGCTCGTTCTTAAAATTGCACTTTCAGACATGCACAGAAAACTCGCTCTGGTCACCGTGTACAGACCCCCAGGACCCTACGCTGATTTTCTTCATGAGTTTGCTTGTTTTCTCTCAGACCTCTTGATCAGCTTTGATAAAGTGCTGCTTGTAGGAGATTTTAATATTCATGTAGATGATGAAAACGATGCCCTAGGATTATCATTTGTCGATTTACTAAACTCTTTTGGAGTTAAACAAAACGTCACCAGACCAACCCACAGTTTTAACCACACACTAGACTTAATAATATCCCACGGAGCAGACGTCACTGATATAGATATTTTACCCCAGAGTGATGACATCACAGACCATTATCTCCTACTGTACACACTACCGGTAGAGCAGATTAACCGTGTTTCACCACGGTATCGACTTGGTAGGACTATTATTCCAACCACTAAGGACAGATTCATAAATAACCTGCCTGATTTATCGCAGTTTCACATTAAACCCATAACTGCTGATCATCTTGATGAGATGGCGAACAACATAGACCTTATCCTCACTAGCACTTTAGACACTGTTGCCCCCATCCGGTTAAAAAAGGTTCGAGAACAAGCACCTGCACCTTGGTATAATAGTCATACGCATGCCCTAAAGAGAACAACACGTAATCTGGAGAGAAAATGGAGGAAAACTAAATTGGAGGTATTTAGAATTGCGTATAAAGACAGTATGCTTAGCTACAGACAGGCGCTAAAAGCTGCTAGAGCTAAACACCTGAGCAAACTCATAGAAAATAACAAAAACAATCCCAGGTTCCTTTTCAGTACAGTCGCTAAATTAACAACAAATCAGGGATCTGAAAAATGTGTTCCATCACAGTTTAGTAGTGAAGACTTTATGAATTTCTTCACTGAAAAAATAGATAACATTCGAAAAACAATTGTGGCAGTTCAACCTCTGACAGCATCTCCCGACACAATCGTACTTACAACCCCACAACTACACTGTTTTACATGTATAGGACAGGAAGAGCTGTATGATGCTATTATGAAAGCTAAATCAACAACATGTCAGTTAGATCCAATTCCCACTAAACTACTGAAGGAAGTGTTATATACAGCTGGTGAGCCTCTTTTAAATATTATTAACTCCTCACTATCGTTAGGTCATGTCCCTAAATCCCTCAAGTTAGCAGTTATTAAGCCCCTCATTAAAAAACCTAATCTGGATCCAAGCACGCTATCGAATTACAGACCAATTTCAAATCTCCCATTTATGTCTAAGATTTTAGAAAAGATTGTCGCTGCCCAGCTATGTAACCACTTGCAGGAGAACAATATCTTTGAAGAGTTTCAGTCAGGTTTTAGGCCCCATCATAGCACAGAAACTGCTCTAGTTAAAATCACTAACGACCTGTTTTTAGCTTCAGACCAAGGCTACATCTCCCTATTAGTTTTACTAGATCTTAGTGCTGCGTTCGACACTATAGATCATGATCTTCTCCTCGATCGCTTACAGAATTACATCGGTATTCAGGGACAGGCATTAAGCTGGTTTAAATCCTACCTGTCCAATCGTTACCATTTCGTAGATTTAAATGGAGAGCTATCCAGGATAATGCTAGTAAATTATGGCGTGCCACAAGGGTCAGTTCTGGGACCCCTGCTTTTTACAATATACATGCTTCCATTAGGAAATATTATTAGAAGGCATGGAATTAGCTTCCATTGTTATGCTGATGATACCCAGCTATATATTTCATCCAAACCAGGCGATACAGCTCAATTAGCTCGCATAACTGAGTGTGTTGAAGAAATAAGAGATTGGATGACCCATAACTTTCTGCTATTAAATTCTGATAAAACGGAGATTTTGCTCATCGGCCCAAAAAATAGTACACAGAAGCTCCAGCATCTCAGCCTGCATTTAGACGGTTGTTCTGTAACTACTAGTTCAACGGTAAAAGACCTGGGAGTTATTTTAGACAGCAACTTATCTTTCAAAAATCACATCAATCAAGTTACAAAAACAGCCTTCTTTCACCTTAGAAATATTTCTAAGCTAAGAAATATGTTATCTATATCTGATGCAGAGAAGCTCGTCCATGCGTTTATGACCTCTAGAATAGACTACTGTAATGCATTACTAGGTGGATGTCCTGCATCATTAATAAACAAGCTTCAGTTAGTTCAGAATGCCGCAGCAAGAGTTCTTACTAGGTCAAGAAAATACGATCATATAACCCCAATCTTATCGTCCCTACATTGGCTTCCTATTAAGTTTCGAATAGACTACAAACTACTGCTACTCACTTATAAAGCACTAAATGGTTTGGCTCCCATGTATCTATCCAGTCTCTTAACACGCTACAATCCGTCACGCTCCCTGAGATCTCAAAACTCTGGGCTTCTAGTAGTTCCTAGAATAGCAAAGTCCACTAAAGGCGGTAGATCATTTTCACATTTAGCTCCTAAACTCTGGAATAGTCTTCCTGACAGTGTTCGGGGCTCAGATACACTCTCCCAGTTTAAGTGTAGATTAAAAACATATCTTTTTAGCAAAGCCTACACATAACACACATCACACACATCACATCATAACCTTGTGCTCCAGAACATCTGATCACATGCACATTATCAACTTGTGCTGTTAATATCATGAACAGCAGCTACGCTAATTCCTCTCCACTGCTTCTCTTTCTCTCCCCATCCCGAGGCATCCTGAGGTTTGGCCAGCTCCAGTCACGTCCCACCTCGTGAAGATTATGGACCTATGGATGATCATGGAGAAGTAGATGCCGAGTGTTTAAAGGCCCTGGCATGGAGAAGCTGATGCTGGATCTATGATGATCACAAATTGTTCTGTATTGTTGAAAGATTTATGACCAAACTTTTGATGTCACCCATATGAGGATGGGTTCCCCTTTGAGTCTGGTTCCTCTCAAGGTTTCTTCCTCATATCATCTAAGGGAGTTTTTCCTTGCCACTGTCGCCACGGCTTGCTCATCAGGGACAAACGCACACCATTCACCTTCACTGTTGTTTTCTGTAAAGCTGCTTTGAGACAATGTCTGTTGTGAAAAGCGCTATACAAATAAACTTGACTTGACTTGACTTGACTTGTTTAGAAAAAACAACTTAAAAACAACTCAATAGATTTCTTCTCTGAGCAACTGTAAAATGAGCGACATTTTACTTTTCATTAAGTAGATTTTTAGACAAGTTCTTGTTTATGTAAAATTACATTGAAGTAACAGTATTTTTACTTGAGTGGAATATTTTATTACTCTTTCCACATCTGTGTTATTTTATATGGTATTATTATTACAATTAATAAACATTAGCAAAACTAGATATAAATTCGGAATAAAATATATATATTTTCTAACTTGATATTCATTTATATTCCACAGGCCTGGTCATGCATACGTAACGCATGCAGGCAAGTAATTAATACATACCAGGTAGATTATGGGGATTATGGGGACCACACACACACACACACACACACACACACATCTACACAAAAAAAGTAATCCAGTGTAAAACGGAGGCTGAAAAAGAGCTGCGAAAGCACCGGATTAGCACATTCCCATTTCGCTAATTAACACTGGCGAACATGGAGGAGGGATGAGCCAAGCAGGGCAGGTAAATAATCTGCACATTTATCCCTTTTTTTCTTCTCACACATCCTCCACTGGTCCATTCACAAGTACCACACAAAAACACACATCCACAAAGATGCACAAAGATGCAAACAAACACATAGATTATACAGAAATAGGTCTTGATGGTATCCTGGTAGGCTGAAATCTGGACTATCCGATGCATACCTTACATGAACAAATACAATAAGGCTATAGTGCTTGAAAAATGCTAATGCTGCTAATAAAAAGTGGTCAGACAGGCACCAGGGGGGCATTTAAATGGCTCGAGAGTTGTAATTTGACGTTGTTCAAAGGCATATTTCCGTAAATAGAAAGTCAAAGTGACAGCATGTTGAAGTGCTTGAACAGCCAGAAGACGATATCCTAGATATATTACCACACGGTCTAGGAGATAAAAAGATATTCCTGACTTTTGCTAATGGAGAAAACTTGTCAATCTTCGGTAGCCGCAGGTTGTGACATTTGAAATTGATTTATTGTAAAGGTGCCAATATATATGCACTACAGTCAAGGAAAACCCCTGAGTGGTGTTCACGAGAGAGCAAATTTGTAGGAAACACCCTGGTGAGTCACAAAAAGAAACAGGAAACGAGAGAAGAATGCACCGGTTTGTCCTGCAGTTGATGGGTTTTTGATGCACTCCTGGAACAAAGGCTAGACCAAGTGGTACAATCCACAGAAGACCTACTGTAGCACAAGTTCGTGTTGAAAGTTCCTACGAAGACCATCAGAACAGGGGCAAGTGGTTTCCATGGAAGCAATGGCCACCTACCAAAACAGCGTTACACCTCTTTATTGTAGCATCATTTCCTAATGGCTTTGGCCTGCACACTTCAGCAATGGATTGCTCAAGAATGGGCCCAAAAGTTCAAGGTCATTACTTGGAATCAATTTGATCGAGCATCTGTGAGACATGATGGGCAAACAAGTCTGATCCGAACCTTAAGCAGAACTCGGTGTTGGCATACCTTCAGGGTTTATGTGGAGTCCAGGCCTTAATGGATCAAAGCTGTCTTGCATGCACAAGCAGGAACTACACAATATATCGCAATATTCTGAACTTGTATCCTTGCCTTTAGCCCCAAGATTAAAGGTTTTTGGTTCACAATTGGCCTTTCATAAAGCCCAAATGTCTAAGCTCCAGATCTGCACAGAAATGTTGGCTCTCTTTAGTCCTTATCGAGGCAAGCTTAGCAAAGAATTTGTCAAGCCATTCTGGCCTTTAGACCTTTCATCCTCTTTAAGGTAAGTTGGACTTGCAAACTCATTCTCAGATCAGTGGTCTATCGTAGGACCACTTTTGACAATTCCTCTCCTCAGATTAAGATTCTTCAGGATGGCTTTAAGTCGAGAATGAAATCTCATCAAAAATATTGTTTAAAAGCAGGGGTGCAGGTTTTCATTTCAACCAATCAAGGGCCACACCTGGTAGTCCATAAAAAAATAAAATCATTAGAATTAAACAGGTAGAACTTGGTGTGAATAAAAACCTGCACCCACACTGGCCCTTTGTGGAACAAGATTGGACACCACTGGTTTAAAGCAGTTCCAGGTTTTCCATATGAGAAATACATTTTGCCCATGTTGGGCAACAGTCAACGAACATAACTTTCCAGAATATCAGATTTATTTGACTAGGAAACCAAACTATCCACAAAGCTTTCTGGGCAGGTAGGTCTACAATCCATGCAGAATGAGGTTCCAACTTGCTTGACCTGCAGGCTCTTAACTCAGATCATTTATCAACTATAAAAACACGACTTGCTTAGCTGACCAAGGACATATATTGCCTAAAGGTTTTCTTGCAATTGAAGGCAATAGTTCCATTTAATAGCTGTTGCTCATGGTGACCATGTGGTAATAAGAAGCCACTGGGTTCTTCAAGAACAACAGGAACAAATGGGAGATGTTTGAGGATCTTTATGAGGTCCTTTCAGAAAATCCATGCAAATAGTACTAATGTGAATATATATTGCCATTCCTAACCACAAGGGGTATCATGATATCTTGTAATTGGGCAATTTAATTTCTGTATTTCATCAGGAACACACTGATGTTATTAACAGCACTGGTACAGACAGCTATAGAGGGGGGTATACATCTGCTTTCAAAATGTCAAGACATTTGGGATTTTTGGGGTCCGGAATTTAAATGTGTTGTAAGGGAGAGCTGGTCCAGTTTTTATAGAAAAAAGAAATGTGAAATGTTCCAAACATGATGATTCCTCTCATGACCAGTGGACTAGCTACCGTTCTACAACATGCCCTCTTCCATAAAGACTTAGAAAATCGTTATTATTTTGTACGCTAGGTGTAGGACTACAAGTTCAAGTCCCCAATCAAGTTGTACGACATTAAAAAGACTTAGCTTTTAGCTTTTAGCTTCTAGGATACACCACTGATCAGACTCGAAACTACTTAAGCGACGCAAAATAGAGATGCACAACACACAGCTATATTTATTTCGCTTTGAAGGAGAACAGAAAAAGCTTCTTTCCGAGAGTGGGCGGAAGTGAGGTTGAAAAACTTTTGCTCACACAAACGTGCTAACATCCATTAAATCGAAACAACTTTTAATTAGCTGCACCATCTGCCTGCATCTCTTACCGTCTGCTGTACCTGTTTTTTCCACCTCTTCACAGCGATTTTTAGTCTACTAGTCTCTGCTGTAACCCCCTGTTGCTTTTCCCATACTATATCAAATTCCTGTCTCTTTTCACGTCACATTGTGCATTTCATTTTGCCCAGAACATCATACCGTTCTCGGGAAGCCCAAAGCCACCTCATTCTTTCAAACCCCCCCCCCCCCCCCCCCCCCCCCACACACATTCGTAAAACACTTCAGAGAAATTCAGCACAACATCACACACCATACAATCGGTGTATACTCACCAATGACGCATTAGTAGCTTACACAGCTTCTCCATAGACCTTAATTATAGACTGTAGATCTTCATCTTGGCCATAATTACAGATTTACACCCTGGTTCTCGACCTATAATTAGGGACCTTGACAGTATATGCACCTGAGTTTGTAGGTTTGTTTTAATGTAAGTACGATTTTGACATTATAAAATCTCACACAAGCGTCCAGCTTGTTATTCACCTAAAACCGTCGTGAAGCAATTAGGAAACACAGCGTACGCCGTGATGTGGTAAAATCTCAACCACAGATCGGTATCTGAAGTCATAGAGGCCATAACAAGCTTTTTCCAAAAAGACCCCCTAAGCATGAAAAGCCGTAATGTCAATTAAATGTCATTATAATAGACCTCATAAACCTGATTAGCCGTTTTCAAGTCAGCTTTCAAGAGTAAAAAAATCTGTGCTTTTTAAAGCACAGCAAAAGGCAAATCTGCAGCTTCTGATTTTTGTCTATACTAATTCTCATGTGGCTAAAAGAAACGAACAAAAACTTCCTTTGAAAAGTAATTAGCCAGTCTAGCATGGAGTCTGGTGTAGGCTGAGGGGGCCTGGGGTACAGTGTATCCATTCATCTCAGCACCACAATTGACTATTACATAAAAATGGCTTACGTATAACGTGAACAAAAGTAGAATAACGCATAGTAACGATAAAGGTAGCATGTTAATGACGTATGCAAATTTGTGTTGTGACGTCACAGTTAGGAAAGGTTTCACAACGATCCTACTTGGTCGAAAGTGTGGCTAAAGGATTAAAAAGAAAACGAGACACACCTCACTTTCTCCACACTCGCGAAACGTCATCAGGTACTCGTCTGTCACCGGTTTTATATTTGTGCCCTTCTCTCGATCGTTTTTTTTCTGTTCTTCACTTAAAAAACAAATCGGTATCATCGATATACAAAACCTAGTCGTGAAATCAATGCAGTACTATTGGACAGTACTATTGCAAACAATATCAATGGATTTAGAATCAGCATACCCATGCTCTCCCTCCCTCCCTCCCTCCCTCCCTCCCTCCATCCATCCATCCATCCATCTATCTATCTATCTATCTATCTATCTATCTATCTATCTATCTATCTATCTATCTATCTATCTATCTTTCTTTCTTTCTTTCTTTCTATCTCACCTCCTGGGCTCCTGAGAGAGTTAAGAGAGCCGGCTTCCTCCAGAGACAGCCTGTTAAAGAGACTTCCAGCCATGCTTCCTCCGTCACTCTCTCTTTCTCTGCCTTGCTCTCGCTCTCTCTCCTCCTCCTGCTCTGTTCCCTCGCTTTTTTCCACCTCTCTGACATCAGCGACGCTTGCCGGCAGCCCTTCCCTTCCCTTCCTTTCCTGTAGTCCCTCCTCTCTCAGTCTTCCTCTCCTCATTAGTTCCTGTCACCTGCTTCTCAGCTCGATCTCTCTTGACAATAGCTGGGAGTGTTTTTGAACAAAGGCGAGCCTCCCCGTATCTTAATATCAGCTCTTTCGCTTGTCTTGTGTCTTTCTTGAATTTTCCTACTGGGAATTTCCAGAGCTTTTCGTGTTTCAAATGACTTCCAAATGATTCCGCACTATTTCATTATTTTGACCTTGTGACTAGATATCACATATATATGGGAAAATGTTTGTGGACACCTGTATGTGCTTTTTGAGCATCCCATTAAACATTTAGTCTGAAAATGCTGTTAAAATAACCTTCATTCTTCTGGGAAAGTAATGTCCGGTATTAATGTAGGTGAGAAAGTGATGAGGCAGTCAGCATTCACATTCATCCCAAAGGTGTTCAAAAGCGTTGGAGCTCTATAGAAGGAGATCTTTCACTCCAACCCATAAATGACTACACTTACAACAATAATCTGGTAAAAGAATTGGAATCGGAGAGCCGACTCGTTTTGGGACTCATTCTCCTGAGGAGGCAGTGCATCCAAACAAGACCCAGAAATAGAGAGCAGAGTTAAACAACTCCTGAGAGATATCAGAGGAAAAGGGAGGAGTGAAATATCTCTCTCTGCTTATCCTGAAGCCATCCTGAGGAAACTGCGATCTCAATCTGAGGAAAGGAATCTTCATCAAATCATCGCCCAGCTTTTTAGCTTAGTTGTAAACAGATGGAAAAGAATAAAAGGGCCAGACTGTAGTGCCAAGAGGAAATTGCGAACCGTGCCTCCATTAGGACTGGCTGGAGACAGTTGATATTTTTGTATAGATCTGAGTCTGAATTCTAAACACATGTAGGCTTCAAATGCAATTAAACAAAAATGCATGACAGGTTTGTTATTAAAAAAAAATTCACTCTCCACAAAACAAAGCCAAGACACACCAAGCAGAAATAAATGTGCATAATTTCTTCCTTGTGCGACCACAAAACAGCACCGACTCGTCAAAACTTGGACGACACCGAGACCTAAGAACCTTTTTGGACCTCCATCGATTAGATTTGTTTGTCCGCCATGTCTAACAGTCTAGTGATCTATCCTGCTGAACACTGCTTTTAGAAAATACCCTGCCATGAAACCATGTATCCTTATTTGCAACAATGTTTAGGTAGGATGTATGTGTCAAAAAAACATCTACATGAAAGCCAGGACACAGGGCTTCCCAGCAGAACATCACCTAGAGCATTATACTGCCTCTGCTGGCTTGCTGTCTTCCCATTTTGCATCCGGTGCCATTTGAGATTAAATGCAACCTGTGGTCCTGAGCCACTTTAGTAAACTGTTGATATTTTTTACAGCCCAAATCCATCCTCATAGTTCTTGCACTGCTCAGTATTGTCATAGATCTTTAGGCTGTTGATGTGGAACCATCCCCGGCAACACATAGTGGTCTCCAATTAAACAGAACTTCATCCAGATGTAGGGCGTCGTGATTAATCAGGCAGATCCGAAGCGAGGAAAGTGAAGGGAACAGTGGTCTCAGTCCAGTTCTGATGCTCATGTAGACATTATGGGTGGTGCACAGGGGTCAGCATGGGCTCTCTGATTGCTCTGTAGCTATGCAGCCCCCCATTCACAGCAAGCTATGATACTGTGTTTGTTCTGCCACCTTTCTGCCAAAAGTCTTCATGAATTTTTCTGTTGAATGGGACCAGAGAGACAAGCCTTCACTCCCCAAGCGCATCATTAAGCCCATGCCCATGACCTATCTGTTGTTTACAAAGAACACGGCCAACCTCAACCTAAATTTGTCTACCATATTCCTGTATACTCTACAGGAAAGGCCTAAGATCACATCCCAGCGAAGTAAGGGATCTGGGGTCAGAGCGCAGTGTCAGCCATGATACAGCACCCCTGCAGCACAGGGTTAAGAGACATGCTTTAGGGCCCCAAAAGTGGCAGCTTGACAACACCAGGGCTTGAACCCATGACCTTCAGAGCAGTAACCCAGTGCCTTAACCACTGAGCTACCTCAGTGGTACACTGGGAAGGCAGGCTGAGAAAGGCAGAGGCAAACAGATTCAACAGACCTACCCACAAGAACAGCAAAGTTGTTGGGGAGGAGCTGGACCCACTGACGATAGTGTCTGAAAGGAGAATGCTGTCCAAAGTACATTCCATCTTGGACAGTCTGTCTGACCACTTTTGATAGATAATGGCCACATCAGACCGGGGACATCCCACAAGAGCTGCGGTATTGGAGATGCTTTGACCAGTCATCTAGGCATCACAATTTGTCAAACTCGTTCAAATCCTTACGCTTGCCCATTTTTCCTGCTTCTAACACATCAACTTTGAGGACTGCCATTGCATGTAGTGTATTTCTTCTTGTATTTACCCCTCCTTTTTTAAGAGGGGAAATGGGGCCCACCATAAATTTGCATCCCCTCAGCAAATGTGCCATTGCTTCTAGCTATTATAGCTCTAGATCTGATGCTAAGCTGCATTTTTATCTTGCCTTTGCCTTGTTTGCGTCACTCTGGCTGTTCGGTAAATGCCGCATTGCAATGTGTTTGACGGTAAGCTCTGAGGCAGGGCGTGTCCAAGGATTTATAAGAGAGAGATTTATTATAGAGAGAGGCTCACCTGAGTCAGAGCTGGATGATGCAACAGGCATGGTTGGTATCTTGGGACTTCTGGGCTTTCTAAGATTAATAGGGAAGTGGAGAGAAAAAAGAGAGACAAAGAAACACAGAAACGAAGTATTAAATAATAATAATAATATTAAAATGTTTTTGTTGACTACTTTCCATATTGTACAGTTTGGACCCTTTAGGGTTTCAAATCAGTGGTTAATTGAATGGCTAAATGGGAAAACACACAAGGCAGGGGGAAACGGTAACACAAGAGAGACAATAAAGGTAAACACCCCTCACATGCACATTATCAACTTGTGGTGTTAATATAATGAACAGCAGCTATGCTAATTTCTCTCCACTGCTTTTCTTTCTTTCCCCATCCCGAGGCATCCTGAGGTTGCTCCATCCCAAGTCACGTCCCACCTTATGATGACCCCGCAAACATCCCGAACCATCTAGAGACGTACTAGTGCCTGTTGGATCCCACTTCATGTGGAGTTTTGACATTGGACCTCCTGGAGTGTTTAAAGGCTCTGGCATGGAGAAGCTGGTGCTGGATCTGTGATAATCTCAAATGTTGAGCTATTGTATGAGTTGCTCAGTAGCTCCTAGTTTTATAACCACAAATGACTGTAGAAGACTGTAGAAAGAACATTACTAATAATCTTACACTCCAGTGCTCATGTTAGTTCTCACTCTCCAGTGTTCTGTAGTGTTTAAAGACTATAATCACAGTCTTGATGTCACCCAAATGACGATGGGTTCCTCTTTTGAGTCTGGTTCCTCTCAAGGTTTCTTCCTCATAACATCTAAGGGAGTTTTTCCTTGCCACAGTCGCCATGGCTGCTCATCAGGGATAAATGCACACCATTCACCTTAACTGGTAATTTCTGTAAAGCTGCTTTGAGACAATGTCTGTTGTGAAAAGCGCAATAAAACCTGACTTGACTTGAGCCTCTGTGGCAAAAACACAGCTGTACCAAGAAGAATTCTTGGGTTACATGATTGTCTCATGTGAAGTTAAATGTAAATGAGGTAACATGCACTGAGGTGAAAGCAGAACTGTAACGCTTTGTCCTAGCATACCTAGCTAGGTTTCTCAAAGCCCGCAAGATCATCCTGATATAACAGTTCTTCACAGTTGCATTTCTCAAAACTATTTGTACAAACAGAATTCTCAAAATCCTTAGTTCATTCTTCAAAAGGAAGTATTTGTGTCAATGAACGTCTCAAAGACATCAGAATAACACGTCCTTTTGTCATTGTTAACGAACAAGATCGTCGAAATGTTTACTCATGTTGTCAGTATTACAATGATTGCACAAACAAATGCACAAGACCGGACAGGATTCGCACTTTTACAGTTTTTCTCAGTTTCTTTGGAGGGTTTCTCAATGCAGAAATGAAATTCATAAAACGACTTGTTCAATGGTCACATGGTAAAACCAATTTTTTAATTGCTTAGAACAAATTGCGAATGCATTAGTACGTTCTTTTACTATGTTGTGTCTGCTGTTTGCTACATTATCAGTTGTTTATGTCATGGTAATAAAGTATATTATACTGGTTCTCAACTCAATAGTTTTCAAAACATTTACAAAAAAAGGTTTAATAGAAATTGAACACAGTTTTTCTCTGTCGTTTTGTAGCGCTTTTCCGATCAGAAATGAAATTATCTTGTTCAACCTCCACATCATTTAGTCATTTGTGCTCATCATAAGAACATTTCTTGTTGCTTTGATCCAATTGCGAATGCTTTGGTACATCATTTATTCGATTGTGTACAAGTGTCTGCTTTTTCCTACATTATCAGTTGTTTATGTCATGTTGATCAAAATATATTATACTGGTTTCACCTTAATGGTTGTAACCCCCAAAACATTTAGGCGTCAGTTCATTGCATAAGTCATTGAGTGCAAAATGGTTAAACCAGTTGTCAAAATTTGTTAAGCTCTTCACAGTTCTATTAAACTTTTTTGGTAAATGTGTCTTGAATTGTGAATTGTGCAGATGAACCTTGAATGTCACTAATGAAGGGGCGTGTTCACGTTCAGATCAGCCAATAATCAACTAGTTCTCTGATGTGCACAAGTGACAACGTGATGTGGAGGTTGAACAAGTAGTTTTGAGAATTTCATTTCTGATCTGAGAAAATATCCAAAGCAACTGAGAAAAAAACTGTAAGCAGCGTAAAATCCGCTGTTGGAACTTTTAGCTACTTTATATTGTGTATTTCGATCAAGCAATTTAAGCATAATGGTAGCTATGCAGTAACTCTGAGGTAACTAATTCTGATAATGTGGTACAGCAAATTTTTGTTTCTAGTTTCTAGTAAAAGCAAGAAAAAAAAGCATTCCATTGGTGGTACATCATCTTCTTCTTCTTCTTTTTCTTTCGGCTGCTCCCATTAGGGGTCGCCACAGCGGATCATCCGTCTCCATACCACCCTGTCCTCTATATCTGCCTCTTTTACACCAACTACCTGCATGTCTTCCCTCACCACATCCATGAACCTCCTCCTTGGCCTTCCTCTTTTCCTCCTACCTGGTGGCTCCATCTTCAGCATTTTTCTACCAATATAATTCACGTCCCTTCTCTGCACATGTCCAAACCATCTCAATCTCGCCTCCCTCACCTTGTCACCACAACATCCTACATGTGCTGTCCCTCTAATAAACTCATTTCTAATCTTGTCCATCCTCGTCACTCCCAACGAAAACCTCAACATCTTCAGCTCTGCTACCTCCAGCTCCACCTCCTGTCTTTTACTCAATGCCACTGTCTCTAATCCATACAACATCGCAGGTCTCACCACAGTCCTATAAACTTTCCCTTTCATTCTTGCAGATACTCTTCTATCACAAATCACTCCTGTCACTCTTCTCCACCCACTCCACCCTGCCTGCACTCTTTTCTTTACTTCCCTAACACACTCTCCATTACTTTGCACTGTTGACCCCAGGTACCTGAACTCCTCCACCTTCTTCACCTCTTCACCCTGCAACCGCATCACTCCACTGCCCTCCCTCTCATTCACACACATGTACTCTGTCTTACTCCTACTGACTTTCATTCCCCTTCTCTCCAGCGCATATCTCCACCTCTCCAGGCTCTTCTCAACCTGCTCTCTACTCTCACCACAAATCACAATATCATCTGCAAACATCATAGTCCAGGGAGACTCCTGTCTGACCTCGTCCGTCAACCTGTCCATCACCACTGCAAACAGGAAAGGGCTCAGGGCCGATCCTTGATGTAGTCCAACCTTCACCCTGAACCAGTCTGTCGTACCTACTGCACACTTTACTGCCGTCACGCTGTCCTCATACATGTCCTGCACCACCCTCAAATACTTCTCTGACACACCTGACTTCCTCATACAATACCACAACTCCTCTCTCGGCACCCTGTCGTACGCTTTCTCTAAATCCACAAATACACAATGCAGCTCCTTCTGTCCTTCTCTATACTTCTCCATCAACATCCTCAAAGCAAATAAGGCATCTGTGGTGCTCTTCCTCGGCATGAAACCATACTGTTGCTCACAGATGGTCACCTCTTCTCTCAGCCTGGCTTCCACTACTCTTTCCCATAACTTCATGGTGTGACTGATCAACTTAATTCCCCTGTAGTTACTGCAGGTTTGCACATCTCCCTTATGTTTAAAGATCGGTACCAGCACACTCCTTCTCCATTCCTCAGGCATCCTCTCCCCTTCCAGAATCCTGTTAAACAATCTGGTTAAAAACTCCACTGCCATCTCTCCTAAACATCTCCACGCTTCTACCGGTATGTCATCTGGTCCAACCGACTTTCCATTCTTCATCCTCTTAATCGCTGCTCTCACTTCCTCCTTACTAATCCTATCTACATCCTGCTTCACCAACTCCACATCCTCCAACCTTCTCTCTCTCTGATTTTCCTCATTCATCAGCTGCTCAAAATACTCCCTCCATCTTCTCAACACACTCTCCTCACTAGTCAACACATTTCCCTCTCCATCCTTTATTGCTCTAACTTGCAGTACATCCTTCCCAGCTCGGTCCCTCTGCTTGGCCAATCGGTATAAATCCTTTTCTCCTTCCTTAGTGTCCAACCTCTTATACAGTTCCTCATATGCCTTTTCCTTGGCTTTCGCCACATCCCTTTTAACCTGCTGCCGCATCTCCTTGTACTCCTGCCTACTTTTCTCATCACTCTGTCGATCCCACTTCTGTTTTGCCAATCTCTTTCCCCTAATGCTCTCCTGCACTTCCTCATTCCACCACCACGTCTCCTTGTCTTGCTTTCTATTTCCAGATGTCACACCAAGTACTTTTCTAGCTGCCTCCCTCATCACTCCTGCGGTAGTTGCCCAATCATCCGGCACCTCTTCACCACCACCAAGCCCCTGTCTGACCTCTTCCCTGAACCTCACACTACACTCTTCCTCCTTCAGTTTCCACCATCTTATTCTTCTTTCAAACCTTACTTTCCTCCTCTTCTTCTTCGCCTCCAAAACCATCCTACAGACCACCATTCGATGCTGTCTAGCTACACTGTCCCCCGCCAACACCTTACAGTCTCCAATCTCCTTCAGGTTGCATCTCCTACACAGAAGATAATCCACCTGTGTGCACCTTCCTCCACTCTTATATGTCACCCTATGATCCTCCTTCTTCTTAAAATACGTGTTCACCACTGCCATTTCCATCCTTTTAGCAAAATCTACCACCATCTGCCCTTCCACATTCCTCTCCTTAAAACCATACCTACCCATCACCTCCTCATCACCTCTGTTCCCTTCACCTACATGCCCATTAAAGTCTGCCCCAATCACCAATCGTTCTTTCCTAGGTACACCATCTACCACTTCATCTAATTCACTCCAGAATCTTTCCTTCTCCTCCATCTCACAGCCAACTTGTGGAGCATAGGCACTGATGACATTTATCATCATCCCTTCAACTTCCACCTTCACGATCATCACCCTATCAGAAACTCTCTTCACCTCCACTACACTCTTACTGTACTCTTCCTTCAGAATCACCCCTACACCATTTCTCTTCCCATCCACACCATGATAAAACAGTTTAAACCCACCTCCAATGTTCCTGGCCTTACTCCCTTTCCACTTGGTCTCCTGAACACACAACACATCTACCTTTCTCCTCTCCATCATATCAGCTATCTCTCTCCCTTTACCCGTCATAGTACCAACATTTAAAGTACCAACCCGAACCTCTACTCTCCTACACTGCTCCTTTTCCTGCCGTCTCTGTAGACGCCTTCCTCCTCTCCTTCTCCTCCTTCGGCCAACAGTAGCCCAATTTCCACCGGTACCCTGTCGGCTAACGATACCTGTGGCGGTCGTTGTTAACCCGGGCCTCGACCGATCCGGTATGAAATTCTCATTTGTGATCCGCATATTTGATTTGGCACATGTTTTACGCTGGATGCCCTTCCTAACGCAACCCTCCCCATTTACCCGGGCTTGGGACCGGCACTAAGAGTACACTGGCTTGTGCCCCCCTAATGGCTGGGTTTGGTACATCATCTAATTTTGTGTAATTTACACTCTATGGGACGAAAAAGCATTGCAACAAATGACTTTTCCAGCCATTGTGGTTCTTTCCTAAGATGTTACCACACAGTTAGAGGCAGAACAATAGAATGTCTTTGGATGCAGTAGCATTGAATTTGCCATTTACTTGTACCAGAAGACCCAAACCTGAATGAAAAACATTTATTCGGGCTTGGGACCGGCACTAAGGCTTGTGCAAGGCTGGTTCTCTGACCGGGGATTGAACCCAGGCCGCAGCAGTGAGAGCACCGCAACCTAACCACTAGACCACCAGGGAACCTCATTCTTTTGGCTTCTCCCGTTAGGGGTCGCCACGCGGATGTCGCCACGCATGTTTGATTTGGCACATGTTTTTACACTGGATGCCCTTCCTAACGCAACCTCCCCATTTATCCGGGCTTGGGACCGGCACTGAGAGTGGTTGGGGTTGGTTCCCTGACCGGGGATCGAACCCGGGCCACAGCGGTGAGGGCACCGCATCCTAACCACAAGACCACCAGGGAACCTAGGACCTATGATCCTTCAGACATAATGCTATCCATTGGTCACCTTTTAAATTAATTCACGAATGTATAAATGAATAACGCTGAAGTGATTTGAGATCTTCCGCTTACTTTGTGCACAGTAACACCTGACTGGCTTTTTATTGCTGCAGATAATACATAACGCAGGAAGTGTCTTTTTCCGGAAATTGATTTACGGAAAAAACGTCCAGACTGAATGATATCATCCGTAAAAAGACTGAGGCGGTAATCCGATGCGAGCGGAACGAAGTGCGGGAGCTAAACGTCAGCATCTCGCAAACTGATTTATGGAACTGTGTACGAGTGAAGTCTCGCTTTAATTTACCGGGCCGGAGACCCGAGTGACCACAAAGCGTTAAAAAAAGAGACACACGAGTAAAGACAATGCTAAAGCGTTACAGCTGTGCATCGGAGCAGCTTTTAATCAATATCGTGCCTGAGGCTTTCTGAGCGAACGCTCGGAATCGACCTGCCTGGCCCAAAAATGCATGGTTTCAGGATGAGAGAGGCTAAACTTCAAGCTCAAGCACTGCAGAAATGCCAGGAGTTTTTTGCAACAAACAAATTATAAATGTTGCAAAAATGATTGTAACATTAGCAATGTACTCGGGTGATCGCCGCGATTACGGGGCCCAAGCACCTTTCTTAATTCTAAGATTTCTCCTTATAATATTATTATTATTATGCTTTATAATGAAGTTTGTGGCAAAGACCATCCCACTGACGCGGAGACCTAAAGGCCAAATTCTGACTTGTCTCTCGATATGTCAGTCTCTCCTGGTTTCTCTCTCAGACTCTCTCTTCCTCTTTCTGTCTCTATCTCAGTATCTAGTTCTTTTAAAGTCCCAGTCTTTTAGTTCCTCTCTGTTTTAGTCTTTTTCTCAGACTTACTGTCTCTTCCAGTCTGTCTGTCTCTGGTTCAATATTAGCTTCCCTTGTTAGCCTCTCTCTTTTACTGTCTGTCTCTTTTTTTCTTTTTCTATCTATCCTAGTCACTCTCTCAGACCCTATCTCTATCTATGGTTAAGTCTCTTTCACTTTCTCACTCACTGTTTCAACGTCAATCTCTCTCTCTCTCTCTCTCTCTCTCTCTCTCTCTCTCTCTAAGACTCACTCTTTTTTCTCTGTTTCAGTGTATATCTTTCTTCAAATCTCATTCTATCAATCCCGCTCTGATTCAGTTTCCCACTCCAGCTCATAGCTCGTGTCACGCTTCTTATTTTAGCTTCTCTCATTCTTTTTCTCTCTTTTACTTCTCTGTTTGTGTCTATGTGTCTCTCTATCACTGTCTCTCTTTGTCTTTCTCTCCTGGTCATTCTTTTTCACTTACCGTTTCAATTTGAATATCTTTCTCTTTCTCAGACTCACTGTCTCTCCTGGTCTCTCTCTCTCTCTCTCTCTCTCTCTCTCTCTGTTTCTCCAGATTCAAGACTCAACATCAGATAAATATCAATTCACATAACAGAAATAACAGTTACTCAGAAATAACAATAAAATATAAAAATAATATACTGTAATATATCTATAATATCTATAATAACTCCCTTCTACTTTCTCTTTTTATTTCAGCGTCTCTCATTCCTTCGCTCAATCTCTTTTTTCTATCCCTCTTTCACTTTCTCACTCCTTGTTAAGTCTTAATATTTATGTTTTTCTTAATAATATAATAGGGCAATTGCTGTGTACAAATTTGCCACCAAACAGGAAGTGAAGTCATACCTCGGCATCCATTCAGATGATTAAACGACCTCGGGTTAGGTTTAGTATAAATGATCTTACAATAATCCACAAATTAGACTCTAATATTACTATTTTTAAAAATCAGCTCATGATTTTTTATTGATTTCCTGGAGGCTTTCAAACAGGAAGTCAATTCAGGAAGTCAATTCAGTTTTGGATTTTTTTTTTCACGGGATGTTTCGGTAGCTTAGCAACTCTTCGATGCCATGACAGAAATTTAGGAAACAGGAAGTGATGCAATATCTCAGCAAACGCCATTACATTTTGTATTAAATTCAGTATATTCGTCTTTAGGAAACGAGCAATGATGGACCTCAATGTCTTCCTTCTGGGTTTCCTCTAATGATAAGGTGCTTGGATCCTTTAATCGCTGCTTGCGTTTTCAGCATGTGACTGTAGCTGCTGGTGATTTCATGCGTTTGTTGTGAAAAGTACAGACGTTAGGACATAAAATGCCCCTTAAACACTCGTCTCTCGCACACACATTGTATGGCAAACACACACTTGGCAAAATATATATAATTACACTCAGAGGGAGTACACACACACACACACACACACACACACACACACACAAAAACAAAATACATTAATTACAGCTTCACACACCAGCTTCCTGACTGAAGTGTGAACACACATATACAGAACCAGACATGCAGATCTGAGTGGAGCTCTGAAACACTGACTATACATCTGACTGCTGGCCTGTGTGTGTGTGTGTGTGTGTGTGTGTGAGAAAGAGAGAAGGGTAGATAGATTTAGAAAGAGAGAGATGGACAGATTCATTCAGCCACTAAGGAACAGACTTTGCTAAAACCGCTGATCAGCATATTTCTCCACCCGCATAAAACAATAACAAGCATAACCCTAGATTTGTATTCAGCACGGTAGCAAAATCACCAGGAAATAAAAGCACTGCACTCACATGCGCACCATCAATAGGTAGTAATGATTTCATGCACTTTTTTAATAATAAAGAGGTAAACATCAGCAAAAAATCCAGACGATTAAAATAAATCCAAACTGTATACTGTAGACGGCGCTGTAATTAGAACAATCAATTACAAAGTTTTACTCCTTTTCTAGAGAATGACTTCATTTCATTTAATTAAAATCATCAACCTGCATTCTCGATTCCTCGCCTACTAAGTTTCTTAATTAAGAAACCTGTCCTTCACCCTGTCAACTGTCCCACTTCTTCTTCTTCTTCTTTCGGCTTCTCCCATTAGGGGGCGCCACACATCATCCGTCTCCATACCCCCCTGTCATCTACATCTGCCTCTTTCAAACCAACTGCCTGCATGTCTTCCCTCACCACATCCATAAACCTCCTCCTTTGTCTTCCTCTTTTTCTCCTTCCCGGTGTCTCCATCCTCAGCATTCTTCTACTGATATACCCCATGTCCCTCCTCTGCACATGTCCAAATCATCTCAATCTTTCCTCCCTCACCTTGTCTCCAAAACGTCCTACATGCGCTGTCCCTCTAATAAACTTATTTCTAATCCTGTCCATCTTCGTCACTCCCAACGAACATCTCAACATCTTCAGCTCTGCTACCTCCAGCTCCACCTCCTGTCTTTTACTCAATGTCTCTAAACCATACAACATCTCAGGTTTCACCACAGTCCTATAAACTTTCCCTTTCACTCTCACAGATACTCTTCTATCACAAATCACTCCTGCTATCACTCTTCTCCACCCACTCCACCCTGCCTGCACTCTTTTCTTCTCTTCTCTAACACACTCTCCAACTACAGTCCAATATCAAACCTTCTCTCTCCAAGATTCTAGAAAAGGTTGTAGCACAGCAGTTCTTCTCATATCTACTAAGGAATTACATTTTTTAAATGTATCAGTCAGGATTTAGGCCTCATCAAAGTGGGGACGGTGCTAGTCAACGTGGTAAATGACCTGTTATTGGCCTCTGATCAGGGTTTTGTCTCTTTACTTGTTTCGCTCGAACTTAGTGCAGCTTTTGACACCATCAATCATAATCTCCTGCTTGCTGGACTTGAGAACGTTGTTGGAATAAATGGAATAGCTCTCTCCTGGCTCAGGTCTTTTCTGACTGATCGCTAACAGTATGTTGATGTAAACAGTGAGTTATCCACAGTCTCTAAGGTAAAGTTTGGTGTTCTGCAAGGATCTTTCTTAGGCCCACTGCTTTTCTCTTTAAATATGTTGCTTCTGGGTGAAATTATACATAAACATGGGATTCGCTTCCATTGCTATGCTGATGATACACAGCTGTATATTTCAGCAAAGCCAGATGAGAGAGATTAGCTTAACAATGTTGAGGAGTGTGTAAAGGACATTAGACAGTGGATGCTTGATAACTTTCTTCTGATCAACTCGGATAAGACGGAAGTACTTTTACTAGGACCACATGCAGCTAGAAGTAAACTTTCCGATTATGTAGCATCTCTGGATGGTGTTTCTGTCTCAGTGTCTACAGCAGTCAAAGAACTTGGTGTGATTATTGACCCGAGTCTTTCCTTTGAGGCTCACGTGAATAATATCACCAGGATCTCCTTCTGTCACCTTAGAAATATTGGTAAAATTAGAAATATGATGTCGTTATACAATGCACAATACTGGCGTATAAAGCACTTAACGGTCTCGCACCGCAGTATCTGAGTGAACTTCTGTATCAATATGATTCTCCACGCCTACTTGGATTAAAAGGTGCAGGCTATTTGTTGGTATCTCAAAGTTCGGGAATCAGTGTTTTCAAGTGGAGGCTGAAAACGTATTTATTTAGTCAAGCCTTTTATCAGTAGATTTTTCTTAGGTAAAGGCGCAGATCTGGAGGTAACATGGATATTGGGTGTTTCTTGAACTGGGATATTTGGATGCTGTCGTTCCCTCACTTTCACATGTTCACTCAGGTTTGTTGACGGTGGTGTGGTGGGTCGTCTCTTATCCCAGAATTACACCATGTCTGTGTTAGCGAGTCTTGCGGGGGCCAAACTGCACAGCGGCCTTAACTTTCATACAACAATAAGAACACACAATAATCCATATATTTCTCTTCCTACCACCCCTCTTCTCTCTCTCTCTCTCTCTCTCTCTCTCTCTCTCTCTCTCTCTCTCTATCTTGGTTGAGTTAAACATGCCCCTGAGGTTCCAGTGACGTCTCTTTCTGCCCCTCTTCCCTCCTCGGTTCTGCCTACATTGCCTAATAAATGGACATTCGGTGCCCCCCAGATGAGGATGAGGTTCCCTCTTGAGTCTGGTTCCTCTCAAGGTTTCTTCCTTATGCCATCTCAGGGAGTTTTTCCTTCACCACAGTCGCCACCGCTTGTTCATCAGGGACAAACTTACTTATAAAGAACTTATTTATTCTTTATTACCGCATTACCTGTGAAGCTGCTTTGAGACAATGTTCTTGGTTAAAAGCGCAAAACAAATAAAAATGAATTCGATTGAATTGAATCGAAATGAAAAAGCAGAGAAAAGAAGTAAATACTAGAAAACTTTGAATGTACAAACTAATAAGAAATTGCAGACGTTTCCATTTATTTATATCAGAATACTATATAATCAAAAAGTGGATTCATGGGGAACCATGGCAACTACATTCTAATACAATACACTTTGGTGAAATGCAGTGTTTCGGCCCACGGCCCCTAAATCAAGTATGATTTTTAGCCCTTCATAGGAAAATGTTTGGGCAATACGTCAGAGTGATGTGGATCATTAGGTGTGTGAGGAGTGTGCACACCTGAAACACTCAACACAATGCTCCCACCACCATGCTTCAGAGTGATGAAAAAGCATGTAGAAAGGTTTAGAGGGGAGGGGGTGTAAATACTTATGCAATATTGATGACAGGCATGCCAATGTTTCATGAAAATGTTTTATAATAGTATAAGTATAGTCATTTTAAATATATTTTGTCTTATGTAAAATTTTTATGGATGGCTTTATTTAGCTGACAAAAAATATATCATATATTTATATATATATATATAAAAACTGTATTAAGTTCCAGAACGTTTGAGATGTTACGGTTTCCCTAGCGTATTGGCGTAAAGTCGCATAATGTCACATATTCCTGAAGTGCACTAAACACTCAACGTCCACAATCATCCTCACGCCGTCCTAAGAATAGCCTCCTGCTCTCCCACAGGTCCACTTCCTCATTACATCACAGGGAAAACGACTGTATCCAAGACAACCGTAACAGCCCCCTCCCTCCTCTTTCTGCCTCCACCCCAGTCACTTTCTTCTCCCTCGTTTTGCCATGGCAACTAAAGAAAGGGCATCAAATAATTATAAGTCAGCATTATTATTTAACAGCGTAGGGTTTACACTGATCCTGCGTGCATTAAAGTCCTGCTTTGTTCAATTAATCCGACGTGAACAGAGATCGTTCCGTAATTAATCATCCGTCTGATATTGTGCTCGTCATACTCAATTTCGACACCTGACACTGATACGTCTGGAATTCAAATAGATTCAGGTACCTTTATGCTAATTATGACCCTGATTTGGTCCCGCAGGCTGCAGCTGGATTAATTATTTGCTCGTGCTCATGAATATTAATGAGAAGAAAGTGTTACTAAGGAACGTCAGCGTCAAGCTTTGCTGCTCTGCTGTGGAAAGATACTCGCCACACACACACACACACACACACACACACACACACACACACACATACACAGCTTCGAGTTAATTCAACCCTTGTGCCTTAATTAGCCTCTGCTTCTGAGGGTCAGACGAGGAGAGAATGTAGAAGTTCGCTGATTTTAATCCGTTCTGCACACAGATTCATGTCGGAAATAAGAAGACAAAATTTCCCGAGTCAGGTTTATCCACAACCCAAAAAATCATACCCATAAGGCACACTGCATTCAAAAGAGCGCTTACAGAGCACTCCAACGCTGGCAGTAATTACTCATTTTCTCTCAGATCATGGTGGTTTCCAGAGAAACGACCCCAGAGGTAAAGGGTGGGGGTAATGATTATGAACAGAAGGGGCAAGAAGAGACGTGGAAAAACTGGCACACACTTTTATATTGTTCTGATATCTCACTGAGGTAATAAAAATAAATTTGATTTTATGTGACTAATTAAAATTATTTACTTGACGTGACTTACAATCGAAACTTTACTGACGTGACAAATAAAAATCTTTACTTGACATGACTAACAATAAAAACTTTATCTGAGTGACTAATTTAAAAAAACTTAACATGACTAATACAACAATTTTGCCTGATGCCATTAATAAGAAACTTTACTTGATGTCAACAATAAAAAATTTACTTGACGTGACTACCAATAAAAACTTAACTTGGCATCACTAATTAAAAACGTTGTGAATAAGAATGTAAATGTACTTGAATTGACTAATTTAAAAAAGATCTTTACGACAGGTGACTATTAAAACAACTTTTTTTGACATGACTAATAAAAATATAGTCGACCTGACTAACAATAACAAATTTTCGTGATGTGATTAATAAAAACTTTACCTGAAGTGACTAACAATACAAACTTTACTTAACATGACTGACAATAAAAACTTCACTTGACATAAATAACAATAAAAACTTGACTTGAAGTGACTAACAATAAAAACTTTACTTGAAGTGACTAACAATAGAAACTTTACTGGATGGGACTAACAATAGAAACTTTACTTGAAGTGACTAACAATAAAAACTTGACTTGATTTGACTAACAACAAAAACTTTACTTGAAGTGACTAACAACAAAAACTTTAGTTGACATGACTAACAATAAAACCTTTACCTGAAGTGACTAACAATACAAACTTTACTTAACATGACTAACAATAAAAACTTCACTTGACATGAATAACAATAAAAACTTGACTTGAAGTGACTAACAATAAAAACTTCACTTGACATGAATAACAATAAAAACTTGACTTGAAGTGACTAACAATAAAAACTTTACTTGAAGTGACTAACAATAAAAACTTTACTTGAAGTGACTAACAATAGAAACTTTACTTGAAGTGACTAACAATAAAAACTTTACTTGAAGTGACTAACAATAGAAACTTTACTGGATGGGACTAACAATAGAAACTTTACTTGAAGTGACTAACAATAAAAACTTGACTTGATTTGACTAACAACAAAAACTTTACTTGAAGTGACTAACAATAAAAACTTGACTTGAAGTGACTAACAACAAAAACTTTACTTGGCATGACTAACAACAAAAACTTTACTTGGCATGACTAACAATAGAAACTTTACTGGATGTAACAAACAATAAAAACTTAACATCCCTGATAAAATAACTTGATGTGACTACTATAAACTTTACTTGACGTGACTAACAATAAAAATGTTACCCTATGTGACTAATAAAAGCTTTACTTGACTCTAATTAAATTAGTAAAATGTATAAATGCTTTCTGTGATTAAATGTGAAAAATAAGAGCAGGAAACATACTTATTATATATAAAATATATATAAAAAAAATAAAAATAAAAATAAAAAAAGGAGTGCTTAAGTCCATTTGGTGTAAATTAGCTTATCTGAACTGTGGTGTTTCAAACGATGGAAAAAGCTCACCCTGTACATCCAACCACACACACTCAGTGCTGTCTTTACTTTTCTAATAAATGACAAGAATGCATTTCCTGGCAAAAAAAAAAAAGGTTATTTGTAAAAAATTCAACACCATACAACGCAATTCTCCTTTGGGAGACGAGCGTTTTGATATGTCACACGCACGTTCCTTATTATTTTTTGATCAAGGCCAAGGTCAACAACGTCACGTGATGTCACGTAGAGTCACCTAGCCTACCTTGACGTCATCATACTACCCAGCATATCAACCCTCCCTACCATGTTGAGTGTTTAGATATTTCGCATGCTCTGCGATTTTACACCTTTGGCGAGCACGTGATGTCACGCCGCATTACGTGAGTTCGACACGGGTCCCGGAAAAACAACTCTTTACGCTTTATTCGTAGGAGGTCCGGTTTGTGTCTCGAGGGTTTCTCTAAGGGAGATTTTTTTTTCTTGTCACCTCTGGACCAGAGTACATCAACATCATCGACATCTGGATTTAGCCTGATTTGTGGCTAAAACATGGATATATTGAATGCAACAACAACAAAAATCACCACACACACATCTGGTGTGGGATTAGGAAGTGAATATATGAGCAATTCATAGTATTTATATAGAAAACTGGTATAAATATGGAAAGATCAGGGTTTTAGGGTATTTTCTGGGAATATGGCGCTCATGAAACAGGCTCTGTAATCGCCTAGACAACAGGCCACGCCCCCTGACAACCACAGCTCGTCCCTAAGCGCATCCCTGGATGTCCCAATGTTTTGTCCCAATGGAGGTTATTTATTCCGGAAACGATATTAATTGTGATCGATAATACATTCATTGGAAATCATTATAAATCCTCTCTAAAAGAAACCTACCCTTATTGCTGCTCCTCTCCAGTGTGAGATTTAAATGTAGGATGATCTGGCAGGTCGGAGATTTTTTTTTTTCCCCTCAGTTCCTTCTAGAAATCTTTCCTGATCCGTCCAATAAATCTTCAGAATACACAATTCGATGTTTGGAAGCAGATCGCAGCTGATATTATAGGATGAATGATGCTCCCAATCGGCTGCCTCTGAATCCGGGGTGATCCATTCGGTCAGCGCGCTGCTGGGCTCTTAAAGCGGAAACGCACACAAAAGTGGGGCCCACCACCGCAACCCCCCGCCGCGCTTAAATGCGTTGCCGTTTTAAGCGCCAGGAAACGCGCGCAGGTT
Organism: Silurus aristotelis; assembly: GCF_946808225.1. Taxonomy (NCBI): domain Eukaryota; kingdom Metazoa; phylum Chordata; class Actinopteri; order Siluriformes; family Siluridae; genus Silurus; species Silurus aristotelis. Next base: position 28,929,973 of record NC_139585.1, read on the forward strand.
CAGGAGCAGTCAGTTTAACGAGTTTGCATTTTTTGACCCCAGAAATAATCTGAAAATCCTCCTTTTATTATATTTTAATGATCAAAATTAAGTTCCCACACATTTTAAATTGCAATTGTTTCATTTGCATTTCGTTATATTATTGCGTCATGAATGTTTAATCGTGTTTCAACATCCGGGGACATGTGGACATGTGGACCTCTCAATGAACTATAACGTCATCTCCATGACATCACCATGAGTTATGATGTCATCTGAATGAATAATGATGGCATCTTAGAGACATCACCCTGAGTTATGATGTCTCCATAAGTTTTGATGATGTCTCCATGGCGTCTACATGAATTTTGATGACATCTCAGTGAATTCTCCAAAAATGATGACATCTCCATGAGTTTTGATGGCATCTCCTTAATGTATGATGACATCTCCCTGATGTCTCCATGAGTTATGACATCTCCATGAGTTTTGATGACATCTCCCTAATGTATGATGACATCTCCCTGACGTCTCCATGGGTTATGACATCTCCATGAGTTTTGATGACATCTCCCTAATGTATGATGACATCTCCCTGACATCTTCATGGGTTATGACATCTCCATGAGTTTTGATTACATCTCCCTGACGTCTCCATGGGTTATGACATCTCCATGAGTTTTTATGACATCTCCGTGATGTCTCCATGAGTTAGACATTTCAACGAGTTTTGATGACATCTCTTTGAGTTATGATGACATCTACTTAATGTATGATGTCATCATACATTAAGTAGATGTATGATGACATCATACATCTACTTAATGTATGATGTCATCATACATTAAGTAGATGTATGATGTCATCACACATCTACTTAATGTATGATGACATCTCTGTGACGTCTCCATGAGTTATGACATCTACATGAATTATGATGACATATCCATGACATTTCTATGAATTATGATGACATCTCCATGATACCTCCAAAAATGTTATCATCACAATTCATAGAAATGTCATGGAGATGTCATCATTTATGGAGATTTCACTGAGCTGTCATCATAATTTATGGTGATGTCATCATAATTGATTCATGGAGTTGACCTCACCATGAATTATGAAACATTTCGTTCCTTCAAGTTGCCAGGATTTGTTTTGAATTTAATTCAATTGAATTGAATGGAACTGTTTGCACTGGAGACTCCTTCCATAAGTATCAAAGAAATTCTACCTTACAGGAAAGTTCTCAAAATAACCAGGACGTGAGATTTGAAGCTACTGTGGACATGGAGGGAATTTATGGAGGGAATCGACACCTGGGAAATGACTTGATGCTACATTTACCACCAATAATCGATCAATATAAATTTGGCGTTCGAATGTAGCTTTTTGAACACATCAAACACTATTATTTTTCATGTAGCCATTCAACACACGTGTCAGTTTCAACAGATTTGTCACGTACAGTATTTATAACCCAGGTGGCATACTGGTGTTGTCTCGGTCTCAACCCTTCATCAGCCATCCGGTGGGGGTTCCAATGTTGGGCGACAAATTGTTAGCCACGTTTAAGCCCACCATGCCAACTCTGGCCCAACAATCACAATACACTGGATCAAAATGAGACCAACAGCTTTTCAGCAGTGTTTAACTCCACCTTGCCAACCATTGTTTTGAAACGTGTTCCTTTGCCAACAGTCACTAAAAATAGTCGTCAAACTGTTGCTCAGGTAACAGTCTTCCAGCTGTTCCCCTGTGTTCCCCATGTTAATGGACCTTGTCCAAAGATAAGAAAGTTACCAGAAAAAAAAAGAAAACTGTAAAGATGTGCATTCTGGGTACTGTGTCCACCTCACGTGGCATCACGTGCTTGTTAACCCGGCCAAAGACGTGAAATCGTAAACTCACGACTCCAGCAACGTGGACATGTGACATATCAAAGCACTCAACATGGTACGGAGGGTTGATTGCTAAGTAATATGGTGACGTCAGGTGACAGCGGGTGTCGCCAGATGGCATCACGTGGCATCGTTGGCCTTGGCCTTGATCAAAACTACGAGGAACGTGCATGTGTGACGTATCAAAGCGGAGGAGAATTGCTCAACAGTGCAAAGCTTTTATATTAATTCACAGCACATCAGCAGCTCGTTCAATACTGACACTTATGTGGTCAAATGAAGGTGCAACTCTAGATGCCTACAACTGCTTGGTTACTTTCAGTCGAGTCCTGCCGCTTGGTTCTTTATACACCGATCAGGTTTAACATTATGACATTAGAACATTAGAACATTATAAGTGGTGAACTGAAGAACACTGATGATCTCTTCATCATGGCACCTGTTAGTGGATGGATTTATTTATTAGACAGCATTGAACATTTTGTCCACAAAGTTGATGTTAAAAGCAGGAAAAATGGGCGAGCGTAGGGATTTGATCGTGTTTGACAAATTTTGACGTCTACAGTGAAACAGTGGTGAAACAGCGACAGGGTCGTGGGCGGCCGAGGTTCATTGAGGCACGTGTGGAACGAAGGCTGGTCCTGTAACTCAAAATGCTGAAGAAGTTCATGCTGTTAATGGCAGAAAAATAAATGGGGACCAACACAATAGCATGCAGGTGGTCATAAAGTTGGTA
>NC_139585.1:28937591-28972591 GCF_946808225.1 Silurus aristotelis
CATTAATAATTTTTTTTTTATATTATAATTTTTTTATTAAAAATCAAAGATGATATCAAAGATTTACATTTTAACTGTGTAAAAAATAGCAAGTGTAGAAAATATGATTCTCTTGGTTAAGTCGTGTCTATGTAGTGGTCGAATATTCGCTAAAAATAAAGTTGTTTTATCTGTTTATTACAATCCGATTGCTCAGGAATAATAATAATTTTTTTAAATATGGACATTATTTAAAGAAGAATTTGGTTCCAATGCAGTTAAAAAAAAATTACTAACACTAATCAGTAAAAAAAAAGTAACAATAAATATATACAGTATATCGATTAAAATAATACACTTCATCTAATATAAAAATAATGTAAACATACAAAAAGTTTTTGAAATTTTCCTAAAAAACAATTTATGTAATTTATGGACACCTGAGCAAAAGAATGGTATGTGCTTTCTGAACATCTCATTCCACATTTGCTGTTATAAAAAGGGGAAGATGTTCCACTAGATTTTGTGGATATTAGTGCTCATTCAGCTACAAAGGTGTTAGAAAAGTCAGATGTAGGTGAGAAGGTAAAGAGGCCTGAGGTTGCCATGTAAAGCAGATATGACCTTGACAGACTATGTGGACACATGAATTATTGGCAAGTGAAGTTTAGTGCTATCGTCGCCACACAAAACATTGGTGTGATTTCCAGATACAGATGCTACATTGCTAAGATTATGAATCAGACCAATGCTAACATTTCTTGTCTTTGGAATCCATTGATTTCCGTGAAATCTTGGATGCCCCTTTCCGAAAACACACCTCGTACCAGTTCCTTTATATTCCACATGCTCTCTCTGGTAGAAATATGAATCTGAAGGGGCGAGATACAAATCTTAAAACCCAACGGTTCACATGAGGCTGAAGCTGTAAGTATTTTTGACGGATGTCCGCGCTGTTCTCTATGATCTAAAAATGCCTCGGCGGCACATTCGCGAGCAGGTCCCACCTCCGCGACCTGGAGCGACGCTAGCACTACGCGTCATTCGTCTTTCCTTTCAGTTCCCTTCCTTTCTACCAACACACCAATAACTCATCCGGGTCCACATAGACTGTCGTGTTCATATCTCCAGAAAGAAGGAGGACGGCGCCAGAGATGTTGACAAGAGAGCGATCTGGCTTGTTTCACGAATGAGCCCTGAAGTGGAGTGCCAATGCCCCTGGACAAAAAACACACACAAATACATTCTCCATCAATCGTATCAATTCGATCGACGTCGGATACAAAAAATTTTTTTTTTAATTTGCTTGTAGACCCGCTGATGCTACCGAACGAATGTAGCGTTAACAAATCTGCAGTAATGGAAAACCGAACCGGAAAAATTTCACCAGTGACCAACCAGACAGCGAGAGGAACTTCAGGGTCAATAATCTTAACATAATATCAACATCGCAAAGCGCAGAACGTATTGAATATCAGTTGACCTTTTCGTACTCCGCACTACACTGCGATATCTACACAGCAGCGTACGCCTCCGCACCTGACAGCCCTAAAACAAACATTTGCCGAGCTCTCGCGCTTCGCTCCGGCTCCGCCGCGGTCACCGTTCCCCCCGCGCAATAAAAGTCCGCCAACGCGCAGTAGACGATGATCGTCCACTTCAGCCGATTGTCGTGGGTAAACACGGAGAAAGCCAGCAGAGATAAGAACCAACACAAGCCCTCATGCTACGCTAAGTCCGCTCAGATAATGCACTCCTAAAAGGATGACTGCTGGAGCTTCGTGTTTGGTAAGTAAACGTCCTATTGAAGGGAAGCGAAGTCTTGCCAGGAATTTTTTTTTTTTTATTCCAGTATTTTATCGAACATTTCAATCTACAGCTTTCATTCGAAGATACCTCAACAAGTTATCAGCTCTGGTGATCTACAGATTACCGGACTGAGAAATGCACCAAAAAAAATGTTGTCTACTCTTCACCTCGATGTCTGGGGCTAGTTTAGGACCTTTTGAGATCACAGCATTACCATAAGATGCCAATTACTGCTTTTTAATAGCTAATTATTTAAAATGTTGCTGCATGACAGATATTACCTACTGGTTTCGAGGTGTTGCACTTTATTTGGTATCCTAGTGGTCAAAAATGGAAACAGCAACCAGTTTTAATAAGGGTCCATCGAGACAGGAATCATGCTGCCCCCCTGGTCTGAGACAAACTGAATCTGAATCTAATAGAAAAACAGATGCAGTGTGTAAGACAACGTTATTATAACGGCAAATGGGGACTAAACATGAAATGAGATGTTTAAAAAGCACATACCAAATTTGCGTGTGGAACGTGGAAATCTGCACGTACCACAGTGACCTTCAACCACTATGCAAGGCCTGAGAACAAAACCAAAAAATGTGGTCTTCCTTTTACAGTATCTGACTGTCAGGTTTTTTCAAATTGCACCAACCCCATAAGAAAAAACTGAGTTCAATGCTAATGCTACATCCAACCCTGGCTAACATAAGGAATAGAAATGCTAGTAAAGTGTACATAACAGGACTTCAGATTTTTTTGTTACAGCCCAGCTCCACTAAAGAGTCATACCGATGTCATCTACCTCGATGTCTGGGACTAGTTTCAGACCTTTTGAGATCACAGCATTAATATAAGATGCTTATTACCCCTTTTTAATAGCTAATCATTTAAAATGTTGCTGTTTGACAGATATATCCTAGTGGTTTCGAGGTGTTGCACTTTATATGGTATCCTAGTGGTCAAAAATGGAAACGGCAACCAGTTTAAATAAAGGTCCATCGAGACAGGAATCACGCTGCCTCCCCTGGTCTATTTGCACATGAATTTAAAGTCATCTAGCTTGAAGTGGCTTTTCATGTAATCCAATATAAACATTTCAACATGTCCCTGATTGATTGGCTCTTCGATAGCATTTCTGTAGCGAAGTATATCTATAGCTCTGAGAATAAAATCGCCATTTATGCTACGTAGCCTGACAGGAGGCAAATCGCGTTAGTCACGACAAGCCAAGAATCTTCAAAAGAAAGAAAAATGAAAAAGAACTCTTGCATCTTCTGGGAAATAAAACACGTCTTAAAGGTGTATGGAAAAAAACGCCCGAATTATGCGTGTATTCATGCACCTTTAGCTATGCGTTACCGAGTTTAGAGATGGGACAACATGGCGGAGTTGGACACGTGTGATTTATAGTTTTCATTAGGGAGCTTCTCAGCGTTTTAAAAAGAAAGAAAGTGTGAAAGAAAGAAAGCCGATCGCCGGATATGTACGATGTACGACGTCGGAACCTGGCTGCAGGGGACCGATGCTAATCTTTGGAGGCTGGGATGAGAAGAGCAATGGTAGGACGAGTTCAATAAATATTTTCATTCGTCCGAGGGATTAAAAGTCGGAGATTTGTCTTCCTCCGTTGCGTCAATCACTCCGAACATTAAACATAATAAAATCAGAGCCGGAGTGCTGCGTCAATCCTCCAGACGCTCACCGCAGGCAAGACAAACATCTTTCACCGAATCCACACCTCTTTGTTTCCCTCTGCGAGAGACCAGGCCACTTTAAATGCTCTCTGTAGCGTTAATGGTACGGTCCGCCGTGTGTTCGCTCGGACGAGCCCTAAACCGGCTTGTCGCTGCTTTATGGGTGCCTCGCTGATAGCGCGTGAACGCACGTGCCGTCTGAGGTGGTTAATGTGAGCAAAGTGCTCGGGAGGCCTGTTTGCGCGGGTGTGTGGGAGCAGAATAAAGAACACACAGATCAGACTGATAGAGATCGAGTAAAGAGGACATGAGGGATGACGGTAGTCCCCTATTGCGAATAAGGAACTTTCTTTGAACACAGAAGCATCAGGCGTCTATAATAAGGCATTAAATAAGGCAAATTGTCGATTTTCCCAGAGCGTCTGAGAGATCGACGGGGGTCAAACTAACATTCTGAGTGTCACGCCACTGTATCAAACGCAATCGAAGCTCGGCTGATTTAATATAGAGGTATAACGATGGGTTGCTGGAAGGGAATAAAATTAAAGCAGCCATATGTAACCCTGAACGCTAAGCACTAAACACACCATGTCTCCTCTCCACTAAGTGTCTAAAAAAAAAAAAAGGTTGGGGGAGAGGTCTTATATGTAAATCTGATATGTATTCTTCCCCCTCCCTATTTTTGCAAAAACCCCGAACAAGGCTTCATTAAGGCAGCTCTAGTGTTTGCTCTAAAATGGCAGAGAAAACAAAAAACATCCAGTGAGACTCAGCTCAATCTATTGTAGGTAGTTCCGTTTTATTTCAGGATCTCCAGGAGTATTTTTCTGAGGTAGGGCCAGGGGGCGCTCATTCACAGGTTCTACACTGATTAGCTATCTTTACACACATGGATAGTTATAGTGCTACCTATGTTACATAGTATGAGAAAATCATAAAATATCCCAAATACTCCAAAGACCCACTCGAGTTTAATAATCAATGATTTCTGATGATCACTGATGATCCCATAGGAATTTTCCTCTCAGCAGCTTCATGTAGAACATTTGTGGAGAAGTCAAAATCGTGCAGTGGTGGGAGGAGGTCTGTCGTGAACCTTAAATAAAGAGCCAATCTCAGCCTTCTTCTCGAGGAACCTTCATGCCTCACGTTTTTTCGTAATGAAAACCATTAACTACTCGTAAATGAGATGTCGGCGTCTAATCACCACGGGAGTGGCTTCACATGCCAATTTTCAGATCGATTTGTTGATCTCGTTAAATTTGCCCCAACAAATTAAAGGGTTACAATAAACCTGATTTAAACGTGACAATCGGAGATATTGACACAAAGCCGAACGGGGGATGAATTGCAGGACGTTAAGGGGCAAATTTACAAAAGCGCAATCTCGCAATCTTTTGATAAAAAGGTCCTAGTGCTAGCAGTGTTAATTTTTCAACATTTCCACTCGCTAGCCTTGACTTGAGGGGTTTGAATCGTGTCAGCACTTGTCCTCCATGTCCACTTGTCCTCCCTGTTGTCGGCTTGCCTACACTGTATTGGTCAAGGAGCCAATGAACAAAAAATGTTAGCAGCAATTTTTTTTTGCCACTTCCTGTTTAACCCTGCACCTTAAGGAACCTTGGATCTGCTCAATTCCGATTTGTCTTGCATTAGCCCACCTTTGAGATCGTACACGAGTATCCTGTACCAACCCCAACCCTGGAGCAGAGCACTGATCACTCAGCAATGGTTTCTATCTCTCTCCCTGTCTCCATCTCTACATCCTAATGCAGTCCCGACTCATCACGTCAGCTCAGATCGAAATGAAACGAGGTGATGTTAATCAGCGAGCCTGTCTGGGGGCCGCTTATTCCAATGCCAGCACACTACATCTGGAACAACACAGCACATCCCTATCTGTAATTACACTCATCCATCACGAGGAATCCTCGTCTTTGCTGGGAAGGAGTTCAGTAAAGGAGTTCACAAGCCGAACATCCTACTTACGGAGTTCAGGAAAATCCGACACCGTGGAAAAAAAATCCATGTCAGGATTCAAATACCGAGAGTGAAATCTGTTCGGTATTCTGAAAAGAGGAATTGAGGCAACATTTCGGTCTACTCATTACCATCGATTGATCTACCATGAGCAGGAAAATGGATATGGCAGGACAATAAACCGCCCCTCATCAGCAGACTATTTCTTTCATTTCCAAGCTGCTCTTCAGCTCAGTAAATCAGCAACTGACTTGGAATTCCCTCTCAAGAGCGAACTGGGAAAGAACCGGAAAGTAATTAAACGGTAGGCGGATACGATGGCGGCCGAAATGTCTTACGGTTTTGCGTGTACAGGAACAAGAGCGTTTTCGGACGTTTCGATGTGGACGAACTACTTTTGGGAAACGATTGAACACAAAAGTGGGGACGCTGAGCGTTTTTAGACGATTTTAAAATTGAAATGGAATATTGCTCCACCTTCAATCGACGAGTGAGTGAGGGACTCATTGGATCATTTTTGGTCATGTCAGGGATTCTCTCTTATCTTAGAGGGTAAATCTCGTCAACCACAACCTGTTTCAGGGAGTCATGCCCACAAATCGATCCTCAAACCTGAAGGGGGATAAGTGTTTAACAAGACAAATCTTATTCATGATCAGTAGGATTTCCTCTCCTCGGATCGGACTGGTTCATCCCCTGCCTCTGGATGGGGTTCTCTTCGATTGGAGGCCACCCTGCTCAGCTGAGAATGGTTCCACATTAACAGCCTAAGAATACATGGTTACTGAGCAACTTAAGAACTTTGAGGATGGATTTTGACTGCACTTTTGTACGTCGCTCTGGACAAGGGCTTCTGCTAAATGCCGCAAATGTAAATGTAATTAACATCAACAGTGTGCAATGGGCTCAACACCAGGTTCCATTTAACTCAGTGGATGGGCTCCCCTTTTGAGTCTGGTTCCTCTCAAGGAGGTTTTTCTCGCCGCAATAGTCACCGGCTCGTTTATTGGAGATGAACTTACAAATATAAGGAACAAACAAACAGGACCAACCCATCTTGTGCATTTTTTACTAGAGCAGTTTAAATTTGGTGCTTTGAGTACAAGTCTTTGATTGGTTGAAATGAAAACCTGCACCCACATCAGCTCTTAGTGGAAAAGATTGGAGACCCCTGATTTAGTGGGTCCAAAACTGAGCTAAACAGGAGGGTAGACTTGTCTAAAAGGGTTCAGCAAGCTTCTGAATCCCCGTCTGAAATGCTTCAAGAATCATTGATCGAACACGGAAAATCCCGAGAGAAACGATGGACACGCTTTATGGCACGTTCATGACCTCATGAATGAAAGATGTTTAAAACAGAAACTGAAGAACGCAAACTGGTAGCTCCAAGTTTAATAACCTGCACTTACAAAACAAAAATATACTACAAACCAAAACACATTTTCTTTTTTCAAACCTTTGAATAAACACTGAAGTTAAAAAAAAATTAGTGGACATCATACAAATAAGGAGCGAAAAAAAACCAGAAGTCAACCAAACTACAGCAAATATTTCCTGTTATCTATTGTGTCCTGCGTACAAATAAAGTTAAGGTCAAACACATTTCTTTAATTCGTGAAATAAACGTGCAGGAAGAACAAAATCAAAATATGAAAATGATTATTCGGATTTCGCCAGCAAAGTTTCCACCATCTTGGTCAGGAAAGTATCGAGAAAATGGAAAAAGTCCTGAAAATGTCCCGCAGGATCGTCGGTCGCTTTGAACTTGAGCACGGCCTTTGTGCACTCGTCGCTCCCCGCCAGGACCGCGTCCACCCTGAACACCAGCTTCACCTTGGGGCTTGAGTCGTTGTCAATGATATACTGCGTCACCCTGCTCTCGATGCTGCTGCAGCCCCCCTCCGGCTTTGAGGCCTCGTCACTCGTTTTGAGCAAAACTCTTCGGATCTTCCGTCGCCCGGCCCACACCGGGTGTGTCTGTGTCCAGGTCCAGTGAGCCTCCTCTGGATAATCTGCTGAAGGTTCCAGTCTCATCCTCTTTCCCTGGGGTGCGGAAGACGAGGATGGAGCCTCGTCCGTGGACAAGGGTCTCTTTTTCCCAGACTGAGATGTCAGCTCAAGATTATTGTTTACTTCCTCTTCCTTGGCCTGATCTTGACAGATCTCGACATAGTCGGAAGGTGTACACTTGAGAATGTCATTGAAAACCATTTCCAATATGGAGAGGACCTTCTTGAACCAAACGACTCGAAAAGCCTCTCCTGCAGAACTCAGCTCTGTGCGGAAAGACCGTGTCAAAAGGGCTTCCCTGAACGCGATGATGACTTCAGTGGCTTTTTCCGTAACATCCTGCGAACCCTCGAAGTGAGGTGCGAAAAGCTTGACCAACCCCCAGGACTTGCCTTTGGACGACTTGCGCTGGTACTGCAGGCTCCGGCAGTACTTCTCCGCTTCGCACAATTCCCTGCTCAGATTCTTGTGTGTTCGCTCTGTGATGTTGCCAGCTACATTATGGTGGAGTTCGAACGGGTCCAGAATGTTTACGGGTCCCAGTTTAGGGCGCACACTGGGTTTCTCTCTGGTGGAGTCTGAGCTCTCTGAAGTATCAGGCATCTCCTCATCTCTGCTTTGAAACTCCGTGATGGGAAGAGTCTGGCCGTCTCTCACGGACACCACCGATCCGGGAAAATCAAAATTGGAGTAGAATTTAAAGAAACCAAAAAGTAAGGTGCCTGACAGGGAAGAAGGGGAAATAAGACTATTAGAAACAGAAACAATGGGAGAACCTACATGAAAAGATCAACCTTTAGTGTGTCCGAGACTTTTTTAACCCGAACTGTAAGGAATTCTCGCTGATCTCATCTGCTCCTGGAGAAAGTTACCCTTGACATGAAGTATCTGAGGCCCTGGTCATCATAACCATATGTGGAACAAAACTGTATTAAAAATCTCTATATACTGTAACATTTTCCCCAAGAACAGAGAGGCTCAAATACAGTTCCAGCATGAAAAATGCTCTGGTGAACTAAGCGAGCCCCATGAAGACATGGTTGCTGGGGTGAAGGTTGGAGTGGAAGAACTTCAGTGTCCTGCACAGAGCCCTGACCTCCTCAACCCCACTAACCACCTATGAAATGAAGTGGAGATGCCCCGACATCCCAACATTAGTTCCTGATCTCAGTAAAGCTGCATGAATACTAATCTCCATATCAATGCCCTAGATCTACAGATTAAACAACAAAAGGGCAAACATCTAGAATGAGATGTTCAACAAGCATATATATATATATATATATATATGTGTGTGTGACAGAAGAACATACTTTGGCTGAAATATCAAACTCTCTCCTAAACCAAATCATCAACCCAGGTACTCCCACAGATAATTAGATTAAACCTGCCCACTCCCACAGATAATCAGATTAATCCCATCCACTCCCACAGATAATTAGATTTAACCTGCCCACTCCCACAGATAATTAGATTAAACCTGCCCACTCCCACAGATAATGTAATTAATCCCACTCCCACAGATAATTAGATTAATCCCATCCACTCCCACAGATAATCTGGTTAAACCTGCCCACTCCCACAGATAATGTGATTAATCCCACACTCACAGGTAATCAGATTAATCCAATCCACACCCACAAATCAGATTAATACCACTCTCTCCCACAGATAATCAGATTAAATCACACCTACTCCCACAGATAATCAGATTAATCCCATCCACATATAAAATTAATCCCACTCTCTCCCACAGATAATCAGATTAATCCCATCCACATATAAAATTAATCCCACTCTCTCCCACAGATAATCAGATTAATCCCATCCACACTCACAAATCAGATTAATCCACCCACTCCCACATATAATCAGATTAATACCACCCACTCCCACATATAATCAGATTAATCCCACCCACTCCCACATATAATCAGATTAATCCCACCCACTCCCACATATAATCAGATTAATCCCACCCACTCCCACATATAATCAGATTAATCCCACCCACTCCCAAATATAATCAGATGAATCCCATGCGCTCCCACAGATAATCTGGTTAAACCCACTCTCGCTCACAGAAAATCTGATTAATCCTATTAATTCCCACCAATAATCGGATTATTTAACTAACCGAAATATAATCACTTTGTGCCGCTGGCCAGGATGAAACATCTACCTGGTCAGATGTAAAAGATGAGACTTGGTTTGCGTGTGCTAGCACATGCTTCAAAATGCAACTGTGGAACTCGAGAGCACATTCAAGACCCCCGGAAGTCAAAAAACAGTCATGGTTTCAGCTCCGAGTCGGACTCGAGTGATTCAACCCTGTGCGAATCCTGGGTCATGATGGATGGTAATGATTAACACTTACACAGGTCGTCTGTGTTTTTACTAGGAGGCACGCTGATCGGCTGGCTGGGGAAGGTGCAGTCCCATCCGTCGATGACACACTCCTCCTCCTCGCCTACACAAAGCAGATCAGATGAAGGATCAATTCCTTTCTCCTAGTGTACTCTTCAGTTTAAACACACACCATGGAAACAAGCGGAATTAATATGGACATTTTTTTATGTATAAATGAACGCAAAAGTTTGCGGACACCCCGAACTTGAGATTGGTGTGTGCTTCATCCCATTCCACATTTAATTAGAAAAACCTCCCCTCTGTTAGACTCTGTTTTACACAAGCCCCAAAAACCCCCCCAAAACCCCAAGAGCGCTCATTATTACAGCATAAGGTTTAAATATATAGTATTTAAATCTCGGAGTGTGATGTTGCCTGCATCGATGCTGATTTATTTATTTATTTTTCCTCCCCAATGAGGGATTACGGAGGTAAATCGGGTCGGTTCTACATACACGCCAGGTTCTTGAGCTGCTCCACTGAAGGCAGTACAGGTGGAGTGACGCTCTGCAAGTAGAAGAAGACCAGCAGCGTCAAAGCGTAGTTGTTCATCAGCGGCCCGCTGCCCGATGGATTCCCTGCGAAAGGAAACAAATTCGCGGGAAAACGATAAACAATAATCCGGTGAAGAACAATTTGGACGTGTATACATATAAAATACGGTATGTGAACAAAAGTATTGGGATCTTATGGTCAGGTGTCCACAAACTTTTGGCTATAAGGTGTATTTATTCTATGCAACATTCTGGATAAAAACAAACAAACAACAACAAAAAAACTATCCACATGACATGTGAACAGTGTAATGAACAGCAGTGATTTGAGCTCCCCCTGGTGGACGATCTACATCCTTCATCATTCACGCCACTAACTTTTATGCACCGATGCGAATCGCTGAATCTTACAATCTTTGGAATGTGTGTGTGTGTGTGTGTGTGTGTGTGTGTGTGTGTGTGTGTGTGTGTGTGTGTGTGTGTGTGTTCTAATCCGGTACCTGCGAGTTGTTTCTGTTTGGCCCAGAATCGTACAGAATACACGAGAGGACGCACTCTGGAGTCCAGCGCTGAGCACAGCTGGAGGAATCGCGTGTTTCTCACCGCCAACCTGCAGTCAGAAGATCAATAATAAAGAGTCAAAATAGTCCAAATGTCAAACGAACGACTTTGGGAAAGAACTGAAATGAAATCATTTTAAAGGCGGTTATAATAGAAGTTAAAACGGTCAAAAGAACTCGACAAGGTGGGAAAAAATAATAATAATCAGTATAATAATAAATATAATCAGGTCAAATGATGAGGATGGATTATAAATAGACGATGACGAACAAATAATTAATGATTATTGATGCCTGCATATAACTGTGGATGAGTGATGGATGATGGAGGATGATGATGGATGGATGAATGACAAATGAATAATGATGGATGAATGAATGATGAGGAATAAATGAATTAATGAATGATGAACACGTGAATTCTGATGGCTGAATTAATAAATGATAGATAAAAGAATGATAGATGGATGAATGGTGATGGATAAATAAATAAGGAAAGATGAATGAATGATGGATAGATGAATAATGAATACATGAATTATGATGAATGGTGATGGATGAATAAGAATAGATAAATGAATGATGAATAATGTGTGGATGAATGAATAATTAATGAATGATGAATAAGTGAATTATGATGGATGGATGAATGAGAGAAGAATAATGGATGGATAAATAAATTAGGAAAGATGAATGAATAAATGAATGATGAATAAATGATGGATGGGTGAATGAATGATAGGTGAATGAATGAATGATTGATGAATAAATAATAATGGATGAATGAATGATTATGTGAATTATGATGGATGAATGAATGAATAATGAATACATGATGATGGATGAATGAATGATGGATGGAGGACGTTGTACCTGTTGTTGATGGTGATGTCCCCCTGCAGGTTGAGCTGCCGATAGCTGAACTTGACCACGGGGAGACGTGCGCTGCTCACCGTCTGGACCTTGTGTACTCCTGGCGTGCACTTCCTTAAAATAGCTGCCACCAGCTCCAGCAGCTCCACAGTGGAGGCCGTGGCCAGGTCGATGTCGGACAGGATGGAGTCCTCCGACTGGCTGTCCTCTGACTGGTTCTCTCCGGTCTGCTTACCGCCATGAGGAGAAAATCCCACATCTTTATCCTGTTTTTTCTTCCTGATTTTTTTTCTATAAACCATTTTTTATCGAGGCCAAGTATCTCGTGTGATCACGGACCTGTTCAGACTTCCTGCTGCGCTTCTGGAAAGCTTTGGCGTCCTCCAGGTCCAGGACGAGATCGAGGTCACAGGAGTGGACGCCGAACGTGTTCACGGACGAGCCGAAAGGTACGATCCGGCAATCTGAGGGAAAATAAACAGAGGACGGCGGTTAAGCGAAAGATCAAATCGACCAACACAAGCAGCGATCGACAGTTTAGCATGCCGGAATGGTGGAAATTTACAGCAGGACACACGGAGAGGGAATCGTACTGAACATGATGAGCAGCACGGCAACACAATCATACCAAGACGCCAAGTCAGGGAAAAACTGACTGTCTGGCTCCCGGGATTCCACTGTACAGAAGTAGGAAAAACTATCTGTATGTATTGTTGCCAATAACCGAAAGTTCCAGCGACCCCTAGTGATAGATTTTTGATAGACATTAAATAGATTTTTTTTTTTTTTTTATAAAGGTTGTTCAATCTTATAATAAAATAAATAAATAAATAAAAGCCCTGGAACCAGGTGTACCTTATTTAAAATATTTATTTTACTTTTGTTCCGCCGTTTTCAGGATTACCAGGGTTTTTTTCAGCGCAAATGAATTGATCTCAACGTCTCTCGAACTAATTATTTCAAATATTTATTGAAATTATTAATTAATCATTTTACTAATTTCACATTTTTTTTTTATTTTGTGATACGACTGTAAAATGTCCCTCAGCTCTAACGATTACTTCCCGATCGTTTATAGGACAGACATGAGGTTTATGGTGACCTGGCAGGAACTCGATGAAGACCTCCTGCAGGAGCTGGACGAAGAGGTTCCTCGCTTTCGTGTCGTTCTCGCTCAGCTGGAAGATCTCCACCATTTTCTGCATCTGCTCGTTCACCTGAGGGAGAGAGGAAACGATGTGAGACGGATGAACAAATGTTTGTGTGTGGAATGGAGATAGAGAGAGAGAGTCAGGAAGCTTACAGAAGATGTAAGGCAGAGTTCAAAGTTGAGCTTCTCCAGGCTGATGTGAGCTTTGCCATGGTCGTGTTTTTCCTTGCTGGCCAACTTGAACCCCTTCTTCTCTCTGGGTTTGACACGGAGCTTCAATCCGTCCAGACGGTGCTGCAGCTGAGCCAACACTGCCTCGGTGCTCGCGGTCTCCACAAACTCCACTATGGCATACAGACTCTGTTTGGAAACACACACAGGCACACATAGGAGATGAATGGGAAGTTCCTCAGGGTTCAGCACTAGGACCGTTCCATTAAAGGGTTGTGCTTAAATGAAATGGCACACACAGACCCGCTCCTTGTCCACGATGACCTCAGCCACGGGTCCGAACTGCTGGAAATATTCCGTCAGGTCACACGTGGATACATTGGGTTTGAAGCCGCTGACGTAGACGCTGTTCTGCTCCTGAGCTTTCCTCTTGGAGCGCAGCCTGCACAGGTTCTGATGCTTTTTCCCCTTCTTGTGCGCTTCTAAAGTCGGCCCTGAAACATGTCAGACAGACAGGTATGCAGACATTAGGCAGGCAGACAGCTTAGACAGAGAGAGACAGACATGTTATAGAGACGGAGGAGTTAGACACACAGTAATGCTGGGCAGACAGACAGATAATTATGTTGGAAAGACAGGTTAGACAAGAGGTAATTAGGTTGACACACAGACAGGCTAGACAGACAGGTAAACATGTTGGACAGGCAGGTGGTTATGTAAGACAGACAGCTAGACACTGATTATGTAAACCAAACAATCAGGGGGTTAATGTTGGCCAGACAGACAGAAAGATTATGTTGACAGGGGGTTATATTGGACAGACAGACAGACAGTCAAACAGACAGATGAATATGCTAAACAGACAGGTGGTTATGATGGACAAAGACAGAAAATTATGTTGGACAGACAGAAAGAAAATGGTTATGTTGGACAGAGACTGACATGCAATATAGACATGTTAGTTAGACACAAATGCTAGGCAGACAGACAGATGATTATGTTGGCCAGACTGGCAGAAAGATGATTATGTTGGACAGACAGACAGGGTGTTATATTGGACAGCCAGACAGTCAAACAAAAAGATGATTATATTGGACAAACAGTCAAACAGACATGATTATGTTGGACAGACAGACTGGTGGTTATTTTGAACAGACAGAAAGATGATTATATTGGACAAACAGACAGGGGGTTATAATGGACGGACAGACAGACAATTATGTTGGACAGACAGACAGGTGGTTATTTTGGACAGACAGACAGACAGACAGACAGACAGACAGACAGGGGGTTATATTGGACGGACAGACAGACAATTATGTTGGACAGACAGACAGGTGGTTATTTTGGACGGACAGACAGACAGACAGACAGACAGGGGGTTATATTGGACAGACAGACAGTTAAACAGACAGATGATTATATTGGACAGACAGGCAGGGGTTATAATGGACGGACAGACAGATAGGTGTTTATGTTTGTCAGACAAACAGACAGACAGACAGGCGCTCGCGACACACGACTGCGCATCAACATTCACCCAAAAGAACCGACTCAACGAACCGACTCCTCCGTGAAAAGTTGAACCGCAACAGAACTTAAATAAACTTTGTTCAGATGCGAATAAAATCCACTTAAATAAACACGCTGCTTTATTTGTGGTCCTTTCATTATATGAACAGAAATGTATAAATGTAATTGTTTTTATATTCTAGCCGCCACGCTGCTTCAGTTATTCCGGATCACAACGCGCTCAAAACGTTTCCCACAGAGGAATGCTAACGCAGCTAGCTCGCGCTAATACAAATTCCTCATGGAGAAATATCACGAACGCACCGTTGGGGATTTGAACGTCACACAGTTTACAGTGAAATCCTCTCGGTAAGGTCTGGATGTCCGGATCAGCCTCCATCGTGCTTCTCAACAAGAGGAGGGAAAAAAAATCAAATCTCCCTCCGGGTCAGATTTAACTTCCTCCTCCAAGGCGAGCTTCTTCTTCTGCGACACATTTATTTTTCTTCTTCGGCTTGTTGGCGGGTGAATTTTTTTTCACCGATGCGCACCATCGCCACCTACAGGTCAAACGTTGGAATCCGCTTTAAATTAATTATAGAAATAAATATATTTAAACTTCCATAAATGTATATAAATGTAATTTACATCTATGGAGCTAAAACAGCTAAATAATGTATTTTTCTTAAAACAATGGGATGATGGAAATTCGTACATTTTTGTTTCAGCAGATTTTGCAATACATTTTTTAATTATAAACTTTTATAAAAATCTAATAAAATAAGTCAAATCTGGAGTTTATTCAAACACTCCATCACACACAGACCAAAAAAAATAAAGTGACCACACCCTTTTCCAATCCTCAGACTGTTTATTATGAAGATTTATTTCCCCCAAAAAACTGCAAATACAGATAAATGCTTAAAATACATGAATTTGAATTAAAAAAAAAAAAAAAAAAGCATATGATTGACAAGGACATAAAATGAAACGTCTCCACCCCAAACAAGAAGAGAAACGGCAGAGTGGCTATAAAAGGAGATGGAGGGAACCCCCCCCCCCCCAAAAAAAAAACAATCCTGATAAAACTGCAATAAATGACCCCAAATGTTCCAAGCTTTAAAAAAAAATACATTTGAAATGATTTTTAAAAACAATGCTTTTTTAAACAAATTAATGAGAATAAAAAAATAAATCGATACAAAAAGCCAACAAAAATATATAAAACCCCTCTTTCTTGCAGATTATTTACATCTGAAGATCAGTGCTTTATTTCCTTCTCGTCCGTCTGACGGGAGCTGAAGGGACGTCCGTCTCAACTTTCTTCTGCCCTCGGGTTCCTCTGCGAGCGCTCGCCTCTGCGAACGGAACAATCGGTGGTCATTAAATGGATTGAAATCGTTTAAAAGAATTAGCGTTTCTGCGCACTTTTCAGGCTTCGTACACCCCCCCTCCCCCTTCAGATTTTTCCAGACTAAAGCTACGCAGAATTCCGCGTTTAGTCTCTGCTTTGCACTTTTCTTTTCTCATCACCGAACATGAAAGCGTACACAACAAAGCCAGGGGTATAAGAAAGAAGCTCGGGTTAGCGTGGCGTCGCCGTGGTCACTCGCTCCGTGCTGGAAATACGATTTGTAGTGCGCCGTTTTGCGGATTCTTTAAAGTTTGCGTCAAGAATTTCTCAGAAAAAGAGAAAATCCTGATAAATCCGCATATCGAGGGAGTGAAGAAATGAATAAAGACATTTGTTAAAAGTAAAAAAAATTGCGAACTATTTAATACAATTGTTCCGTTTATTTAATCGAATTTAATTGACTACTCGGCCAAACGACATTATTTGCCTCAATGCTTTTTTTTTTTTACTCGCAGTCTGATTGGCTGAGCCAATCGAAACCCTGCGTTTAAAAAGTCTGACTTAAAAGCGTGTGGAAGCTCTAAAATCTAGGTTTTGCACTAATTACTGATCAAGTGGAGAACTCACCCGAGACCGGGTCCTGAGCCGGAACGTCTTCCAGAGCTGCTTTTCTCCGACCTCTTACGGGTTTGTCTTCTTTTTTAGGGGCGACGACTTTTGCTCCCACTTCGGGAGTCTCTTCTGCCTCCTTCGTCGCCGTTCTCCTCCCTTTGGCTGGCGCTGCTTCGTTTGCTGAACCTTCTGCTCCAGCTTCTCTGCCTCTTTTCCTCTTCGGTAAGGACTCTGTATCTTGCGTTTCCTCGGTTACATCCTCCACGACCTTCCTTTTCTGCCCCCTCTTTGGGCCTTCGACATTCTGAGAGACTACCGAAGGGGCCGCCCTTCCTCTCCGGACTGGTTGAACATTTTCTTCAGCAACTGGCTTCTCGGGCTCGGGTTCTTCTAGTTTCTTTGCTCCTCTTCCTTTGCGCCCTTTGACTGCTGGATGTGACTGTTGCTTGGCCTCTGCATCGTCTTTAGATTCTGGTTTTTCTTTCGTCTTAGACTTCTGCAGTTCAGGTTCTTCTTTATCTTCATTGACTGAGGTGTCCTTAGTTGGGAGCATGGCTTTCTGGATGGGTTTCCCTCTACCTCTCTTAGGTACCGCCTTACTGCTAGGTCCATCAGAGTCGGTTTCTTTACCAGTGGACTCTGCTACCTTTGTTTCGTTGTTGACAGGTTCCACAACATCTTTTTCGGCGAGTTCTGGCTCAGATTTTGGCGCGGCTTTTCTTCCACGGCTGGGCTTGACAACTGGAGGAGGAGCTTTGACGCTAGCTGCGTGACGGCCTCTCTTAACTGGAGCTTCTGCTTCAGCCTTGACAGCAGCTGTGCGCTTTCCTCTGACTGTTTTTTCTTCGGGGGCCTCCGACTGCTGAGCGTTTTCCGAGTCGACACCGGTTTTATTTTGTTCTTCATCCTGAGATTCATTTAAGACCTGAGTTCTGGGCTGTTTTGTCCTCCTGCCTCCTCGGACAGTTTTCACCACTGGTTCTTCTGCTGGTTCCTCAATCACAGCAACTGTCGCAATGGTTTCTGTAGCAGGACCATTCACAGCGTCCCGCTTGTTTCTGGCACCTCGGCCGGACCGGACCGCTGGAGCTTCTGGTTTAGCCTCAGATTCAACTGCATGAGGTTGGACATTGGACTTGTCAAACACTGCTTGATTGTTAAAAGCCACCTTCCTTCCTCGTCTTGACTTCACCACGGGCTCGTCAGGCATCACCTCAGAATCTGGAGCGGGGTTTGACGTTTCTTCAACTGGGGTCTCCTTCTTTGTCATCCTGCCTCTCCTTGTTTTCGAGTTGGCAAGTTCTCCTAACTGAACTTCAGCACTTGCTGGTACTTGGGGCTCAACTACATCATCAAGCGCCACGATACCTGAGCTCTTGGAGTCCGACTCCACGACGATGGTGGTGGGTTCGAGAGATTCCTCAATTAGCGGCGCCTTTAGCATTTCCTTCTTTGCTGGCCTTCCTCTTCTGGATTTTGTGGTAGATTTCTGAATTTCTGCTACAGAACACTCTGGTACAACAGCTTCAGTCTCCACTACAACATCTTGGATTTGAATCTCAAAGATTTCCTTAACTTCTGCAACCGGTGAGGGTTCCTTTCTTGTTGTCCTGCCTCTCCTTGCTCTGGTGTTGGACTTAGCGGGAGCCTCAATGTCGGCTGATTGCTGAAGTTCAGAACTCTCTGATGCCACGGCAACTTCCTCGACCGAAGTTTTAGGCAGAGTTTCTGGCTCGTGTGGTTTCTCTGATTCATGTTTATTTTTTATGCCTCTCCTGGCTCTAGGAGCTGGAGAGTTCACGGTGAGTACTGGTTCTGCAGAAGCCTTCAAGTCAGCAACCAGCAAAACTTGAACATTTTGTCCAGCGTTTCTTCCTCTCCTGGGTTTAAGTGCCACTTGCTCATCTTCTGAAGAGGACTGAGATGATTTCTGAACCTCGACTTGCTCCTTGGCGATTCTTCCTCTGCTCGATTTTCGAGCAGGACTTTGTACAGGAGCGTCCTTGAGAAGTTCAACAAAGGACTTGCCTCTCTTTGCTCGCACAGAAGGAACAGGTGTTGCGGAATCAACGCTAGGTTCCTCCTCAGTTCCTGAAACTGTAGCAGAAAGGGAATCGGAATCCACCAGATGTTCTTGACTTTTCTGGGATTTCTGGGTAGTTCTAACTTGAGCACCACGCCTCGTCTTTTTCGCAGGGGGGGATCTGTGGCATTGCTCCTCTTGCTGGAATCCTGCAGATGGTGTGGACTCTACAGCCATGCTCATGGTTTCAGAAGTGCAAACAACCATCACTTCATGAGAGGTGACCGGGTCCATTTCCTGGTAAGAATTCTTTGCTCCTTCAGCCTCAATCTGCAGGACAACAGCTGCTTGGGCATTCTTTTTCACATCCTCAGCTGGGCAGATGTTCTCCTTCTCCTCGCTGGCATCTTTAAAAGAACAGATGAACCCATTTTTAGAGTATATTCTTCTACAAAACATTTCAAACAAGAGCTAAACAATTGTGCCTGGAAAGAACAGCAAATGAACTTACCTTCCACAGAGAAAACCCCACAAACGACGGTGGAACCCAGCAATTCATCGTTTTTCTGCTTGGGGGACTTCATCAAATTATCGATTCCAAAGTCGTTCTCGACTGGCTCTCCTTTCTCCTTGGGGGTCTGCAGCAAGCGCTTCACACCAACTAAATCTTCAACCGGCTGGTTCTTCTGCTTGGGGGTTTTCATTAAGTGTTGCACACCAGTGAGGTCTTCCTCAACTGGTTGTTTCTTCTGCTTGGGGGTTTTCATCTGCTGTTGAACACCAGTGAGGTCTTCCTCAATTGGTTGTTTCTTCTGCTTGGGGGTTTTAATCTGCTGTTGAACGCCAGTGAGGTCTTCCTCAACTGGTTGTTTTTTCTGCTTGGGGGTTTCGATCTTCTGTTGAACACCAGCGGGATCTTCCCCAACCAACTGCTTACTCAACTTGGGAGTTTTCATTAACTGCTCAATGCCAGTCAGGTCTTCCTCAACTGGTTGTTTCTTCAGCTTGGGGGTTTTCAGCATCTGCTTAATGCCAGTGAGGTCCTCCTCAACCGCCCGTTTCTTCTGTTTGGGGGTCTTCATCATCTGCTGTATGCCAGTGAGGTCTTCTTCAATCACCCGTTTCTTCTGCTTGGGAGTTTTCATCAATCGTTTCACTCCAGTAAGGTCCTCCTCTTGCTTATCCTTTTGGGTCTTGTCAAGTCTCTGCAAGCGTACAGCACACACTACAGGACTGTTCTTAACCTCTAATGAGGTTTCCGTTCGCTTAGGGGTATTAAAAAGTTCTTGAACACCTTCCAAACTCTCTTCCTGAGGTAGTTTTGGTTCTTTGGGTGTCTTGAGCAATTTGCCTCTTAGATCTTCGATAGGCTCTGGTTTCTGCTTAGGCGTTCTCATTAGTCTTTTGACTCCTGTAAGGCATTCTGACAGGGCTGGTTTTTGTCGTGGTGTTCGGGCTGGTACGACCTTCTTGTTTTTGGTTTGATCTTCACTGGGCATATCGGGAGATAAAGAATGGGCTGCAGAGATGTCCATTTCTTCGATTAAACTTCCATCCTGGTTGCCCTGGAGGAGCCTAGTTACGGCTTCACTGTTGTAGCGCCCCGGTTTGGCAGTGGACTTGAGACTCATGGGAGAGACCACCATTTCACCTGTATGCGGAAAATGTAACGAGTTTATTCTGGCAAAACTAAACTTATTAAAGAGTTAAAACAGGGGTCCCCGAACTTTTTTTCGGTGAGGGCCACATCCTTTTTTTTTTTTTTTCTAATTCATTGCTATTGATTAGATTGTATTTGCTTATAACTGATTAAATCTACCATTTTTTTAAATGGACAATGTATGAAAAAAAAATAAACAACTACAATACTGTTTTCAATAAATTATACAAAGATAAATATATTAATGCGCTCTCCATGCAGCACACAACACGCGGTGTCAGTCATTCGCCTCTAGTGGCCGCTCTTGTAACAACAGCAGACCAGAACCTGGAAAAACTAGTGGTGTGTATTTTTGCTGATAGTTCCAGCGGTCGACAATCGGTGCCTCCACCTCTATATTTCGTTTGATATTTTAATTTGAAAGACAACCTTGTATTATTAAATACAGTTATATGAGCAAAAAAAAAATTATTATTTTTTTAATTAAAACCATGTTTTCAAATTTTAATTGCCATTGTTCAGAGAGCCGTTCCAAATGTGCCCACGGGCCGTAGTTTTGGGGACCCTCAAATAAATAAGGAAACAAGACTTACCAGATTCTTCTGGTGTGTTCATTATAGACGTTTCAGTCATTTCGGCGACACCAAGGGGACTTGCTGGACACTGATTAGTCTTTGTAAAAGCACTCTTCCGTCTGTTAGCGGGAGTTTTGAAGATATCAGACACCCCTGCAAATTAGCCAAGATTTCAGAAATCCGGGAGACCCTCGTCTAGCACAGTACCAAAATATTGGAGACTGTCTAGTCATTTTAAGGTAAGGTTTGCTCTACGATCAGTAGATGACGTAATGTAAACCGGTTAGCCCCACCCACTTTACAGTGGGTCAAATCAGTGATTAGCTAACAGTGACAATTGAGCCTAAAATAAATCGGGTTTCTGCAGGTTTCACCGTGTCAAAGTTAAGAATTAAGACCATAAAGAATAAAATGTAAGATTATCACGTCAAAAACACACAAATACGTTTGTTATGCAAGTGCAAATAAATAGATGCAAATAAATTCGAGTATGACGGTTTCTTTGAAACGTTAGATATTTACATTTAATCTAGATTAAGAACAAAGATAAGGTTATTAATAAAAATAAATAAATAAATAAAACCCCCCACACACCGGTAAAATCTTCATCCATTTTCATGTCCTTTTTAAACAAAGCGACGTTGCATACTACTTTAGGGGCAGCACCAACACGCTGAGTCGGTCTCAAGTAAGCTTTGCCTACGACTATACTGGCCGGAGAATCTGCATGCCCAGTACTTGTGAGATCTTTTAGTCTGTGGGCAGGAGTCTGCAAGGAAATATAATAATAAAATATCAACTAAACAATTCAAAACATTTTAAAAAAAAACTAAGTAAAGCAGCAAAATTACCTTCGGTTTGGCCACTTTGGTCTGCTTGACTGCTGCTTTCTTGCTTGCCGTCTTCTTAGTGCCACCTTCCATTTGAGGTTTAGCTTGTCCGAACTTCACAATGTCAGCCCAAGAACTGACAACTTCAAACAAAACCAAAGGAGATTTAAAAAAGACATATAACAATAATAAAAAAAAGACAACAAATAATTCTACCTCCTACATCAAACGTACCTTTTAAGTTAGCACGTGAAGCTCCACTTCGCCGCGTTCGTACGACGTCACGTGCACTCTTCAGAACGCTTTTCGGGGTCTTCCGGGCAGACGCCTTCATGCTGCTCCGTCTCGCCGTGGCCCTCGGGGTCACGCATTTCCGAGGCTGTTCTACAAGTACGGACTCTTCTTTCGATTCTTTCTCCCGAACGGGGATTGGAGATGGGGTGCTGATTCGGGAAACCGAAAATCGGCCGTGCATCGTAGGCGTCTTGAGAAGGGACGCTTCACTCGTAGAGGGCGACTTCACTGATGGACTAGATCGCTTTGAGGATTTAGGGGTTGACTGGTTTGATGAGGATGGAGGGGTACTGGAAAGTTTACGAGTTTTAGCCTTTGGGCTTGGAGACTTTTTGACAGAGGAAGGAGTCTTGGCTGATGATGGACTCTTCGGAGTCTTGGGAGTGGTAGCAGTCTTGGGTATCTTGGCAGTGGAAGGAGTTTTTGGAGTCTTGGGCATCTTGGCAGGGGTGGTAGTCTTGGCAGTGGAAGGAGTTTTTGGAGTCTTGGGCATCTTGGCAGGGGAAGGAGATTTTGGAGTCTTGGGCATCTTGGCAGGGGAAGGAGATTTTGGAGTCTTGGGCATCTTGGCAGGGGAAGGAGATTTTGGAGTCTTGGGCGTCTTGGCAGGGGAAGGAGTCTTGGGTGTCTTGGAAGGGGAGGGAGTTTTTGGAGTCTTGGGCGTCTTGGCAGGGGAGGAAGTCTTGGGCGTCTTGGCAGGGGAGGGAGTTTTTGGAGTCTTGGGCGTCTTGGAAGGGGAGGGAGTTTTTGGAGTCTTGGGCGTCTTGGCAGGGGAAGCCAATGGTTTTGGCAAAGCGTTCTTAACAGGGCTCTCGGCAATATCCTCATTAAGCTGGTAACCCTACAGACAAGAGGCAGAGGCACTTAAGAAACCTGATTAAAATGAACACCTGAAAACAAAACACTACAAGTGCCCCTTCTCGAACATTACCATCAGCCCGATAGTGGAGGCTCTTCTGAGTAGAAACTGAGATTTCTGAGAGAACCCCAGGCTGCGTCTCCCGGGAGTTGCCCCTCGGCGTAGAGGGGAATTAGGCGGTAAACGCTTGTCAAACAGTTCAGGGCTCAGCTGTCCACCAAAAGACACTCGTTTTCTCTTGGCCGCTGGAAGGTGTAGGTTGTCACATTTGTGCTTCTTACTCGAGGCCTTGCCATCACCTGCTGGACACCAAGGTGGTTTAGTCAAAAGTTTGCAAAGAAATGCGTGTTAAATAATCTGCTAGACCGGATTTCCTTTTGAGTAAAGCTGCTTCTGCTTAACAGAGTTAACAGTCACTGAAATACAGGGAACATAAAGCAAAACGAAACACTCCCTTGAATGAACAAATGCAGTTTGTCGCATTTTGCAAGTGCGATTTTTAGAGTTAACAATAGGTCACCATAAGTTCTACATGTAGATTAGCAACAAAGATAGTAATTAATTGTATTGTGGTCAAGCATATTCTCTGTTAAATAACATTCATAAAATATTTATCTGACCTTTGTTGTCAGAAGTGGGCATGGCTACAACTTCCATTAAGACATCCTGGGCTTGAAGCCGTTTTCCCGCATTAGTTCTCGGAGACGTCCTCGTGACCTGTTTCGCACTGGCCTCTTCAGCATCTGCTGGTTCAGAGAGATTCGAGGAAGTGGTCTGGTTCTCCGTGGTTCGAGAAGCGCTGCTCCTCCTTTTTTTCGGAGACTTGGTCTTCGGACTCTCAAAGACGATTTGCTGGGCCACCTGGCCAGGGGTGAACTTCTGCGGCGTGTTCTTTTGAGACCCGCGCTTGCCGACGCCCTCGGGCGTGGCTGCGTTAACCTGAGCAGACAGGTTCTCCGTTTGAGCATCGTCTACAAGCTTGGCAGCAGAGGATCTTCTCTTCTTCTGGGTCGATTTCGGAGTCACCGGCTTCTCGTTCTCATGGGAAACCTTTTCGACTTCCTGTTTTTCCGCTGGAGGTCTAGAGAGGGGGGTGTCGGAGAAACTGATAGATTTCCATGCAGGTTTGGTGACCAGATCTTGTTTGACCATGTTGTAAAGATCGGAGAAGGGAGACAAGGTGCCGTCAATACTCGCTTTGGTTTCCTGACCCCCAACACTCTGATCCAGAGGGGCGGGAAGGTTGGAGCCATCTTTCAAACAAGTATCTAGAAGAAATGAAGGAAATTAGGACAAAAAGGTCAACCCACAGGCCATTATACTACGCAAGATCATCTGGGGAAAAAAGATCAGGAGAACTCACCTGTGGCGTTTTCAGACTTCTTTTTCTCTGTGGTTCCAGGTGTGCGCTTCACCTGCTGGTCTTTCAAGACCTGGAAATTCGAAACAGAGGGCAAGAGTAAAACCACAAATTGACAAATTATTTGTGCGTTATATTAATAAAAATGTTTTTTTGTTGTTGTTGTTTTCCCCCCCCATTCACCACAGAAACAACGTCCTAAATAGTTTTCCTTGAAAAAAATTCTTTTTTCCGAAAGTGTTTTGTTTTCTAACAGCATTATGACAGGACATTTTGGACACTTCGCCCAAAAATACCTCTCACCTTGACGGCTTCTTCTTTACCGGGTGTGGATAAGCGCTTCTTCTTCGGGGTTGGCGCAGGTGGATACTCGAACCTGCACAGGTCAAGAACAAGTTAAAATCAAACTAGTTATTAAAAAAACATAATAAATTCCTGCACTGAGAATGTTGCCAAAAACGCACCTGAAAGAGCGATCGATAATTGTGATTAGATCTCCGTGCTTTAAACGCTCGGACTGCTGCAGGATCGTGCCGTTGATGAGAGTCGGGTTCACTGAGCTCAGGTTGGTCAAAATAAGCTTTGCAAATAAAGAGAGGAGAGAGAGAAAGAAAAAAAAGGGTCAGTTTTGGAAATGGTCAAATGATCATACGCATCATAGGGTCGTCTCATTGAGAGTCCATTTTTATCTGAGCCTCCAAATCACTTAATACAGACGAGTCGATTCAGAGTCACTTCAGAGAGTTCACTCGGACTCTGGAACCTCGACAGGAACCCTGAGAGAGCGGGTAGTGTCAGGTTTATTAATAAGATTTCGCTCAAAGGGGGCGGGGCTTACAAGTGACTAGTTCTACGCAAATATCGAGTGGCTCATCTGCATATTCTATTGGGTGGTGATGAATAATAACAGCTAGGAGGCTTTTAATGACTCGGACCGATGCTGGCATCTGGCATACATTCGATTACCACAAACGTCAGCGGGAAAAACACACAACACACTCTTCGTTACCTCTTTGTTTTCGTTGAACTCGATTCTGCAGTGCTCTTTAGACACCTGGGGCAGCTGGATCCGGATATCACAGTCAAGCTTCCTGTAAACCAATCAGAAAGAACCAGCATGTCAGTTTGAGTGATTATTCATTCAGGGTGGAGAAAAAGCTTGCTTTTAATCCCTGAGTCAGCGTCTCCACCTGACGTACAAGATCAAATGATCGGCTTTAAACGATCGGCAAAGTCTATAAACGGCGTCAAATTGGCCGCAGTGGCTGAGCTGCTTTACTGGAAGGGTTTAGCATACAGTTTAGTCGCCGTTTATCGTTTTCACCTCCTTTTGGGAGCTGCGTTTTATGGCATATGGTGGGCGTGGCTAATGCTTTGATCGCTGTATTCGGCATCCAAACAGGGAAACCGGAAACTGGACTGAACTAGAGCCAATAATGCGGAAAAAAAAACTAAATCCGTTCAATGTTTAAAAAACACCCGAAGGTCGACCATCAGTTTGGTGTTTCACGCGCTTTTATATATATATTTTTTTTATTTATTTACCATTTAATTGGTAAAATCTATTAGGCATCAGCTGCCCTGATTTCTAAAAAAAAAATCATATTAATTGATCACAATCAAAGATTTAAAACAAATGACTACTGAAGGTAAATTAAGTGATTTTTCTGTATGTATTTTATTTATTTATAGACTCGTATTTGGACACAGTGCAGAAATCATTTCCAAAAAAAAAAAAGTGTCAAACGATTAAGGCTCTGGAAACGCTTGGTGACGTGGTGTCTAAAAACCCACGCTGATTGGCTATAAGAATGTATGACGTCAAAAAAAAAAAAACCCGCGTGTGTTCAAACAAGTTTCTTTTTCAGTGAGTCAAATCGAATCGTACGAATCGACTCCCATACAACGTGTTGCAGTTTTTTTTTTTAGTTTCCAAATCAAACCATTTTGAAATGCAATCCTTTCAAATAAATAAACAGATACTATATATTTTTCAAACCAACAAAACAAGATGTTGTAGTTTATGCACAATCTAACAGCTTGTAGGTGTCGGCTCGGAATCAAAAACAGGACGATTTACCCTCACGCAGCTCATGCGTTAAAAAGGAAAAGATTTCGATTTCGATTTGTTTTCTTGTTACACTCTAAATTACAGCACAAAAGAAAAAACTAATTATATAAATACACATCGTGGACAGTAGGAGAGTCGACTCAATTCGACACAGTGAGTCGACTCCTTTACTAACGACACATGGCTATTAAACAGCCATGCGAGAATTGGGTATGAAAAGTTAGACAACATAAGTACAAAAAAATTACTTCATATTACTACATATATAAATAAATATACATTAAAAGACAAATTGTTGGTTATTACATACCTCCCGAAAAGGCAGGATGCTGTGAGGGGAAATTCGGTGCCATCAGTCCCGTTTCTTTTGATCACCACGATTTTGCCGAGTAAAGGCATTTTCCTTACACTAGATGTACTTACCTGATGGATAAAAACAAAGTGATGAAAAACATTAAAATGCATAAGTGTTTATTCTTATTGTAATTTGAGGCTGAATTCAACACCTAGCCCGCTAACATGTGCTGCTCCACAGCTCCCTACATCGATCACAATCTTCTTTATAATGTCAGAAAAATAAACAACATACAACAACGCATGATTATTGATCATAGATTTTAAACAAGATATTAGTTCATCTATAAAACCGCCTGTGTTCTTTCAAGCACTGGTTTTCCGACAAATCCCGCCTCTTGGCGCTGATTGACTGGCACGTCTTACGGACATGGAAACCAGCCAATAGGAAGACGCTCGCGAGATAAACCAGCCAATCCCGGCGCACATGGAGAGAGCAGTCGGAAAACGGTTAGGATCTAAAAGGCGTAAAACCGCTAAGTTTGCCTAAGGGAAAAAACAGTGCACAAAACGTCCGATTTACGACATACACGTGTTACCTGAATTAAAACAGATCTTCAAGGCGAATTATATTCCATTGATCATTAAAAACCGCGACACTACAGCAGACATGGGCCTCCTCTGGAAGCGACCGCTTCACACTGACTACAGTACGAAGCGTGCCGGGGGCACGGTGCACGATCCGTATCCATCCGCCAAACACCAAACCGCTAAGCAACACAGACTTTCGTTTTAAATCGAATAAATAAATCAACACGAATTCTTTCACATTAAAGCACACGAACTAAACAAACCATTCAAGCCATCCGCGTGCCTTTCTGTCAGGAACTATTTTGTTTACTTCGAACAAGGCGGATGAACACCGCGGCCAATCACGACTACGAGTTTGAATGGAGTTCGAAATTCCGCGCGAAGGCATTTGATTGGTTCGACGCTAGAAAGGAGGCGGAACACCTTCCAGCCAATAGTAAGACGGCTGCTGTTTAAACTGCGTTTAAATGACAGCACAGATGGCCAGTCAGAACGCAGATTATGCAGATTATCTTTAATTATTATAATCTGACAAATGAAATGAATAAATTATACTTTATGGAAATGTATATGGGGATAAAAGGGTAAGTGTCATTTTTATTGGTGTTTATTTTTTTTTACATTCGAGATGCTCTTCTAAAATATTAATATATTCATAATAACTTATAATACTAATAATAAATAATAATACTGGTAATGAAACGGATGTTTATAGCTACTATAACATACGCAACATCAGGAAGATCAGACCCTTCCTAACAGTGCATCTCGTCCAGGCCCTTGTCATTTCTAGGCTGAATCATTGCAATGCTTTTCTGGCCGGACGTCCAACATGCAGCAGCAGGTCTTGTATTTAACAAGCCCAAGAGAGCCCATGCCTTTGTGGCTCTGACAAGTCCAGCAGCATCTCCACTTCGTGAGAAAACCGAGGAAGCCACAGCTGCCATCCAGAGAATCCTGAGCAGCTGCATCGCCGTCTGGTTTGGGAAACGACAAAAATTCTGTTCGCACAAAAATCGCAGTTTGTAAATTTGTTGCTTGAACCTAAAGTTTACACGTATTTAATTGTATTTTTATTTGGGCAATCACTGTGTACTAGGGGTGTAACGGTACACGGTACAGTCGTCCCCCAGAAAACATTAGAAAATCCGTGATTTTTAGACGCACCCCCCACAACAGGCTTTACAGTAAAAGTCACGTTTCAGACGATAAACAAAGCGACAACTAGGAACAATGGTTTTACTAGAACGGACTGAAAGATAGAGAGAGAGATAGCTGCTTTGTATTGAGGAACAAAGATGCTGCGATTCTATTGGGTGAGTCAACAGCCCTTCTCGCCTTCTGATTGGTCGGAGAACTCCACCAACTCACTGGCGTTTTATTTGCTTTATTTATCACTTAAATTGAATAATACAACGTGTTTTTAAAAATCGTATAAAATTTGTTAGTGAAAAACACAGTTTGAAATGTTATTCCAAACCTTCCTGAACATTCGGTCCCACCTCGGATTCCCGTGGATTAGAAGATAAACCGCGACTTGCGTTAGTTGCGTTAGTCCAAACGAATTGTCCGAGCCGCGAATTATCAGAGGGGGGTGGGGGGTGGTTGGTCAGACTGTACAGGGCTTTCGTTTTGTTGCACACGTGTACTGGATGCAATCGTTTTGTTTTGTTTTGTTTTTTACGCGCTGAACGTCGTTACAATCCGAGATCACTCAGAAACATATTAAGTGGCGAACCGCAAGTTTAGTCTCCGCCTCGCACTGTTATTTTATCATTGTGATTATTAAACACGAAAACATACACAACAATGCCAGGGGTCGTTAAAAAAAATAATAATTGTAAAACTCGCTGCCACCTGCTGGTCATCGCCAACGAGAGCGATACGGATTCTTCGATGCTGCGAATGAACGGAGGATTGAAGGAATGAAAGCGTTTGTTTGATTACGATTAAATAAGTAGAACAGTTACATCGATCATATCTTTAGAAAATTGATATTTAATATAAAACACACCCACACTTATTTACACATCTGTATTTCCCAAATGGGGTCTAATCGAATACTCGATTGAATCAATACAATAAAAAAAGTGATTTATTGTATTTTATTATATATTTTCTTTTGATCAAATATAACGCAGAACGCTTTACGATCTTTCGCGGATACGAACAAACTTTTACTCACTGTGAAATTTGTCGGAAAAAATCCGACCGAGAAGCTAGTCGTCAACTGCAACGAGTCTACGTGATGCGCAATTTTTTTAAAGTAAATTATTCATTTTTATTCTTTTTTTTATTACCAATACAAAATATTGTATGCAGTATTCCGATCATTTCGATGCGTTTTAGTATATTTGATTGTTTGTTCGATAGTATTTACAGCTCTTACATCGTTAGAAGATATGCGTAGTCGCTAACGAACACGGTAACGATTTAAGAACAAATTCGTGACCAGTACATAAGCTAGGGGGCGTCTGTACTTCATGAATGAATAGACATGAATGCAAAATAACAACAAACCGTTTTACATTACGCATTTCTTCCTCTTTACTGTAGCAAAATTGAACCGAACCGTGAATTTTGTGTTCCGCACCGTATGTGGTTGGAACGACAATAAAAGCCTACTTCATTTGACTTCTCATCTTGAAGTCACTGGTTTCTGGTTGCAGCTCGCATCAAGCTCAAGACATTAATGTTTTCCTACTGAACAGCTATGAGCTCTGTAGAACATTCCTCTACATCCACACAAGAAGCCTGGAAATGCGCGCCAGCTCATGGTCCCATCCCAGACAGGCACAAAATCCCCACATGGACGTTTTCTTTCCACATCGGTGGAATGAACTACCAGACTCCATCTCTTACCATCTTTTCTGTGGGCATCTAAGAGCCTCTTATGATCCTTGATCACTTCCTATTTCATACCGTGACTGAAACTTCGCCATCTTACGATAAATCACTTGTTTTATTCCTCGGGTTTGAAGGAGACGCGTCATTTTTTATACCAGTCTTTGTTCATTCCTGTGTTTTTTAAATGGTTTCTTTAGCTTTTTCGAGTATCTGAACTTTCCTGAAGTATTTCCATGTGGAGAGACTTTGACTTACCGTACTTTTTTACTCAACTACAATCAGTCGATCCGTTTTGATTTATTTGTGGATAAAAACTTCTCAAATACGCAACAAGTCGCGCGTGGGCTGTTTTAAACTTGGCGATTGGGGTATCTACTGATCACCAACATACAGTTCAGGTTTTGGGCTCATGGTCATTGTAATAGAAATCAATCAGTGTTTGAATCATTAATATCCTTCTATTAATTAATCAGTGTGCTGAGGGTCACAGTCTTTTCACGGACCACGGACCACCACTTTGACCCTGTCGCGGGTTCACCACTGTTCCTTCTTCGTAGCATTTTTGTTTCACACTGACCGCTGCAGACCAGAAACATTCCGCAAGAGTTGCAGTTTTGGAGACGCTCTGAACGCTGTCGTCTAGACATCGCAATTTGTCAAATCCTTACGCCCATTTTTCCTGCTTCTAACATTGAGGACGAAATGTTCACTTGCTGCCTAATAAATAAATCCACCCACTAACAGGTGCCATGATGACGAGATCATCAGTGTTCTTCAACTCACCGCTTGGTGTATAACACTGTGACACACGATGCACCAGCAGGTGGTGCTGTAGAGTTACATTGAAATGAGGCTATTCTATTCTAACACTGTGACACACGATGCACCAGCAGGTGGTACTGTAAAGTTACATTGAAATGAGGCTATTCTATTCTAACACTGTGACACACAATGCACCAGCAGGTGGTGCTGTAGAGTTACATTGAAATGAGGCTATTCTATTCTAACATTGTGACACACAATGCACCAGCAGGTGGTGCTGTAGAGTTTACTGAAATGAATACAAACTAGCAAGATTTGATTTACATTTATGGCATTTGGCAGACGCCCTGATATCCAGAG
Organism: Silurus aristotelis; assembly: GCF_946808225.1. NCBI lineage: Eukaryota > Metazoa > Chordata > Actinopteri > Siluriformes > Siluridae > Silurus > Silurus aristotelis. The sequence continues at coordinate 28,968,719 of NC_139585.1, forward strand.
CGACTTACAACCGAGAAGTTGAGAGTTAAGGGCCCTGAACAAGGGCCCCGCAGCGGCATCTTGGATTTGCTCGGATTTGGAACTCATGACCTTTCGATTCAACGTCCTAATCCTGAACCACCGAACGCGGTTTTGTAAGACAAATGCAACCGAGGCTTTTTTTTTTTTTTTGCAACCACAGTTTTATCTTATTTCTTCTGTGCACAATTTACGCAAATGTAAATTTTTTTTGTTCAACATTTCTGTTTCCATGAAAAAAAACAAAAAAAACCTGCATCATCATCATCAGTTTGAAATAAAAGAACAACTCTTTCCCTCTGTATTTTTTTCATCTCCAGACATAAAAAAAGAGAGAAAACAAAACAGTGAAGAAATACAGCGACACTCCGAGTCCAAAGTTTTCCAAAGGTTTTGTTGTTGTTGCTGCACGATCATTCCTAGGCTCGTCTTTCTCTCTCTCTCTCTCTCTCTCTCTCTCTCTCTCTCTCTCTCTCTCTCTCTCTCTCTCTCTCTCTCTCTATATATATATATATATATATATATACTTATATATTTATGTAAAAAACAAAAAAACAAAAAAAAAGAACAGCCTTTTGGAAGTTAGGCCGAGTCCATCGTTCATTCGTTGTGGTCGAGTCCGGGCCTGAGATGTTGGAGGAAGAAGATGTGAAAGAAAACAAAAAAAAAGTCCACACTCGTATCGAATCCTTCGCTCTCGTTCGTAGCGATTTTTCGTGTCTGTCAATTATTCCTCCGTCTCTCTGGTGAGTCTTTACAATAACAGAGAGAGAAGAAAAAGAGAGCGGTGGACGACTGAGCCCCTGCAGCAGTGAGTGGGTGGAGCTAAGAGGAAGAGGAGATTATAGTGTGTGTGTGTGTGTGTGTGTATCAGGGCGATTGTGTGGATGGGCTGCTGTGGGTGGAGCTGGGCGAGGGCGAGGGACTGCAGCTGCCCGAGGGGGCGGGGTTTGACCGTGAGCTGGTTCCACCCACTGTGCTCTCCAGCCCCTCGGAGTTCTCCAGCATCTCCTGGATCAGAGGAGGCATCGAGCCTGGGATCTCCATCTTCAGCGTGATCACTCTCTCCGCCCCTGAAAGAGAGAAATATTTGTTCAATACGATCAAGTATCAAATAATGACTTTCATTTTTCAAGTTGCTGAACAAACAGAGAGGAAAAAATAAAAAAAAAAACAGTGTGAGGGAGAGAGACGGCAAGAAAGAGAAGAAAGTGAGGCGGAAAAGAGATATAACGAGAGAGACGGCAACAAGAAAGAAATACAGCAAGAGATAAATACAGACAAAGAGACTGAACCAGAAAGTGATACTGAGAGATACAGCAAGAGGGAGAGAGAAATAGAGATACACACAGAGATACACAGAGATACAGCGAGACAGAGACAGAGATACAGTGAGACAGAGATACAGCAAGAGAGAGACACAGATACAGTGAGAGAGAGACACACAGAGAGATACAACGAGAGAGAGAGAGAGATACAGTAAGAAAGATATAGCAAGAGAGAGAGAGAGACACACACAGAAAGACACAGAGAGATACAGTGAGACAGAGATACAGCAAGAGAGAGACACACACAGAGAGATACAGCAAGAAAGAAACACAGATACAGTAAGAGAGAGACACAAAGAGATACAACAAGAGAGTGAGAGAGAGAGACATACAACAAGAGAGAGAGAGAGAGAGAGAGACAGAGAGATACAGTAAGAAAGATATAGCAAGAGAGAGAGAGACACACAGAAAGACACAGAAATACAGTGAGACAGAGAGATACAGCAAGAGAGAAAAAGAAAGACACAGAGATATACAGTGAAAGGGATACACAGCAAGAGAGAAAGAGAGAGAGAGAGAGAGAGAGAGAGAGAGAGAGAGAGAGAGAGAGAGAGAGATACAGTGAGACAGAGATACAGTAAGAGAGAGAGTGAAATGAGTTACTGTGCGAGAATGTGTGTTTGTGATTGTGTGTGTGTGAGAATGTGTTTGTGTGTGAATTTGCATGTGTGTAAGAATGCATGTGAGAGTGTGTGTGTGTGTGTGTGTGTGTGTGTGTGTGTGTGTGTGTGAGAGAGAGAGAGAGAGAGACACACACACTCACCTTTAGCACTAATGCTCCGCAGGTCTGTGATCTTCATCAGCATCTTGGGGAACATGTGGGGTTTGTGTGGCCTCCTCTTCCTCACGTAAAGCTTCAGCGCCTCCAACAGCGGCTCCTGCAGCACATCCACCTTATCGGCTTCCTCCAGGTCCTGTCGATCTGCTCCCACACACACACACACACACACACACACACACACATACACACGTATATGAATAGGAGCAGGTCACTGTGTTGCCACTAGATGGTGCTGAAATTCCAAAAATTGCCTACATATAGTAGCCTGCTGTGAAACTCAAACATAATTAAATGTCAAAAATGACTAATAATATAAATATATAAAATCATAGATAAAAAGTGGGTGTGTGTATATGAGTGTGTGTGTGTGTTTGTATACTTACCCCCACACAGCAGGCAGATGGCGCTGAGCAGTCCCGTCTCAGCATCGTCCATCTCGAGGGGCAGCAGCTGATTGGCGAAGGCGAACACCAGGTCTGTGAGTGGCCCGAAGCCGGCGTTGTGCATCTGCGTGCGGTTCAGCGTCAGACCGTCCGAGAAGGTCATGGTGTCCTGCTCGGGCGTGTAGCGCGTACAGATGCGCAGGATCTGCCGCGAGAGGGGCGTTAGCGTTTTGAACGGTACGGCTTAGCGATAGAAACGGTTATGGCTGAGCGTCTCACCAGGATGTCGAGGCATGCGGCTTTCAGCAGCGTGATCTGGTCTGCGATGGACAGTGTGGTGAAGCCTGGGAGCTGCTTGGCAAACTCCACTGTCTTTATGATGCACTTGGTGGAGAGCTCGCTAAACTTATCCCACAGATCCACGTCCAGAGCCACGCGTCGCTCCGAACTGTTACTCTGTGTACACACACACACACACACACACACACACACACACACACACACACACACGGAAACAGAGACACAAACACACACAGACACGGCAACAGATGCACACACATGCAGAGACACACAAAGAAACAGACACAAACACACACACACAGACACAAACGACAGACAAAGAGAGAGAGAGAGACGCACACAAACGTACACACAACCATACACACACACACACACACACACACACACGGAAACAGAGACACAAACGCACACAGTCAAGGCAACAGATGTACACACACACAAAAAGAAAGAGACAAAAACACACAGAGAAAGAAACAGACACAAACACACAGAAACGACAGACAGAGAGAGAGAGAGAGAGAGAGAGAGAGAGAGAGACGCACACAAACGTACACACACAACCATATATACAGACAAACATACACACGTGAAGACACAAAGAGACACACACACACAGTTCAATTAGTGAGAAATCTTCAGGTGACAGCTGGATGTCTTACACTTGAGACTCCTTCCATAAATATTAAAGCAAAATATTTTGCCCACACACACACACACACACACACACACACACACACACACACACACACACACACACACACACACACCGTGGTGTATTTGCCGAGTTGACACAGCGAGGGAAACGTGTCCTGGTGCGCTTTCCTCACTCGCTCGATCATCAGCTCCGTGTCGGCACTCAGCACGCCGCTTTCCACACACTCCACCTTCTTCTCCTCCTTCTTCTTCTTGTTCCTATCGTTCCGCACCGCTACACACACACACACACACACACACACATTAGCTGAAATTCCTCTCACATTCGTTTGTGCCAGCTAGCTAACGGGTTAGCGCTGAATAATTAACTTTTTAAAATCTTTAAAAATCTTCTCAGAAAGGGTTCGTG
>NC_139585.1:28977591-28982591 GCF_946808225.1 Silurus aristotelis
CCCATTTTCACTTCAGCCCCCATGTTTGTTTTGTGCTCCGTTCTCACGGTGATGTCTGCAGCGCATCGTTCCGAACCCGGACCAGACGCCAGGCGGCTATGGGTGAGGGTAAGGGTGAAGGAGAGGCGACAAGTGACTAACATCAAATAAGCGTCCAGGTGAAGAGTCAGGGCCACGTAACGCAGCAGCACAGGCGTAACACGCGAGTCAGACATGCTAGCTCTTTTATATTTCTTTGAAATCGCAGCTCGCGGAGCAAACAAAGATGACAGGAAGTGAGCGAGAGTGTGACAACCGAGCGGTCCTGTTAGACGGGTACCTGGATAATACATAGAATAAAAGACAATAGACTTCAATAGTTTCTCAGGGTGGAGTCTGGAATAAAGCGCTTACGCATCCGGATCCACTCGCGTACAACCAGACAGCGATAAACAAACAAACAAACCAAACCGAGTTTCTAGCAGGGTTTCAAACAACTGACTTTATTCTTAAGAGAATTCTAAATAGAAATAAACACGAGTATTACAGCGGAATATAATGACCCACTTGTAATCTGCTCTATTTATTAGAATTTTAATAAAAACATTTTAAACCTTGCAATTTCCAAGTTCGAATTCATTGAACTTTCAAAGTAAATTAAATTTAATTAAATTAAATTTTGGATAAAAAAAAATTTAATCGGTTGTTTAGGACGTCTTCCGTAACATGAAATTTCCCTTCGCTTGAATTAGGAGACCCGAACCTGTTTCAGCATGACGATGCCCCTGTGCGCAAAGCCAGGTCAAAGGTTTGTGGACAGCTGACCCCATTTGATCCCCATTCTGCTTGTGTGCTCGTGGAGATTTGTGGGGACTCGTCCATTCGCAAGGGTGCTGCTCAAGTCAGGAACAGATCTAGGCGAGGGAGGGTTTGGTTGCAAATTCATCCCAAAGGTGTTCAACAAGTTTTCGAGCTCTACAGCAGAAAATCCTCCACTCCCACCCATGTAGAAGCATGGAGGTGGTTTTGTGCACCATACAGTGACCCCTGTGCACAAAACCACCTCCATGCTTCTACATGGGCGTTGGCTGTTCTTCTGTTCTGACCAGAAAAACGTCTTTACGGCTCACGCCTTTCACTGCGCATCTCCGAACGAATTTAAACGAAACGATGAAGATGAGGAAGAGGTTTCAGGGAGGAGGTACTCACACTCCTTGGACATGCCCACTTCCAGACACTTCTGCAGGCGGCAGTACTGGCAGCGGTTGCGCGTCACCTTGTTGATGATGCAGCTCTTCTCGCGGTGACACGTGTACACCATGTTCTTCTGGATGCTCCTGCGGAAGAAACCCTGTGGAGGAGACGAGCACCAACGCGAGGGCGTGAGAGCAATCAATGTAGGGTGGTGGTTGTTTTTTTACCGTCGAACAAACAAACAAATAAACAAACAGGGGGGTCACATGACCTCATTTAGGCGACACTGTGACATGTAATCGATTCATCATCATTATCTTCGTCGTCCTCTGTAGCTTTAGAAGTGATTCTATGGTCAGCAATGCATTTAAAGCAAAGAGGGAGAGAGAGAGGACCGAAAGATAACAGAACAAAAAGGTGTGTGTGTGTGTGTGTGTGTGTGTGTGTGTGTGTGTGTGTGTGTGTGTGTGTGTGTGTGTGTGTGTGTCATTTACACGATCAGTGTCAGACAGCTATTGGCAGACAAGGTGGAAGGATGAATCATGTTTGGGTGCTTCTCTCTCTCTCACACACACACACACAGATCCTTGCTTGGCTACAGTAACAGACGGCTTCAGAAACAGAAATGGAACAAATCTCTTGGCGTGCAAACTGCATACCACACACACACACACACACACACGTTGCATACAACAGACACTGTTGTTTTCTGAGTGCGTGCGTGCGTGTGTGTGTGAGACCTACAAATGAAAAAACACCAGGCACAATTCCAGGGCTGCTATTTTTCCTCCACCAAGCTTCACACACACACACACACACACACACACACACACACACACACACACACACACACACACACACACACACACGTGTGTAAAAATAACACACTAATTAATCAAGTCCCCCTGATTCCTGAAAAATGGGGTTTCCTTCCGTTAAAAAAAAAAAAAAACAAAGTCGCACTTTCTAAATGAAAGTTTATCATGTAAAAAGTGTGTAATTTTAAATACTAATAAATTTCATTTATCATCACACCATTCGGGCTTTTAGAGAGCAATAGGACAGGGGGTCCGAGCACAGACCGGGCGTAACAAAGTTAAGTGTTACATGAAACGAAGGACGAAATGTCAGCTTGTGAGTGTATGTGTGTGTGTGTGTGTGTGTGTGTGTGTGTGTGTGTGTGTGTACACGTGTATACTACGAGTGTAATGGCACACAAAATTCAAGGATCAGTACGTACTTCGGTTTTTAAGTCGCGGTTCGATTCAACGAGGGGAAAGAAAATCCAAAACAGCTTGTTTCAATAAAAATAAATCGAATTCTTTTTATTATAAACATTTTAATTTTGATTACTGTAATTTCCGGACTATTAAACGCACCCAAATATAAGCCGCACCAACTGAATTTGACAAAGATGTATATTTTGAACATAAATAAGCCGCACCTGTCTATAAGCCGCACCTGTCTATAAGCCGCACCTGTCTACACTGAAACTAATGAACTTTACACAGGCTTTAATGAAAGACAGTGTCTGTTACACGGCTTGTATCTAAACAGTAGCCTACCAAGAAAGTCATTGTTCACTGTCTTCCTCCTTCCTTTCACAACTATTTCTCTCGGGAGTTTATCTTTTGGCATCGTCGTGCGTTTAAAAATCACCATGGGTGAAGCTTTTCTCCCGATGCCGTGCAGCTCAGAACACAGGTGAAGTGTGTTTTCATGCCCGGTTGTTTTCAGCGTGACAAATGATTCACATTTCCTGTAGACAGTCCGAGTGAGCGGCAGGTCAAACCTCAGAGGAACATCATCCATATTAATGATGTGGTGCGGCCCGATTCAGTGGGAACGCATCTGATTTAATATAAAGAGTTTCATTGGTTCACCTGAATCCGTTCTGCGATTTCATTGGTCTAATGTTATGGGGTTCAGTTTTTTGGCTTGAAGTTTGGAAAAATCCATAAATTAGCCGCTTTATTGTTTAAGCCGCGGAGTTCAAAGCGTGGGGAACGAAGTAGCGGCTTATAGTCCGGGAAATACAGTATATTAATTGAGTAATTGATTAAATAAAACATTTTAATGAAATACTTTACATTTTGACTCCATTTCGGTGTTTGTACATTTCATAGTTCATTTTCGAAAGATTTGTTTTCTGCATATTTATTGATTTATACAATTTATTCATAAATTGAATTCTTAATATTGTCAGGATTTTTTCCTTGTTTAAAAGACATTGTGGACGTTAAACGCCATATCGCTGGACATTCGTTAAAACGTTAATGACGCTAGAAGTGGCGACGATTCCGCAGTAGAAAATCGCTTTCTGTACGAATACGCGTACGGTTACGCCGCTGGTGTACACGTGTGTGGATGCGCTTTTTTTTTTTTTTTTACCTTGCAGCCTTCGCAGGCGCTGACGCCGTAATGGTAGCCGGACGATTTGTCCTGGCAGACGAAGCAGGGTTTGTAGACCCTCGGTGGCGGAGGAGGCGACGGCGGACTGGGGACGATTTCCTCTGAACTCGTGCTCTGCGTCTCCACGGCTGAACAGGAAAAGAACGAGAAAAAAAAAGAAATAAAATGAAGGCGTGTTTTTTTCCGTACAATTTCAAAACATTTTCAAAAGCGACAATTTTTCATTCATTGGAGAACAAAACATCCCTTTTTTTTGTAATAAGAAAAACCCGGAAGAACCGCATCCTGAAAACCCAAACATTCCGAAACACTGATACTGGAGACTCCGTTAGTTAATGATTTTACTCAAGCCAGAACAGGAAGTAATCGTTTTAAGGGATACACGCTTCAATTTCAAAACAATTTCAAAAATAAAACAGGTGGGCACGTGCCGTTATAGTGGCGTGTGATGGTGCCGTGACCAGGGGTTGACCGATGTGGGGTTTTTTTATGCCGATTTTTTGGACGGCATCAGCTGATTTATTTGGGGAGAAAGAGAACTCCGGTTAGCTATTTAGCTTGATGAGGGAAAAAAAAATTGAAAACGTTTGACGTCTTTGCAACAGCATAGACGATAAAAAAAAAGAATTTAAAAAAAGAATCCGTTAATAATGATCGCGGCATGTGGAACAATGCTTGTTCACACATCTCTGGTTTCTCAGTTTGTGTACGGAATGCAGATTACTGCCACCTGCTGGTAGGGGAAGGTTAGTGTCTCGGATGCACCGCCTAATAACCGGGCTAAATTGCAGCACAATCGGCACGATCGAGATCTTCACCAGAAAATTGTGGGTTTTTTTAACATCTGGACAGTGGTTCTATTTGAACACCTGCTCCACACTGCGTGGGGGGGGGGGGTGTATTTAAGGGCACAGTTATATTTAAGTCTCATATTTACACACCGCTGCAGCCACATGCACTAACCACATCACACACACACCTCATTCTTATTCTCTTGCTCACACACACACACACACACACACACACACACACACACACACACACACACACACACACACACACACACACACACACACTGATGTAAGACGGAGGAGTACAAAGTCCACAACCTGTGTTAACTACACAAACACACACGGTCTATTCAGTCAGTGTTCACAAAGCAAGCGTGCGTGAGACAAGCTCCAGAACTTCACCCTGCTCACATGTGTGTGTGCGCGGAGGCACGAACACACACTCCATCACACACGCAAAAAGGAGGACACAGAGACAGAGGTAGCGCTAAGCTAGCAACAAGGCTAATCTTTTAGTGCTAGCGCTCGTCCAAAGACCGAGCGGACGTGGGACGGACGCAGGACAGAAGCGTCGGGGACGTCGAAGGTGTGTGCACCGCAGCTCAGGTGTGTGTGTATGTTACT
>NC_139585.1:28995091-28997591 GCF_946808225.1 Silurus aristotelis
GCAGTGTGTGTGTGTGTGTGTGTGTGTGTGTGTGTGTGTGTGTGTGTGTGTGCCATAAAACCATAAAAGTAATGTTTTGTGTGTGTGATGGTGTCTTTAATGTGTCCTATAGAGCACACTCAGGCATTTATGAGGCACACTTTGAAAGCGTTTATAGCTAGCGTCCTGCCATAGCACTTCACACACACACACACACACACACACACACACACACACACACACACACACACACACACACACCCCTTATTACTGGAAAGAACACATTCCTATGATGTCACCAATGACACTGAGGGAACTGTTAATTGTTTCATTCAAATGACTTTCTTTAATTTTTTTTAATTCCAATTTTTATTTTTTTTTTTTTATGAACTCACTGTTTCATAGACCTTAATCACGGTTAATTAATAAAAAGTAAACTTTTATCTTAATATAACAGTTTAGTTCTTTATTTTTCATTTTTTTATTATAATATATATTTTATTATTTTCCATTATTTTTATTTTTTTACTGCATTTTTCATTTAATTTGAAAGAACCCTTTTGCATCACCAAGAAAAGTAATTTTCCATCTGGTCTTTTTTTTTTTTATATGAATTTTTATGTAGCACTTTTCATTTTTTATAAATTATTTTTTAATTTTTGTTTCAGTGTTAATGAGAAGTTTTGCTTTATTTTATTTAATTTTGCTTAGTTGTATCTTTTTTTTAATAGCTGCTATAATGTAAGCGATAAAGAATGAAATGTAGGTACACACTTTTCTGTTTAGTTTTTGTCCTGATATTTATACATTTTTGTTAGATTTTATTGTTTATTTCTTTTTGTTTAGGCTTTTTTCTTTTCTTTTTTTTTTTGCTTTAATGTTGGTTTTTTTTGTTCAATTTTGTATTGTTTTCTTGTAAATTTTTTAATTCTTTTGTTTTTTTTCCATTAATGGCTGCCATAATAGTATTAAAAATAAAAAAATGCATTTACAGCATCGTTTGTTTAGATTTTTCCATACATTTTTTAAAATAACTTTCTTTTATATATTTTATTTTTTCTTTCTAAGTTTCTAAGTCCCTATTTTTTTCCATTTTTGGTTGGTCGCTAATATATCAATAAAATATATTTTTTATTGAAATATTAACTTGTTCCTCATGTCTCAATGTTTTTATTTGTATTAAAATTTTGCTTTAATTTTGCTTTAATTTTGTTTACATTGTTTAAAGCTGCCTGAGACATTGTGGGAAAGGTTATAAATACGGTGGTTTAACGTGCGCCTTTATTAAACGAGGCCTCTGTCTTTCTGCACATTTGTGAAACTCTCTACAGAAACGTGAATAAATCCGTTCTCCTGTAAAGCATTATAGAATGTCATAAAGCGTCATAAAATGTCATAAAGCATCCTGAAGTGCAAAAAACCCAATAAAATTTTAAAATGCATATAACAATGCTGTTAGTAAAAGGCTCCATAAAGCCTCATACAACATCATAAACCACTATAACGTGCCATTTGGCATAAGCACCATTAAGCATCATAACGCATCATAAAGTTCCACAAAATGCCAAAAAGCATCATGGTGTCATAAAACATCATAAACCACCAAAAAGTGTCAAAAAGCATCATAAAGCCCCATAAATATAGCGTATGCAGTGCTAACAAACTGTTATAAAGCACCATTAAGTGCCATTAAACATCATGAAGCATCATAGTGGTTCATAAAGCAATGAAAAAAGCCCAAAATTGTCGTAAAGTCCAAAAACATCCTAAAACACAAGAAAGTGTTATACAGCCACGTAAATCATTAATAAACATCTTATAGAGCTCATAAAATATCATAAAGCCCCGCAAAACATCAAACATCTTATAGAGCCATAAAGTGACATAAAGCATCATAAAACATAATTAAAAGCTAATAAAGCCTCATAAAACATCATAAAGTGCCAAAAAATGTCATAGAGCATCATAACACAATAAAAAGAGCCAGAAATAGTTAGAAAGCACAGCACTATAAAGCGCCATAGAGCATCACAAAGTATCATAAAGAGTCATAAGGCATTACAATGCATCACAAAGCACTATAATGCATTACAAAGCTTCATTAAAAAGCAACAGAAGTCCATTGTTGTGTATTAGGGGTGTTGTAGCGGTGCAGAAAGCTTATCATTGCTCTATCACGTATGTATTTATTTCTGCTCAGGTTTTACTGCGTTTATGTACACGAGGAACCGGATTCAGGGTTCTGCTGCGCAGGACGGCGGATGATTCGATTTAATCTCAAACTCCGATTAGCCGATTCTCATTGTTTATTTCGTTTTATTTTGTTTTTACCTCAGAGATGAATCTTGTAATGTGCAGATCTCTGTGAACTGTTGTTGAGTTTCACACTACAGGATTCGTAGCCTCATAGCCTCGTAGCCTCAAACACTTCTCAGTGTGACCGTGTAATAACGCTAACCATTAAGCTAATGTGTGTATGCTAAGTATTTCAGAGGTGAAAGTGGGCCAGATTGGTCACCAA
>NC_139585.1:29007591-29012591 GCF_946808225.1 Silurus aristotelis
TTTTGGGAACTGATGAACCACACAGAAAATAATGGCAGCTTTAATCTGCAGCTGTAATCTTTTAAACACGGACATTTTCAAGAACCTTTTTTGGTGTGTGTGTGGTTGGGGGAGTTGTATCCGGAACCACAGGTGATTTTCCATAAATAGGAACCTTTTTTTTGGAGCCCATGGACTATTTCAAGGACTCAGGGTACTAGGTAAGATTTGGAGAACATGGACTTTTGAAGGAATATGTGAATCCTTAGAAAGTCCATGGTTTTTGAAGAACTTTGTAGGTTCTAAAAAAAAGTCCCTGGTTCCTGAAATAGTTCTCTGTAAAGAGGAATTTGCAGACATTAAGTCCAAAATGCAGAAGTTCCTGATTCATGACACTATTAGCGCATCTTTATAACACACACACACACACACACACACACACACACACACACACACACACACACACACACACACACACACATATACACACATGTCCTGTGATTGCACCTAGTATAATGGGGACCTTTGGTGTGCGTGTGTGGGTGTGCGTGTGTGTGTCATGCTCTGGATGGCAGCCAAGGCTGTCCTGTCAATATTAAGATATATTTTATTCAACACATGCTCAATGTGTGTGTGTGTATAAGATCCTGTCCTTGTACAAACTCTGTGTGTGTGTGTGTGTGTGTGTGTGTGTGTGTGTGTGTGTGTGTGTGTGTGTGCTCTTCTACAGCAGGTATGTGAACAATGCCCTGGTCTGCACACTGTTATTTAGTATTCTTTATGTTCATAACTCAAGGTGACTTTGTGTATCACTGATGTGTGTGTGTGTGTGTGTGTGTGTGTGTGTGTGTGTGTGTGTGTGTGTGTGTGTGTGTGTGTGTGTGCTCTTCTACAGCAGGTATGTGAACAATGCCCTGGTCTGCACACTGTTATTTAGTATTCTTTATGTTCATAACTCAAGGTGACTTTGTGTATCACTGATGTGTGTGTGTGTGTGTGTGTGTGTGTGTGTGTGTGTGTGTGTGTGTGTGTAGGTAAGTCAGACTCTGCCACCCAAGTGGAACTACCGTCTTCAGCAACATTCAAATGAAGACCAACAGCAGTGAATCAAACCACAACTCCACAAAGGTCAAAGGTTGTGATGTGGGAAACACATACAAACACACACACACACACACACACACACACACACACACACACACACACACACACACACACACACACGCACACAATTTTATGCTGACATTTTCTAGTATTGATAAATACACGATTACACAATCTCTGTGTGTGTGTGTGTGTGTGTGTGTGTGTGTGTGTGTGTGTGTGTGTGTGTGTGTGTGTGAGAGAGAAAGATAACACTGCGTGTACAGGAAGTGGTTTGCCGAGAAATATTTGTTCTGCAAGAGGAAAGAAACGTGGTCAGTTCTCTGTAAACACACACACACGCACACACACACACACACGTGAAAAGTGAAACCCATCACGTTATACCGTATATTTTGAGCTAATATATGACCTATGACAACACTAGGGTTTACGATTAAACGTTAAAAAAACCTCCATACAGCATCACACAGCGTGCTAATTCGCTCGAATGCTAATAAAAAGTTCGCTAACATTCATCTGAGCTGATATTTCTTTGTGTTGCTAACACCGGCTGCTATCATTTGCCGTAGTGACTTTTGACTTCTTTTCATTTATTATTCAAGCTGCTAATACTCACACATGTCTGAGTGGCCAAAAAAACTGGAACACCGGATTTTTCCAGCCAAATGTGGATCTTTTTTTTTTTTTTTTATTGTTGAAGGCAAACAATATCATGTATAAAACTTTCCGGCACAACAAAATTGTGTAGACACCTGCTAAAGCTATGTCCTTATTAAACAGCTACAAATTCTATTCAGTTTTATTTATAGAGCGTTTTTTTAACAATGAATGTTGCCCCAAAACTGCTTTACAGAGATACAGATGTTATAAAGTATTTAATTTATTGAATTTCAAATGATATACATTTGCATATATATTTTTTTATCAAATATATATGAATATATAAAATATAAAATATATATAAAAATATATATGCAAATGTCATATGTACATTTTCATATAAATCATTTAATGTGAATTATATGCAAATTTACTATTCTATGACATTTGCATATGTATTTTTTTTTTTTTATAAAAAAATACGGAAGACAAATTATAACAAGTGCAATGTGTATCTTACAGTAGGTCCGCAAAAATACGCAAAGATGCATAGCGTGCAAGTGAGGTGTGTACACAGTGCACACGTCAACAGTGACCAGCTACATCAGCAAGTGCGTTGATGATGTGACCATCTCCAAGACCATCACTACACGCTCAATATATGCTTCAAGAGGCTCGTCATAAGGCACATCAAGACCCAGATAACACCCTCTCTGGACCTCATCCAGTTCGCGTATCATCCAAACCGATCCACGGATGATGCAATCTCCACAATCCTTCATCCTCACCCACCTAGACAACAAGGACTCATATGTACGAATGCTGTTCATAGACTTCAGCTCAGCATTCAACACGATCATCCCTCAGCACCTGGTTGAGAAGCTAAACCTACTGGGCCTAAACACCTCCCTCTGTAACTGGATCCTGGACTTCCTGACTGGGAGACCTCAGTCAGTCTGGATCAGGAACAGCATCTCCAGCACCACCAAACTGAGTACTGAGGCACCTCAGGGCTGTGTGCTCAGTCCACTGCTGTTCACTCTGCTGACTTCTGAATGTGCAGCAATGCACAGCTCGAATCACATCATTAAGTTTGCCGATGACGCGACCGTGGGTCTAATCAGCAAGAACGACGAGTCAGCATACAGAGAGGAGGTGCAACGGTTAACAGCCTGGTGTGGCGCGAACAACCTGTCTCTGAACATCGACAAAACGAAAGAGATGGTTGTTGACTTCAGGAGGCCACAGAGCGACCATTCTCCACTGATCATCGATGTATCCTCCGTGGAGATCATCAAGAGCACCAAATTCTTCTGTGTTCATCTGGCGGATAACCTCACCTGGTCACTCAACACCAGCTGCATCACCAAGAAAGCCCAGCAGCATCTCTACTTCCTGAGAAGGCTGAGGAAAGCCCATCTTCCTACCCCCCTTCCTGACCACGTTCTACAGAGGGTCCATTGAGAGCATCTTGAGCAGCTGCATCACTGCCTGGTTTGGGGACTGCATCGTCTCGGCTCGCAGGACCCAACAGAGGATAGTGAGGACAGCTGAGAAGATCATTGGAGTCTCTCTCTGCTCTATCATGGACATTTACACACCACGCTGCATCCGCAAAGCCGACTGCATTGTAGACAACTACACACACCCGTCACACACACTTTTCACCCTCCTGCCATCAGGGAAGCGGTTCCGAAGCATTCGGGCCGCCACATCCAGAGTGTGTAACAATTTCTTCCCTCAAGCCATCAGGCTTCTCAAAACAGAACAGTGTGCAATATGCAACAGGTTTACTGGTGGCGCTATTTTGTATTTTGTGTTTTAATATGACAAAAAAAGGTTCTTGACTTGACTTGACACACACACACACACACACACACACACACACACACACACACACACACACACACACAGCATGCAGGTGAACTCACTGGCTGGTGAGGGTGTGCTGTATCCGCTCACGGTCATGGTAGGTATGGACGGGGGAGAGAGGCCTCCGATTACATGAGGGAGGAAGTAGGAGAAGTGCGCCACGGGAAAACCCTTCCCCGACATGGCCGCCTCCGAACGTGCGTACCCCGCAAAATCCAAAACGGCCCCTTGTTGCGATGAGTCACGGGGATTCCTCCCCCATTCAAAGTGCGGGCATCAGCGTGTGTGTTGTATCCAGATCCTTGTGTTTATTTCTGGTTCGAGGTTTTTGAAGGACAAGCGTTTTTGCGCTTAAAAAGGGATCAAGGGATGGAAGGATGGATGGATGGAGAGATGACGGGATGGAGGGGTGAGCCGTCGTCAAACTACGTTCGGGCCGTCCAGCCGGCGAAGGAGAACGCAGACGAGAAGTCAGGAAGAAATCCGATGTTCTGAGAAGCTTCTAGAAGGTTCCCTTCTGTAATTTGAAAGGAAGCGAGCAGCCATTAGGTTTACGTCCTGTTTTCCCTAAAAAGAGAGAGAGAGAAATTAAACATTAACCTAGTAAAATGAGTGTGTGTGTGTGTGTGTCTTTAAAATGCAATTAACAGTCATGTTGGCACTGAGAAACAAGACGCATCCTCTTCATCCTAATTAGTGCACAGGAATGATCTCACTCACACACACACACACACACACACACACACACACACACACACACACTATGTCTACAAGATAAAATGGAGATTTATAACGACAGCATTAAGTGCACATTATTTATGCCTGAAACATAGAATAATGTTCAAGGAAAAACTGTATGTACACACACACACACACACACACGCACACTCGCGACCAGAAGTTGAACCTGAATGACCCAACATGTCTGATGTCATTCTGATTGACCGTAACCTTGCACAAGAGTGGCATATCTCTCTCTCTCTCTCTCTCTCTCTCTCACACACACACACACACACACACACACACACACACACACACACACATATATATACAAAAACATGGACACACCCAGTGTAAAGAATGTTGAAACCGTTTCTGACATCTTTTTTGGATGCTACCAGAAAACTGCTAAGCACACACACACACACACACACACACACACACACACACACACACACACACAGATGCACATATGAACGCACACACATGCACACACAGTGGGGGGCACAAATGCATATATACATACACACACAAGGACACATACAAGAACACACACACGCACATGCACATATACACACAGACACATATATACAACAACCAAATGCATGCACATGAACACAGCCACGCACACACACACACACACACACACACACACACACACACACGGACATGCACAAGAACCTACACAGACATACAAATGCACATATGCACACACAAACACA
>NC_139585.1:29020091-29030091 GCF_946808225.1 Silurus aristotelis
CATTTAATAGTAGGAATGTAGCATGAATGTACTGTATGTAGAAACAAGTACATTAAATGTTACGTTCTCTAAAAATAAATAAATGTTCGTAGGAAATTAATAAAAAAAAAATCAAGGCATGCGATTATTTATGTGGTAAAATTTTAGAGAAAACGTCGTTCGATTCGTAAGTTAACGTGTCGCACGGGAAACGTGCAAAATTATTCATAATTCATTCTTAAAAAAAAAACGCTTCAAATTTTTTGCCGCCGCGACTTTGTTCTGGAAAAATATTCGAGAAGATAGAGAAATGACGTTAAACGAGATTTTAATCTTTTCCACGAGGGGAAAGCGAAGCAGCAGGAAGTTGAAAGGGGACAGGAAGTTGTAGACACAGCTAGCGTGAACATTGATGCAATTTCGGAAAATTTATATTAAAAAAAAAAAACGTCGGAAAGGACAGTCACGGAAACCAGATTTTAGCAATCGAAATTTAGGAAAACATTCCCGAGATGTTCTGAAAACCTTTTCGGAAAAATTTTCGACAGATTCCCGGAAATGTTCCAAATACGAAAACAATCCGAAAGAAAGAAATAGCCTAAAATTGCTGATTCCTTCAAAAATATAAAGAAATGTATACATGAATAAAGGTCATAAAATAATAAAAAAATTATAGAATAATTTATATTTTTAAAAAATTATAGATTTCTTTTTTTTGTAGCCGATTTCAGGAAACGTTCACAAGAATGAAATCGAAACCGTTTTTTTCCTCACGTTTCCACGAGGGGAAAAGCGAAGCAGCAGGAATTTGCGGAGGGACACCGGAGGGACGAGCGAATGTAGGATAAAAGGAAAAAAAGAAAAAAAAAAACGACAGGGAAAGAATGAGCTCGAAGGCGAACCGGAGGGATGAAGATAAAGCAGGATGATGGAGGGAGCGCTTATTGCTTTGAACCGTATCGTAGCGGACGCCTGTGGGGAGGAGACGCGAATCTGGTTTTTTTTAGTTTCTTCATCTTCTTCTTCTCCTCTTCCTCCTGGAAACAATATTGCGTTTTCCGAAGGTGCGATCCATCCTGGAGGAGGAGTGCAGCGGTACCGAGAGGCAGAAAGACGGATGGACGTGTGAACGGTAATCAGGACGAAGCCGCCGGCTCTGCTTTATATTCAACTCCTCTCTGAAGGAACGGTTACTACGGGTTCATCATTCACACGCTCCACGTGGTCATGGGACTTGTTTCCCAGAAGGCACCACACACACAAACACAAAAAAACACACTCGCGTTTTTTTACGATGCGTCAGCCAATCACGTGGCCCAGCTGAGCACCAATTTAGCGATCCACACAACTAGCATGATTATTAATTAAAAACGTGTTTTATTAATATATGTGTGTGTTTTTGTTTGTGTGTGTGTGTGTGTGTGTGTGTGTGTGTGTGTGGGATGTGGGAACTCATGAAGAAGCTCGAAATGTTAGCACTGACACGGTAAAACCCTTCAGCGAACTAATGCTCGCAAGAAATCAGCTAGCTCAGTCGCTAAGCGAAACGTGAAAAAACGCGGACGGTTCCTTTATTCCGTGTGCGTAGCTCAGACGAGCGGTTACGTTTTTACACGTCCCTCGCTTCCAAGCGCGACTTCATCGGAGAAACGGATTAGCATAGATCGCTAGTGTTCGCCCGCGCGTCGACCGAAGAGCTAGCTTTTACATAGATTAGCAGATTAGCATCCGGGTCCGCTTGGGTTTTACTTGCTAGCTTTAAACAAACACACAAACACACACCCTCACACACACACACACACACACACACACACATGATGAAAAGAGAGAAAGTGAGAGGGAATACGAATGAGAAAAGGGGTGAGAGAAGGAAATGAGGGAAAGAAAGAAAATTTAAAGAAAGATAGAGGGAATGAAGGAGAGACACAGAGAGAGAGAGAGAGAGAGAGAGAGAGAGAGAGAGAGAGAGAGAGAGAGAGAGAGAGAGATGTAAAAAAAAAAGAGAAAGATGGAAAGAATGAGAGAGGGAAAATTGAAAGATAGAAAGGGAGAAAGAGAAAAACAGGAAAGAAAGAAAAAAATAAGAAATAGAGGGGCAGAGAAAGAGGGGTGGAGAGAGAGAGAGAGAGAGAGAGAGAGAGAGAGAGAGAGAGAGACATGAAAGAGAAAGAAAAATAGGTGAAAAGAAAGAGGGAATGATAGAAATGGAAAGAGACATCAAGACAGCGAGAGGGGAAAAGAATGAAAGAGGGAGAGGGAACGCAAGATATTGAGAGGGTTGAGAGAGAAAAAAGAGAGATAAAAGCGAGGGAATGCAAAAGATAGAGGGACAGAGAAGGAGGCGATTGAAAAAAGAGATGAAGAGAGAGAAAAGGAGGGTTGATAGAGAGTGTGGGAGACGGAAAATGGAAAGAAAGCAAGAAAGAACGAACGAAAGAACGAAAAGGGGAAAGAGAGAAAAAATGGAAAGACGGAAGTAGGGAGAGAGAATAATGGAAAGATACAGAACGAGAAAGAAGAAAAGAGGGAAAGAGAAATTAAATGCAAGAGATACAGAGGCAGAGGAAGAAGGGATTGAGAAAGAGAGAGAGAGAGAGAGAGAGAGAGAGAGAGAGAGAGAGAGAGAGAGAGAGAGAGAGAGAGAGAGAGAGAGAGAGATGAAAAGAGAAAGCGACAGAAAGAGGTAGAGTTAGCATGAGATTTAATATAGACAGTGTAATCGCAAAAGGCCACTAGCTACTAGATTCTTCTCTCTCTCTCTCTCTCTCTCTCTCTCTCTCTCTCTCTCTCTCTCTCACCACACCCCTCCCTTCATCCCCCCATCCACCACGTTCCTTTCCTCCTCCTCCACCTCAAATTTGCACAAAACTTTCATTAGTGATGTGAAGGAGGGATGGAGGGAGTGAGTGAGGGAGGAAGGGAGTGAGGGAGGGAGGCGGATGAGTGCGAGGCGGCCATGTCTGCCGCTCCATTAGCACCTCGGACCATAAATCAGGCAAATCTCTCCTCCAGGGCGACTCGCTAATGACACACCGCTAACGCTAACGCCACGGGGCCGCCGTCACATCTGCGGAACGACGACGAAGAAAAAGAAGAAGAAAAAAAATACGTGAGGAAAAAAATTCTGCGAAAAAAAAACCCTGCAGGGCCTCAGAAAGTCTTCAGAGGAAGCTAGGGATCTGATTGGTCGAGAGAAAAGTCAACGGAAAGAGGAGAGAAAGAGAACGACAACGGGTGTGATTTATATACAGGCTGGTAGACCTGTGTGTGTGTGTGTGTGTGTGTGTGTGTGTGTGTGTGTGTGTGTGTGTGTGTGAGAAACATACCTGTTTCTCTCCTCATGGGCCACTGATCCAGTGTCACCCGTTCACTGAAAGAAAGAGAAAAAAGAACATCAGCTTCAACTCTCTCTCACACACACACACACACACACACACACACACACACACACACACACACACACACACACACACACACACACACACACACACACACACACTTCGTCTGGAGCGTCTGGCTCTGGCGCATACATCATTACAGATATCATTATCCAGCTGAGCCCATCTTTGTGTGTGAGCACAAAGAGACTTCTTTTCACACACACACACACACACACACACACACACACACACACACACACACACACACACACACACACACACACACACACACAGGTTAGTTTTACTGTCTTTGTCAGGTATTTCCATTTGGTGGGAATACATAATGTGTTCTGCACACACACACACACACACACACACACACACACACACACACACACACACACACACACACACAAACTCTATCAGACAGACACAATAGACATTAGTAGAGGAACGCAGAAAGGGGAGGAGGGATGAAAAATGGAACTTGTCCTCTTTTCCTTTCTTTCTCTTTTTTTCACACACACACACACACACACACACACACACACACACACACACACACACACACACACACACTTTCCTTTTTATCTTCTTTCTTACTCCCTCAATCTTCCGTCTTTCTCCTCTTTCAATCACCTCTCTCGTTCTCTTTCAATCTCTCCTATCACTCTCTCGCCCCTTCTCCTCTCTTTCATCTCTCTCTCTCTGCCTCTCTTTTCATCCCTTTTATCACTCTCTTTCCATGTCTTTCATATCACTCTATTCCCCTCTCTCCTCTATTTCCCTCTCTCTTTTTGGTCTTTCACTCTATCCTTCTCTCGTCTTTCCTTTCTCTGTCTCTCTCTCTCTTTTCCATATTCCTCTCTATCCCTCTGTCTCTCTCTCCCTCTCTTCCCTGTCTTTCTATTCTTCTTTCTCCTTTTTCTTTCTATATTTCCCTCCCTCCCTCTTTCTTTCGCTCTCTCTCAGGCACGTGTTCTCCTCCAGGCCACTTCTAGCTTCCTTCTGCATCATCTCTATTTCCACACACACACACACACACACACACACACACACACACACACACACACACACACACACACACACGCTCTCTCTCTCTCGAGACGTTCTGAAGATCGATAGTCGTATCTGAGGGAATCGTTAGCGTCATTAGCGTTAGCCATTAGCCACCGATCCCAGAGAGAAGCGGCCGATCTATAAGCACAAGATCTTTATGTTGTGTGTGCGTGTGTGCGTGTGTGCGTGTGTACGTGTGTGTGTGTGTGTGTGTGTACGTGTGTGTGTGTGTGTGTGTGTGTGTGTGAGAAAAGACTAAAGATAAGCTTCGAGCACACGAGTGAAATCGCTAAGTTAGCGCTGGATACTTTAGCAACAACGATAATCATTTGCCGCCGGAACATGTGACCTTCGGCGTTCACGTGACCATTTTTTGACGCGTTATCATTTTCTTTCCGATGATGATCTCGTTTATGGTGATGAGACTTTTTGTCTTTTCGTTTGGAGTAAACGTTTTGGCACCCTATAGGGATTAGTGGAGCTAATCCGTTCATCATTAATACAGAGAGAGAGAGAGAGAGAGAGAGAGAGAGAGAGAGAGATGTGAAAACAGATAAAGAGAGACAAAAAAGAAAGATGTGTGAATGAGAGGGAGGGCAGTGGAGGGGTGCGGTTGCAGGGAGAAGAGGTGGAGAAGGTGGAGGAGATCAGGTACCTGGGGTCAACAGTGCAAAGTAATGGAGAGTGTGTTAGAGAAGTGAAGAGAAGAGTGCATGCAGGGTGGAGTGGGTGGAGAAGAGTGATAGCAGGAGTGATATGTGATAGAAGAGTATCTGTGAGAGTGAAAGGAAAAGTTTATAGGACTGTGGTGAGACCTGAGATGTTGTATGGATTAGAGACAGTGGCATTGAATAAAAGACAGGAGGTGGAGCTGGAGGTAGCAGAGCTGAAGATGTTGAGATGTTCGTTGGGAGTGACGATGATGGACAGGATTAGAAATGAGTTTATTAGAGGGACAGCGCATATAGGACGTTTTGGAGACAAGGTGAGGAAGGTGTGATTGAGATGGTTTGGACATGTGCAGAGGAGGGACATGGGGTATATCAGTAGGAGAATGCTGAGGATGGAGACACCAGAAAGGAGGAAAAGAAGAAGACCAAGGAGGAGGTTTATGGATGTGGTGAGGGAAGACATGCAGGTAGATGGTGTGAAAGAGGCAGATGTAGAGGACAGAGGGGTATGGAGACGGATGATCCACTGTGGCGCCCCCTAATGGTAGCAGGCGAAAGAAGAAGAAGAAGAAGAATTTTTATTATATTGTTTTTATATTATAGTATATTATTATTATTATAGTTTATTATTTCGGGTCTGTATGTTCTATGCTTTGGTGATACGAATGTCCATATTTGTCATCCAATAAAGCAACCTTTGAGACAGAGAGAGAGAGAGCGAGCAAGAGAGAGACAGAAAGACAGAGAGAAAAAGAGAGAGACAGAGGCCTATTTATGAGGACGCACAATGACAGGATTGAGACATTATGAAGCTTTAAGTGCATGCCAAAAACCTTCTCACACACACACACACACACACACACACACACACACACACACACACACACACACACACACACACACACACACACACACATGATAGACTCGAGTCTGATGGATTGCTCTGAACCAGATTTGTAGGGGTTTTATCTTTGAGCTGTGTGCGTGTGTGTGTGTGTGTGTGTGTGTGCGTGCGTGCGTGCGTGTGTGTGTCTCTAGCCCTGCAGAAAGGCCATGTGGGATTGATTCGGACGGCTGGCCTCACTGCAGGACTTCCCTCCAGAGGATAGAAGTCTGCAAACACACACACACACACACACACACACACACACACACACACACACTTTTATCAGTGCTGTACATCCATCTAGTGCCACCTCCTGTGTGTGTGTGTGTGTGTGTGTGTGTGTGTGTGTGTTCGTGTGTGTTTTGATTACCAGTCTATTGCATCATAACTTTAGCACACACCGCCTGTTCCAGTGACCTTTGACCCCACATTCAGATTACACACTCCAGGTGCGTCTGCGTCTCCACAACACAGGAAACTGAAGAGACTCCCCGTAGGTGTGGCATCAATGAAATGTGGGCGTGTCTGAAGTAAATGTATAGAAATGTGGGTGTGTCTGAAGTAAATGTATAGAAATGTTGGCGTGTCTGAAGTAAATGTATAGAAATGTGGGTGTGTCTGAAGTAAATGTATAGAAATGTGGGTGTGTCTGAAGTAAATGTATAGAAATGTGGGTGTGTCTGAAGTAAATGTATAGAAATGTGGGTGTGTCTGAAGTAAATGTATAGAAATGTGGGCATGTCTGAGTCTGTTTGTGTGTGTGTGTGTGTGTGTGTGTGTTTCTGTATATTTAAATAGGGGTGTGGCTGATGCCAGATGTGGGCGTGTCCGAAGTAAATGTATAAAAATGTGGGCGTGTCTGATTCCGTTTGTGTGTGTGTGTGTGTGTCTGTTTCCATATATGAAAATATGGGTGTGTCTGTTTCCATATATTTAAATAGGGGCGTGTCTGATGTCAGATATGCAAATTCTGGGCGTGTCTAACTTCATATATGGAAATGTGTCTGAATCCATATGTGAAACCTTGGTGTGAATTTTGTATGTAAATGAGAGCAGCTCTGCGTGGGTGTGTCCTGAAGTCCATAAATGGACATGTAGGTAGGACTTTGTGTCCCCAAGAGAGAACTCAGTGACGCTCATATATGATACGTTAGCCAGCTAGCGAACACGAATACACGAAAGGTTTTTTTCTCTAGCTCAATTTTAAGGACGTATGATGGGTGTGGCCGATTGAATACAAAGCCACACCCACTTGTCTCCTCAGCAGTGATGTCATTACCCCGGGTTAACGCGACCTGAGGGACATTAGGGACGCGGCTGGGAATTAAAAAGTAAAGAGCTTTTCATTAGTCTGATGCACAGCCTTCGATCCGGCCAAACAGAACGAGCAGAAAAGACAAAGTACATGAAAAGAGAGAGAGAGAGAGAGAGAGAGAGAGAGAGAGAGAGAGAGAGAGAGAGAGACAGAATCCTCCCCTGAGCAGGAAAATTATGAGCTGGCGTTCCATCACACACCACATGGCAGCAGAGACTTCTGTCCAGACTAACGATGCCGGGGTCACAGGGGGGTGTGTGTGTGTGTGTGTGTGTGTGTGTGTGTGTGAGAAAGCATGATTCGTCGGAATACCAACACTAGATGTGTCATATCTTTGTCAAGCAACACACGCACACACGCGCGCACACGCGCACACGCGCACACACGCACACACGCACACACGCACACACGCACACACAGAGAAAGTGACTAAAAGCTAGCATTATGAAGCATATTTAACATTTCCTACCAGCTAATGTAGTGCAGTGCATGTAGTATTTGCGTGCGTGTGTGTGTGTGTGTGTGTGTGTGTGTGTGTGCGCGCATGTAGGAGGAAATGGTGGGGATCCCGAGCCAATCAAAAGCCGGAAAGATGAAACAGATGAAGTTCTGTGGCACAGTGCAACAGTAAACTTGGCGGTTGGTTTGGGACATGCCCACTGTGCAGCAATAGCGACATCTAAGTTACCTACATAGTGAACATAAGGTCAGTTTGGGACATGCCCACTGTCTAGCAATGTTGTCGTCTAGGTGACCTACATAGTGAACATGCTGTTTTAGGACACACCCACTGTGCAGCAATGGTGATGTATATGCTTGAGTGTACAGTGAATATGGAAGGTGGTTTAGGACAGGGCCGCAGTGGAGCGATGGCGCTGTATATACGGTGTGTATAGTGAATATGGCAGGTGGTTTGGGACAGGGCCGCAGTGGTGCGATGGCGCTGTATATACGGTGTGTATAATGAATATGGAAAGTGGTTTGGGACAAGGCCGCAAGTGTGTAGGGATTAGTGAAGTAGAAGAAGTGTATTTGTAGTGAAGGAGAATTTGAACGTTAGTAACCTTTGGGACTGGAGGCAGGAGATTTGTGGAGATTTTTGGACAGAGGGAGACGGGAGATGAGGGAAGACAGGAGGGATTTTTGTGTATCCCGCGAGAGAGACGGTTACGCAACGCTGATCAAAGCCGAGCCTAAAGCCGCCTCGCGCCACCACGGTCCCGCAGATCCTCCGCCGAATATATTTACCTCCTGCAGTAACTTCTAAAACTATCCACTGAACAGCAGACGTGCTAACAATCAGAAACGCTAACAATCGGAACGCTAACATTCAGACACGCTAACAATCGAAACGCTAACATTTAGACACGCTAACAATCGAAACGCTAACATCCAGACACGCTAACAATCAAAACGCTAACATTTAGACACGCTAACAACCGAAACGCTAACATTTAGACACGCTAACAATCGAAACGCTAACATTCAGACACGCTAACATTTAGACACGCTAACAATCGAAACGCTTACAGGCAGACATGCTAACAATTGAAACGCTAACAACCACACGTGTTAACAATCGAAATGCTAACATTCAGACACGCTAAAAATCAAAACGCTAACATTCATACACACTAACAATCGAAAGGCTAACAACCAGACATGCTAACAGTCGAAATGCTAACATTCAGACACGCTAACATTCAGACACGCTAACAATCAAAAACGCTCGCATTCAGACACGCTAACGAACGAAACACTAACAACCAGACATGCGAACGGTCAAAATGCTAACATTTAGACACGCTAACAATGGAAACGCTAACAATCAAAATGCCTACAATCGAAACGCTAACAATCAGACGCGCTTATAATCAGACCTAACAACATGTGTATTGTATCGAATTGTAACATACGGAATTGTATCATATAATCCAATTTTGTATAAAATCTTATATTCTATCGCATCCTTCCCTCCTCTCTCTCCCTCCATCCTTCCCTCCGCTCTCTCCCTCCATCCTTCCCTTTCTCTTTTTTTGCTGAGGCACATGTTTTTATTTACCGTAGCGGCTAGCGCTACATCTGAGTGCCTTCGAGTGCCTTCTTTGTGCAGACCTCATCAATCAGGCGTCTCGGATCCCGGAGCAGAAAAGCAGATGAGAGACAAAGGGGAGAAGGAGGTGAAGGAGGAGAAGAAGAGCGGAGGGGGGGAATGAAGGAGGGAGTGACCTGAGCTTGAGGCGCTCAATAAATCAGCGCTCAACAATAACACACGCAGCGTAATGTGGCTAAGCTAATTCATCACCTCAGCACCGGGCTCAACAGGAGATCTCTTATCTGAGTGCCGGCTGAGGGTGTGCATGTGTGTGTGTGTGTGTGTGTGTGTGTGTGTGTGTGTGAGGGGTCTAGTAAAAACAGTCCATGCCTTCCACTTAAAAAATTTGCTAGCTAAATGTTTTATCAATGTCGCTAACTAGCATAGTACATTAACCGAATCTTGATGTTCTTCTCGATGTGGAGCTCAGGGTTAGCTATGATACAGCACCCCCTAGAGGTCAGAGGGTTAAAAAGCCTTGCTCAAGCGTTCAAGGAACTGAATTCTTAAGTTATACTTAATCAGTAGGTTCTGATTGATATGTTTTACAGAACTACGCTACGCAGGAGTGATTACGACAAATCAATACATTTTAAAGTGTATAAAGACCGAATT
>NC_139585.1:29037591-29220091 GCF_946808225.1 Silurus aristotelis
GCGCACTGGGTGCGGGGCAGTTTTTCCTGTGCTTTCTCATGACGTGACAGATTTGAGCGCAAACCTTTTTTCCCGCAAAGAGAAAAAAGTCTTGATGCTGACGCTGTTTGGAGGAGAAGTGCAGAGATTTGACTCGCCGGATTTATTTGGCTTTCGGAAGGCCTGGTGAAACGGCTCAAACTGAGCAGAGAGACCAGCGCTGTCAACGATCGTAGCGGAAAAGCTGATCTCATTAGGCAAGTCGGACAGTTCTCTGCATGATGCGTTCTGCATGACGGTCCTCTGGCTGGACACACACACGCAAAACCACCAAGAAACCATACAAGGCTCTCAATGGGATGCCAAGACGGCAGAGACGGTTCTGACTAGATTCACCTTAACGATTCGTGAAGAGTTGCTGCGCTGATCTCACTGGGCTCTACAGCAAAGGGTGAAAGTATAAATAAATGTGCGTGTGCACACGGCCGGGAATCAGCAGGACATGGCCTCACACTCCACAGGACAATAGATCTAAAGTTCGACTTCTGCAAAAACCACCTCGTTTTGGCTCGGCCCTCCACTTTCAGTTTCCCAGAGGAGATGGCAGGGGTCCTGGAAAGCTTCCGTGTCACACTGAGTCTGGGGCCGAGAACCAAGACCAGGACAATGGGAATGGAGTTCAAGGGACGTGAGCTTGGGAGACCCCACGTGGAAACAAAACTATAAACTCTGAAACTCCAGAGCTGAGCTGAGAAATAGAGTCTGACAGAATCTTGCTGCATGCAGAAACAATTAATATTCCCTGACAAGAGTGGTGCAATAGGGATTACAGCGGCTTGGGGACAGATTTTATCTTGAGGGGAGTTAAGCTTGAGGGGGAAAAGAGCCTCGATACTTTTAATTACTGTTCCGTTCAGTGGTAAACCACAGAGTCGGCTCAGGTTTCAGAGGTATACAGTGAGATCACGTCTCAAAACTGTAAACAAACAATGACATAGGGAAGGTGGATCCTCTGCTTCCAAGTTTGCTTAACCGTGACCTTGGCCTAATCTGTCGACTATTGCTAGGTGAAGTCATAAGCAGAGATCAGTATTAAATTTCAAACATTGTGGACACAAACATTATGGATGACCTACTACTTTAGTGTTTTTTTAACAATTTGTATTGTTCATTCAGCCTCAGAAAAAGAGCAAAACATGCTCGTCCTTTTAGGCTACTCGTCCATTTATTTTTATACACTAAAGACATGTGCCTCAGCCTGTTTGTGCAGCAGAAAAAAAACACACACCAGTGTCTATTAGTCATAAATTAGACACTGGAATTTATAAGCCATTTGATGTTCATGCTGCCTCTGGAACCAAAGGCCAAGTTCTCAAAAGCCAAACCTCACAATGAGCAAGCGAGGGCATATTCTTATGCTAATCCCAGTAATTGTTCGGGCTCTTCTTCCCCGAGCTGGTAGGAGATGATTTAGGGTGACAGTGTTGCTTTAAGTGCTGCCTGTAGGGGGTGGAGGGGGATGTCGTAGATCACCACGCTCATTAATCAATTAACACGACCCCCTTCCAGCCACCTGTCCAAGAGCATCGCTTAGCACAACATTCCAAAGCTCGATGACGGATCTAGAAAAGGCCTGAGCATTAATCGTCCATGCTAGCATACCTTCTTTGCTTTTCTTCAGAATTTCATACATTCACGCTAAAAGCTGAAAAGTAAAAACGTTGCCTGGTCACGTAAGGAAACTTAACCTATTCTTTTTACAAACCTTTAGTAGATGCTATAGAAATGGCTTGTTGAGCAATGCTAGCGAAAAGAAAAACACTGTAGGGGAGCTCCTCAAAATTCTTATTATTAGAAATGTACCAAAAGTGAAATCGATGCTAAAATGATATCAAATGAGAAAAACACATTTATACTCTTTATCGTAAAAATATCACGAGTTACAACTCGTTTAAGCCGTAATGAGAATTAAAACGGTGGTTGATTTGAGACGTTATGCACAGCTTATTCCTGTCAACTTCTAATAGTACTCTTTAAGTGTTGCCAGAGTGAGCGGGATTCCCCGCATTCAAGCTGTTTTTAACAAACTTGATGTGAAAAATATTGCTGTTGGAATTATTAATTGAGATTTTCAGTTCCTGGGACTGCTGGTTAGAATAATAATGATCGGGATTTAAAGGAAAAGAAAACAAGAACCGAAACCCAATGAAAGATTTAATCGAAAATTGCATGGCTTGATCTTATATCGTATTTCCGCAATGTCTGCATCATTTTTGGTCCATTTACGCATATTATTAATATTATTAATACATTGTGACCCAAAAAATTTTGATTCACTTGTACTTTAAAAGGAAACTTGAAAGAATAAAAAAACACAGCTTCTCAGTTTTCTGAATTGTCGGCCAAGAACCGTTCACATCGGATCTTTGTTAGTTATCATCCCACACTTTCAAGCTACAGAAATGCTGACCGTGATGGAAAGAAGCGCTGGTGCCCAGACAGAGAGAAAGAGAGAATCAGACAGATGAGGTTCACGCCTCAGCATGATGTTGGCTGAGAATCAGGCAGCGAGGGCGAGAAACCCCTGAAGAGCTGACAACGCTGACATTGAAGGAATCCTCAAGGAATCCTATAGGAGATCACATCTGGAATGAAAAACAAAAAAAAAGCAGACGAGCAAAAAAAAAATAATAAATGATGTTCAGGGGTGGAATGTATGCATAAATCTTAAGACTGGACTCAATTCTGGCTCCTCTGGCTAGATCAAATGTACCGAAATGGTTCAACAAGTGGCTGAGAGCAATTCCGATGTGAATTGCCCTCGTGACGAAACCCTCATTGCCAGGCGGTCTCTTTTCAACAAGCCCCTATTCTCTCAGAATAATAGTGCACTCGCCAGAAAACCACACTTCAGCTTTTGTGTAATTCAAAACCACTCTTTGAAATTGGCTGAAACGGGGTGCGATCTTCAAACACCCGGTGAGGAAACATGAAGACAGCACATTTTTAAAATAAGGACAAGCAGCAGGTTTCAAGACTTTCAAGGTTTAGAGTCCCACAAAATGGTCAGCGGTTCTGAAAGCAAGATCCGGGGTTTATGGTGCGGGGAGTGTAGTTATAACTTAAGGGAGTGAAGTATAGTGCAGCTGTAAAGGAGTTGCAGTCTTTATTTCCACCTGCAAGATGATTCGCTACGAGGCCGTGGTGGCCCCGATTCTGTGGTCTAAAGTTTCAAAACTGACTACATGACAAACAGCTGCAGACTCCGGACTCCCGCTTGCTGCCGCAGCTGCGAACGTGTCGCAATGCGAACGCAACCTTTTGCAATTTCAAAAGTCTTACTTTCGGGATCATTAGAGTTTCTCCATTTCCCTAAAAGAGCTTAAGAGGCCTGAAGAGCAGCAACTTTGGCAAAAGGTGAACAACTCCCGTTTCTACATCGATCAACAAGAACTCCCCTCCCGAGCAGAGCTTTCTGCAACTGGAAGCAAGCTGCGCAGCCGTATCAGCAACCCCGCTGAGGATTCTCACACATTGGATTGTGTAAACTTCCGTCAACAATCGAGGCCACGCTTTTTTTTTTTCCTTTCTTCAGAGAGGGAACTCTTTGAAATCGTTGTGAAATGCCACAAGATGTCAGGCAGGAAAGAAATAAAATAAGGAAAAAGATTTCTGATGATGGCATTCTTGCTGGTTCTTGTCCAGCTAAAGTTATCTCTCCTGTGAGAAACTTAAACCATGCAGCACTAGTGGGTCACGGGTCAGGACAAGCAAAGCAAGGCAGACCCAGCAGAGACGTCCAATTTACTAAAGAACTTGCCTCGCGAGCATGAAAACCGTAACGTAAAGTTAAGAGAGCCAAACCCGGACCCGAGCCAAGTTCAGAAACAAAGTGCATTTGCATAACTCTTTGTTACTACAGGAAGTGAAGATATGAGGCATCTGGGGCCAAAAGCAAACAAAAAATACTTTTTTTATTTCTGCAAGCTGACACCATGATACCATCAGGAATTTGAATATCTTACACTCTTGCATCCTGCTGACTAATCTAAGATCGAATTCTCGACTGAACATACAGAAAGAGAACATATATACACTCTACCTGCTAAAGACAACACGAAAACAAAACTGTCCTGTTTGTAACCTAGCTTGATTGCGCTAAATACATTTACACATTCACATTGCAAATTAGCAATGGCAACAAACCAATATGCAGTATCTGTATCAGTACTGAGTCAAAACCAGCAAGAAATAGTGGATCGGATACATAGAAGAAAACACATCGGATATCAGATTCTGCAAGAAATACAGGCTGTAATTGGAATTTTGGAGACTGGAAAACTTTACTGGGCTGTTTTTTCTTACATCTGCAATTTATTATATTTACAAAAGATATTTGTGTGTGAAAGAGTTTAACTGTGAAGTGCCTCGGATACAATTAAATTGATAACTTAGTAGTTTTTAAAGAAAACAATATAAAATGGATATCTGGACTGGTTGAGCCTCAGGGTTTAAGTACAAGTACCCTTCCCCAACCCAACACCCAGTCATATTTCACCACCACCTCCCCCACACCACCTTACATTTCACCTCCACTTTTGCTATACAGTCAAACCCCCAACTTCGCGGTTGGGAACTCGCAGCTCGAAAAATCGCAAATTCACTGTACTCAGTTTTGTTTCACCTCCCCCTCTTCCAGTCACAATTATCCTCCCCTGTCCCCAAACTCAGATTTCACCCTTTTTATAGAAGTAGTAAGCCTTTATTTGTCACATATACACAGTGAAATTCTTCCATATCCCAGCTTGCTCAGGGTATGCGTAGGGGAGCACAGAGGGTTATGGGTGGCAAAAGTTTGGCGATACCAGGGCTTGAACCCTGACCTTCCGATCAGTAACCCAGAGGCTTAACCACTAAGCTACCACTCCCCCTTGATACACCGAGGCACATTTCACCTCCACCTCCTTCACACCCAGTTATGGTTCACCTCCCCTCTCCCAGTCACATTTACACTGCCCCCCTGCCCCACACACAGTCACATTTCACCTCCACCTCTGCCACATCCAGTCAAAATTACCCCCCCTGCCCCCTTATTCAGTCATATTTCACCTCCACCTTTGCCACGCCCAGTCATATTTCACCTCCACCTTTGCCACGCCCAGTCATATTTCACCTCCACTTCTGCCACACCCAGTCACAATTAACCTCCTCTGCCCCCTTACTCAATCACATTTCACCTCCACCTCCCCAACACCCAGTTTTGTTTCACCTTCCCCCTCTCCCAGTCACAATTACCATCCCCTTACCCCACACCCAGTCACATTTTACCTCCACCTCCCTCACAGTCATAATATTTTTATCTCCCGGTCCTCTACACCAGTCCCAGGCATTCAGATTTAGTCGGACCCAAAACAGACGGCAGTGGCATCATGCAGGTTCAAGCTCAGTCGATGACGTTGGACTCCTCCTTTGAAGGTTGTGGGCCCTAAACCCTCAACTTCCTTAATGCCCTTTCTGAAGTAGCGCTGGACCAGGGCATCAACCAAATGCTGTATATGTAAGGAGAATGCTTGGAATGTATAACTATTGTTGGAGTCTGACTTTTCTGCCACCTGTTTTCACCGCTGCTTCATTTCACTTAACAAAAAGGTCATTATTTTTTTATGTTAAGGATGTAACATGCATCATTGTCTGTATATCTTCATATATTTTCAAAACTTTCTAAAAGATTTATGAATCATAACAAATATTTTGCAATTAAAATCACAATTTATTACGCTGTTCACGGTTGTCTTTTATTTGAACATATTTGCAGCTTATACATTTTCCTTTTGCAAGCAGGTGTACTGATACATTTACTTCAGCTTTAATTTGAATAGAACTTAAATGCAATTATTACAATATTAGTTTTAATTAAATATTTTTTTAATGTATATTCCTTTTAACAAAAAATAATTCGTGATTCAAAACTAATCATTATTGGCCCCCCTGCGGTACCACCAGGGGACCCCCGGTTGAAGACCCATGACTTGATATACAGTGGAACCTCGATACTCGCAACCTTGACACTTGCGAATGCGATAGTTGATTTGGAACCGGACAAAGAGTAATTCGAGTAAATCTGATAGTTCACGAGAAGTTGCGAGTTTGTACTAATAAATTACATAAAAATGTTTGAAGGAACCATCAAAAGGAGAGAGTCAAAACCTCATGATTTTTTGTTACTCGCGAGGGGTCGTAGAACGTAACCCCCACAAGTATAAAGGTTGCACTGTATACCTTAATATGTATAAACTTATATTTTATTTTTTATTTCAACTTTATGGTAATCTTTTACTGTAAACACCTGCAATTAAACAATTTCTCAGTTGGATCAATAAAGAATTCTGATATTGGTATTTAATACTGTTTGAAACGCTGATCAACTCCCCACCCACCTGAGGGGTCTGTTTCCCACTGCCTTATAAAACTGTTACATTTCTGTTTCACGTTGTCTTTTACGCAGCCAGGTTGAAGTTGGTGAAGAAACTGCACCGAACTGCAAGATAACAAATTAAAGTGGCCTTTAAGAAACCCCCCCCCATCCCATCCCAACAGGTTTTACAGCTGCATTGCCGGACTGGGATCAAAGGTCAAACCCAGTGACATTTTCAGGGCCAAAGGGTGATGAGTAGCATTTATCACAACTGAGACATTCTCTGCAAATAAATTACCCCGGCAACCAGCTGAAAGACCTTCAACATTGCTGTCTTGTCAACCTTGGATACTAATGAAGACCTACTACTGGAGGTGCTCTATACAGTGTGTGTGTGTGTGCGTGTGTATAGCGCCGAGAAGCCAACAAGCCGAGCTGGCACCATCCATTGTAGCTGTTGCTGAAGAGTTACGTCAGGGAGGGAGGTTTTTCTTTTCTTTCTTTTTTTTTTTAATGATCATGGGCTGGACTAAATCAGCTCCAGATGCTGGCGCGCAATCAGACTACTGGCACGTCACGCATCTTTAAAAGCTGTTAAAATTACATTAAGCACACAATGGTCCAGGCCAAAATAAAGAGAGTAGGAAAAAAGAGCTGGAAGTCAAATAACCATGTATGAGGTATGTTTACCGCAAATCCGAATTGACCGATTCCAAAACTTTGGCCACTGGGCAGCGACGGCTCTCGGAACAAAGGTTGTTTGTGCACAAGTTGCAGAAGAGGCGAGTTACAACACTGAAGCCTTCACTAAGGGCTAAAGGACATGGACATGCCGTTCCCCACTTACCCATTAACAGCTGTTTATAGCTGGGATGGTCCTTGGTGGAATGGAGAACAGCTTCTACAATATCTCGGACAATAGGGTATTTTTTTTCTTATTTAATAAAAAACAAGGGGGAGTGATATCGTGAAAGTTTTCCAGACAACACCTCGGGAGTACGGAGACCGAAGGGAAAAAGCGTGCATGCTAACTTTGGAAAACAGAAGAAATCTAAGAACAAAAAAGCAGTGCACAACGGGCATCTTTCACGTTGCCTTTACGACTCTTCCACTTTCAATCAGCCACAAATGTTCAGTCAGGGGAAACCATAAACCAAAATCCGTCGCTGCTCTGACAACACGCGATGAAGCACTGCATTTGTGAAAACACATTTGACCCAAAAAAAAAAAAGAAAAAAAAAAAAAAAAGAAAAAAAGTTTGCAGTGTTTTCCCCAATGAATGGAATCCACATGATGGATTTTGCGCGTTGTGAAAAACTCGTTAACGAGTGATTTGTTAACGCTGATCTCCGGTTGCCATGGGTTTCCCATTTGGATGTGCAGCTCCTTCCGTCGAGACGCGAAGTTAATGGGAATTTAAAAATGAAAAACGTTGCCGGGTTTTTGACGGATGCGTTTTCGAAGGCGTTCTGCGCGAGGAACGCGACAGACAGACTGCGAGATGAAATAAATGAACGGGTGATGGTGGGAGGCCTCGGGGATGCTTTTTCACCGAGGAGAGCTTGACTTGTGGGAATACGCCTCTTCGTGCCAAATGTAAATGTTTCTACAAAATTAGGGTTTGAAAAATTCACGATCAGCAGGGTGGACGGCCACCTGTTGCAAGGGGACACGTTAATCTCTGGTGCTTAAGTAGAAATATCGACTTTTTATAACGTTTGTTCATTTGCACACACCCTTTCCAAGTTTCCGAAGCTTTCGCAAGGCTCTTTTTTGTGAATATTGTTTTTTTTTTGTACATTCAGCAGCCACAGAGCAAAAATAACTGTATCTTTCAAGCGCAGACAAATTGTGTGTGCGCTTATTTGCAACCAAAGAAAACGTTCGCCCTAATATATAGTAATACGGTATGGAGTAAAACACACCTACGATGTCACCTGAGGTTAAAAATAACGCATGGGGATCGGATCCCACACAGCAAACACAAACCAGCAAATGCGTTACCTCAGGGCCGGAGTCAGCACATTTATTGGGCACGGGGGCCCCGAACGGCACTCCAGGGACGTTCGCTACACTCGGACCTGAGGAAAACGTGGCTCCTCGGGAGGAAAATGAGGCAATTTTTAACTCCCCAGCTCTCGGCTATAATGGCTGTGGTCAATGGAGTGTGTGCGGCCGGCGCTCGAGCGCAGGCGATACGGAAGCGGGGGTTCATAAATTACGAAACATTGCAGGGACGAGGTCTAATCACCTCTGCGCTGTCACCTAGCAGAAGGGGGAGCTGGTTTAATTTACGCCGACACATCCGTCACTGCTCAAGCTCATTTAATTCACGCTAGCTCTCCGACTGTGGGGGAGCTTCAGTGCTACGTTTCTGTGGCTCACCGCTATTTCGTTTGGTTTTGATCCCCCCCAAGGCCTGATGTGTCTCATTAATGGCCTCTTTGGTACCTCCTACAGAGAGTCAGAGGGGAATTTTGGAAATGTGCGCTCAACAACGATACAAAGAGCGATTCGGAATTGAATTAGCAATATGCAAAAGCAGTTGAACATTGTGACTGCCTATGATATAATCTCCAGACCAGCCAAACAGCTCAGTGCTGTACTTCTGCAGCCCTGTCAGAGGAGACGCTATATATTGATATACAATTTTTTTTTTTTTTTACCTAGAATGGACTTGCTGGTTCTTTCAGAAAGTACACAATGGAAAAACCTTAAAAAGCAATAAATATCTTGATGCGCTCATGTATTCGACCATGTTTGTTATTAAGGGCAAGAAGTTTCTGTTATCCGACCAATCCAAATGACCTAAACGTGAATTCTAGAACAAATTTACCTCACTGTTGCCAATATTTGTTTATTATCATACAGGGGCGGATCTACCAGAGTGGCAACTGCCACACAAAGAAAAAGCATATGTTTTTCGGTAGCTTGCGTCTTCAGGATTGTCCGAACTTTTGACGTCATGTGACAACAACGCATTTGTCCGTCGCTATGCTCATTTAAATGTTGTTACTGCGTACTTGTGTGCTTTTTACTTGCGGAAGCCAGTACTTAATACACTGGGACTTTGTATCTATATATAAAATCTGTATTGTTTGTTGTTGCTTGGTAAATTAAATTTGGCATAGACTTTACAGGTTTGTCTTTCCAATCCAGATATCATGTTCAGTTCCCCAGT
Source organism: Silurus aristotelis (assembly GCF_946808225.1). Classification (NCBI taxonomy): domain Eukaryota; kingdom Metazoa; phylum Chordata; class Actinopteri; order Siluriformes; family Siluridae; genus Silurus; species Silurus aristotelis. The sequence continues at coordinate 29,047,167 of NC_139585.1, forward strand.
GTATACACAGATTATGTAAATCATTCCTTAAATCTACACAAACCATGCAAGGATGCTTGCTTCAGTGTTGCAACCCCTCATAATTGTCATGCCACCCCATAAATCATTTTCTAGCTCCACCCCTTGTTTTCATACATGGAAAAATGTGTTCTTTGAATAGTTATGGGATCCTAACAGTTTTTTTTCTTTTTTTTGTTTTCTGAAAGGGAAACATTATGTTTTTGGGTTCACCACAGAACATTGTTTTTCCTCCAAATGGACAAGTGAAAACCTTTGAACCTTATGATTTGTAGCTATAAAGGAAAACGCGACCACACTTTTTCTGAAACTTGTTAATGACGCGTCAGCTGCGACATCCTCGTCAACGACGTCGCCTTTTGAATGTGGTGTTTAAAGTTTTGGTAATGCGCTTGTTTTCAGGCTGCTTTTATTGCCCCGATCTGGCAACCCTTCCTCCAATTTCATGAGGCAGCACTTTTCAGAATCAGACACTCGCTGTCTCAAGTGCCTCCGTATAAACGATTTCATTTGTGTCTCGCTGCGACTTTTGAATACGCGCTGCTACATCAACAAGGCAGAAGGTTACAATAAAGTTGTGTAATGTGTGCGGTTTTGGAATTATCCAAGTTGTGAAAGTTTACTGAGGACATCTGGCAAGTGCTCAGTGCAAAACAACGCCGCTTTCTTTGCTAGCCTGCAGTTTTACTTATAGCGCCTCTCAGCAGGACAGTAACTACAATACTGTAAAATCCAGAACCAGCTGTATCCTATTCTAGTGAGAGGAGTTTCTCTGGAGGTGGAGACTTTGCAGTGATTGTTTGAGGGAAGACAAAGTGCCAATACTTGTATCTCCAAAAAAAAAGAGAAGGGTCAAGTGCAAGAATCATCACAAACTAACTCAAATGAACTGTAGTGCATTTGCCATAAATTTAGTATCTCAAGTGGTGTTTGAGCCATGGAGCACTTGGTATTTTTTAGGTATAATAGACACCTTACGGCTTTTAACTCAACTCTCCATTTGAAACATCTCCATGCGCTCGCTTCAGATTGCGAACCCATCTGATGCTCAGACTCCACACACTCCACCCACACACACACACACAGACAAAATGAAGATAAAACACAATAGAACTCAAGCGGCCCTCGAGGCAAGGAGCACTTTCAGCAAATTAGCAACAAATTGAGAGGGAGAAAAAAAGAGGAGAACGAGAATCCTGGCTGAAGTGGAAGGAGAGGAGGGTGTAACAAGATAGAGAATGGTGATGGGAGGGAGGGGGGGTGGTGTGAATCAGATTTTCTATGACAATGTGCTTAAGATTGCTGTTTCAAAGGAAGAGCAGATCATCCGTCAAAACTAATGGTGCTGTCCTGCCGAAGAAAAGCAACAGCCCAATGGAGGCCATTTATTAAAGGGAAGGTGGGGGTGGAGAGGAGGGGGGTTGGAAGAGGTAGGTGCTGTATTTACAGCCTTGAACCAGTACCCAAGATTATTATACTCCCAATCTTTATATAACAACTCCAATCCCAGTCCCAGAACACACCAGTACAGGGTGGGGGGATAAATACATTTAGGTCAGATCAGTGAATATATTTTGTAAAGTGCTGAAGCTTCTGCAGCTCTGACTGCCAGGCCTGAGCAAGACCAAGGGGGGGTACACAACACCGATACACAATAAAATAAAAGCCTCTTTCACTACAAAAAGGTCACCGGGTTCAGTTACGGTATGATTAACTCCAGGGGCAGGAAACAGGCGCTTTTTATAGCCGCGGACTCTTGATATGTGTAATGATACTGTAATGTAACTGGGGTGAATTACAAAACCACGTCAGCATTTTCACAACAAATAAAATGCTGGACAGCTTGTTCCAGTCAGGATGCTGATAGCAGGGAAAGGATGTGAGGCCAAGAGCTGCAACGCTCAATCGTTATTATGATTATGGCCTATTTCTTCCCAACTGCACATGTGGGTATTTTCTTTTTCAATTCGACCAGAAGTTGAAGGGCCCTTCCTGAAATAATATTACCATCGGGTTGCTGCAACGACTTACTTCCTACCAGTTTCTCTCCGGTTAATGTCAGCACCAGAACTGTCAGAACTCCCAGCATCCCAACTCTGTTCCAGTTTGGTTTGTCATCAGATCTGAGGACGCTTCTTCTGTCCCGCAGATAAAAGTCAAGTATCCGGGAGTTGGCCCGGGAAGCACCTGACGAAAGAGACCACTTGGCAGGAGAGACCTCATTTACAGTAAGCGCCAGTGAGAGTTTCGCCAAATGGGTTGCAGAAAGCGGCGCGCCCCCTTTAAGAGCAAGGTTGAGACGAGGCAACGGAGTTATCCTATCTCTCTGACCTAGTTGCTCCCTCTCCCTTCTCTCATCTCTCTATTCTTCATCTTGCCGGGATCTGTGCTGTCTGACACGCGAAAACTTTAATACCTTCAAAGGCGTCGGAGAAATAGCCATGAAAAAATGGGGTGGGGGTGGGGGGGTGTATAAAAAGAAAGCCTTTTGCTATACAGTCGGGTCCTGGTGAGGACTCACTAATGGCAGAAGAGCATCAGCATTCACCGGGGCATCCGCACTCGTCTCTAAGGAGCATCACAGGAACTTAACTTCCCAATCCTGCCTTTCATTCACAATCTCTCTGCACTTTTCAGGTCTTTCCCACACTCCCCTTTCTTCGTTCAGGAAAGCCTTAGGGCAAATCACAAATCAGTGCGGAGAAACCGAACTGCCGCAACCTCGCGGTGCTGTGACCGCTGCATTAGCCACAATGTTCATTTGATGGAACTTGTTCATCTGGGTTTGTCTCGAGGAATACAAGACAGGTTACAGCAATGAGAATTAAGCCGTGTCCACACTGACATGTTTTCGTTTGAAAAGGCATATTTTCCACTTCGGTTTAAGACGCGTTTTCAATCAATGAATCAATTTCAAAGAACCGGAAGGTAAATAATCGGAGATAAGGCGGAGATAAAGCTGGTTGTGGTACGATTTGCGCATGTGCAGTACAGGGACGTAAGCGTTTTCTGATGTTTCAGTGTGGATGAGCAACTTTTGGGAAACGGTTGAAAATAAAAGTGTGAACGCGGAGCGGTTTTCCAGGCGAAAACGCCGTTTTCAAATGTATCCGGATTAGCAGATTAGAGGTAGCCTTAGTATTGCAAGTGTCCGGGTGTGTTTGTGATCATATGATTACATGGTTTTTACATTTGCAATGTATTCACGAAGTCTTGCCCCTAAAAGCCTGGGGATCATTACAATGCAGTGCTCATAAACGTCTTGAAAGGCTCGGGCCATTACATTACGAACAAACTCCTTTACTCTTTCCAACCACGCCAACTGTGGAAGAATAACGGCGGCCCGTTATGGAGCATACGCTTAAACATGATCGCTTCTCCGAGCCGGACGACGGAAGCTCTTCTTGGCAAATGAGGTTTTACGCCTCTGCATGCCACAGCTCGGTTCCTCAGCCCTAATTTGTCCGTGTGGTTTGGAACGATCTGCTTGCCTCGTTTGGTCTGACCACATCAACATTATGCCTGAACAAGTGGGAGGCTCCTGGCAGCCGTGTACCAGTCCAATAGCATGGCACATGGCTGAGGGCTCTCCAAAAACAGAGCCTGCTTGCTTCAGAGCCAGACAGCCTCCATAAAAAGATTCCACATTCTGACTCCAGATCTAATGCAATCTAAAAACAGTGTGTACTTTTACAGTGAATCTGGTCCTGGAGCTAAGATTTGAAAGAAACAATGACTGATTTTTTTTCAGTGCCAACATCACAGCCTTCAGGCAGATAACTTTCTCTCGAAACAGAACCTGTCTCCACAGATAACATGCTTCTGAAATAGAACCAGTCTCAAATGATAATGTTCTGCAGAAACAGAACCAGTCTCCAGAGATAACTTCTACAGAACCAGCCTCCAGAGATTATGTTCTCCAGAAACCGAACCAATCTGCAGAAATAGAACCCGTCTTCAAAGCGAATTATATTCAGAAACTAAACTTGCCTCCAAAGCTAAAGTCCTTCAATAACAAAACCTGTCTCCCATAAAAACACTCTCCATAAACACGACCTGTCTCCAAAGCTCCCTTCAGAATCTATAGAGCTAACATTCTCCCGAAACAGAACCTCTGTCTGCCGATAACGTTCTCCAAGAATAGAGCCTGTCTCCAAATCTAAAGAAACAGATTACAGTTGATATTATCCAGAAACAGAATTTGCCTCCAAGCACAACAATCTCTGGAAACAGAACCAGAGCATCTCGAGAGTTAAGAGCTTTCCAGGAACAGAGCCTGCTTGAAACCCAGCCAAACATACATAAAAAATGCCTTTTTGCAAAGGTGAATACCGAGATAATAAATAGCTTTTAGCATGACCTGTCTTAAAAGCTTTTAGACATTAAGTTAAGGCTCCTCACAAACAGAACAGTCTCCAGATATATCGTCTTCCAGAAGAAGAAGCAGTTTTTTTCTAAAAACCAAAATCTGCTTGCTTAGCATGTTCTCCCGAAGCTCTCAAAGCCTACTATCTTTAAAGCGGGTACCTAGGAATAACATCCTCTGGAAACAAGGCCAACTTCAATTAGAGAGGAACGACCACCAGGTTTCCTGAAGAAGAGCGCTCAAGAAACAGCACCCGCCCTCAGAGTTAACGGTCTCCAAAAACAGAACCTGCGTTCTTCCGAAACCCTGGTCTTCAAGCCTGTTTTGAAACAGCACCTGATTTAGACTCGAGCAACCTGCAGAAACAGTCCTCGCTTCCAGAGCCGCAGCTGTCCAGAACAAGGACTGGCTTTCTTCATTATATACAGTATGTCCTTCAGAAACAGAGCCTGTTTTTCCTCCAAAAAAGATGAAGCCATGAAGCCAGGTTCCTTCAGAGCCTAAACAACTTCTACGAACTGCTTCCAGAGAAGCAGGCTCAGGAAACAAATCTTTGACTTTGGGAATTTATAGGAAGTTATTTGTAGAATATTGAAGATTCTCAACAACCATTTGAAGGGTCCAAGTTATCTTTACTAATGAATTCCATACTCACACCAAATGACCGTGATGCTTCACTCAGAAAAAGACCAAAGTTCAGGAAGTCTCACTCATGAAGAAAGTAGACTCTGGACAGAATTAGCTCTTGGTACAGGTTTGTTCTGGAAAAAGTGAGCCGATGAGACCCAGGGGGTCGGAAGTTTATGCTACAAAAACGTGTATAGCTTTGGATCTTTTGACTTGAGTCAATTAACGACCGATCCACAAATCCCAAACAGGTTTCCCTTGTACATCAAACGTACATTTGACAGTTCGACAACATCAAGACCTAGAATGGTGACACAGCGCTACGCTTAGCCCCAACAACAATAGCACCATTGTCACGATCACAATCCGGCACATTGTACACACCACGTTGACACACTCCGGTCCTTTACAAAACACTCGGAAAAACGGCCAGTCTTCTGCCCGTCCTCTTCCAAAAAACAATCTGTTCCAAGGACCATGTGGAGAGAAAAAGAAGTTAAATAAACCATCAGAAACTCTGAAAAAGAAATAAATACTGTTTGCCAGGAGATGTTGAGTCACTATCAGGTTTTCTTTTTTTTTTCCTCTCTTGGTTTTTCCATTCCTTGTTCTGGCATTCATCTCTAAGGAAGTTTGGGAAAAGTGTTTTTTTTTTTGTTTTCTGAGGGAAATGGTGTGTCAGAAGAATCAATTGTTGAGATGGAAGAGGGAATACGACCGGTCGTTTTTCAGTTCTCGTTATAGGAACGTCCTTTATTTATTTGTATTTTTTTTATTTATTGTTAAACACAAAAACCGGTAGCTAATTATCCGATTGCTATTTACATTTACGCCATTTAGCAGACGCCCTCATCCAGAGCGACATACAAAATTGCTTTGCGTCTTTATAAACGAATAGATCGACAGTCGTTTACTAGGTTAGAAACTTAAAATACCATCAGCCCAAAACTCTTTTGAGAGGAATTCTAGAAAAAAAAGTGATATATACAGTAATCACCCATTTATCGCCGTGGTTATGTTCCAAAACTGCCCGCGATGAACGAAAAACCACGATAAACAAACTATAGAGTTCTGTAGCAGCGTAGCCTATGCGTAGTTTCTCTGCTTGTTTATTGGTCGAAGTGTCCAATGATGTCAAAAAGGAGGCGGAGTTAAGGATACACGTATTCTTTACTTTCTGTACTGTATTTAAATTTTACTTTATACAGTTCTGTAGCAGCGTAGCCTATGCGTAGTTTCTCTGCTTGCTTATTGGTCGAAGTGTCCTATGATGTCAAAAAGGAGGCGGAGTTAAAGATACATGTATTCTTTACTTTCTGTACCTTATTACATTTTTAATTCGTTTTATAATTCAGAATTATTTCTACTATTTCGATTAGTTACCTGGCAAACGCAATTCCGCGCTAAACAAATATAATAAGAAATATAAACAGCCACAATATTTGTCAAACATAGATATATAACTGACTCCGTTCAATGTTTATAACGATAAAAAATAAATCGTTCTAAGTGTCAACTACAAGCAATTGCATAATTTAACGGCACCACGTTAACCGCGGACCCTCCACGATCTATCAACACGACCTTGAGCGTGTTGTGACGTCATAACTCCGCACAACCCATCAAATCTAATCCCGTGTACTGGGGTTCAGGATGGGGTTTCAAATTGAAACGATGAGAAATGATCACCTAGGAAACGCAAACGGCGCAAATCGGAAGTTGCGAGTAAAGAAGAGAAAAGAAGAAGAAGAAAAAAAAATTCATGAATACCTGTGAGCTGTAACCTGTTGGCTCCGCCCACCGGCGTCTCGCGACCTGAGGAAGTTCCTGCGCGTCGGCTCGTTTCTGACGCGCTTTTGCAGTGAGGATGATGAGGACGAGGATGTGCAGGTCGTGCAGCTGTTTTCTTTTTTTTTTTTTTTTGTGCTCTGTGTGTGAGAGACAGTGTGTGTGTGTGTGTGTGTGTGTGTGTGTGTGTGAGAGAGAGAATGTGTGTGTAAAACCCTCCTCGTGCACAAGTGACCTCCAAACGAGGGGGCGGAAAAGCAGCTTCAGTAACGGCGCGACTCGGACGGTGAGGCGGTAAGTGGGGACGGAGCTTAGCGCGAGGAGAGGGAAGCGACAGCGGCCATTTGGAGTCACGTGCCTGCGCTTGCAAGTGTGTGTGTGTGTGTGTGTGTTTGTGTGAGTGTGTGTGAAAGAAATGACCCCGCCCCCTCCTCTCCGTTTCCTCTCGCACAGCGCCGGTCCGTCTGGCAGGGGGAGTGTCCCCGTTAACCCTTGTGTCAGATTCTGGAGGTTACATAACGTCCTCACATCTCCAGTCTTGTTCCACCATACTGCGGTTTTCAATCCCTCAACCTTTTCCGGTTCTCGTGAATATTCTCCTTAGCTCCAAACCCAGAAACATGCAGCGAACTATTCCTTCTTTTATTTTGTCCCCAGAAAAAAAAGATGACACACACACCCTCGTGGAGGTCACGGCACCAACTAGGGGCGTGGCTTTATTCGACTGACAACCTCTCCTAACGAACCTTCTTAATTAAAAAACATTTTCTAATATTTCGTTTTATGTGTTTGACCATGATACACCCTGAAATTTTACACGTGACATCACGTGTCCAGATGTCCACGTAATACACGTGTCCAGATTTTTACGTTAACTAATACAATGCTAATGAATTAATTTGTGGAACGTTCCTATGTGGACTCACCGAACTTTTTTTAAACACATGAAAATGACAAAAACAAAAACTAACAGGTGAAATTAAAAAAGAAATATAACTACTAATTATAAATGCATATTAGATTAATATATAATATATATTTATACATCTTCTTCTTTGGCTTCTTTCGGCTTCTCCCATTAGGGGTCTCCACAGTGGACCATCCGTCTCCATACCCCCCTGTCCTCTACATCTGCCTCTTTCAAACAAACTACCTGCATGTCTTCCCTCACCACATCCATAAACCTCCTCCTTGGTCTTCCTCTTTTCCTCCTTCCTAGTGTCTCCATCCTCAGCATTCTCCTACTGATATACCCCATGTCCCTCCTCTGCACATGTCCAAACCATCTCAATCACACCTCCCTCACCTTGTCTCCAAAACGTCCTACATGCGCTGTCCCTCTAATAAACTCATTTCTAATCCTGTTCATCGTCCTTACTCCCAACGAACATCTCGACATCTTCAGCTCTGCTACCTTCAGCTCCACCTCCTGTCTTTTATTCAATGCCACTGTCTCTAATCCAAACAACATCTCAGGTCTCACCACAGTCCTATAAACTTTCCCTTTCACTCTCACAGATACTCTTCTATCACAAATCACTCCTGCTATCACTCTTCTCCACCCACTTCACCCTGCCTGCACTCTTTTCTTCACTTCTCTAACACACTCTCCATTACTTTGCACTGTTGACCCCAGATACCTGAACTCCTCCACCTTCTCCACCTCTTCTCCCTGCAACCGCACCCCTCCACTGCCCTCCCTCTCATTCACACACACTACTGACTTTCATTCCCCTTCTCTCCAGCGTGTACCTCCACCTCTATAGGCTCTTCTCCACCTGTTCCCTACTCTCACCACAAATCACAATATCATCCGCAAACATCATGGTCCACAGAGACTCCTGTCTGACCTCGTCCTTCAACCTGTCCATCACCACTGCAAACAGGAAAGGGCTCAGAGCCGATCCTTGATGCAGTCCAACGTCCACCTTGAACCAGTCTGTCGTTCCTGCTGCACACTTCACTGCTGTCTCTCCTAAACATCTCCATGCTTCTACCAGTATGTCATCTGGTCCAACCGACTTTCCACTCTTCATCCTCTTAATCGCTGCTCTCAGTTCCTCTTTACTAATCCTATCCTCTTCCTGCTTCACATCTCCACATCATTCAACCTTCTCTCTCTCTCATTTTCCTCCTTCATCAGCTGCTTAAAATACTCCCTTTATCTTCTCAACACACTCTCCTCACTAGTCAACACATTTACATCTCCATCCTTTATTGCTCTAACTTGCAGCACATCCTTCCCAGCTCGATCTCTCTGCCTGGCCAATCGCTACAAATTCTTTTCTCCTTCCTTAGTGTCCAACTTCTCCTACAGCTCCTCATATGCCTTCTCCTTGGCTTTGACCACATCCCTCTTTACCTGCTGCTGCATCTCCTTGTTCTCCTGCCTACTTTTCTCATCTCTCTGTCAATCCCAATTCTGTTTCCTGCACTTCCTCATTCCACCACCACGTCTCTTTGTCTTCCTTTCTATTTCCAGATGGTACACAAAGTACCTTTCTAGATGTCTCCCTTATCACTCCTGCAGTAGTTGCCCAATCATCCAGCACCTCTTCACCACCACCGAGCTTCTGTCTGACCTCTTCCCTGAACCTCACACTACATAAAAAATTGTGGAAAAAACAATTTTTTTAAATTCAATTCAAAATCATGTGAAAGTGCAGGAAAAAGTAATGAATTGAAAAAAAAAAAAAAACATCCTATTTTAAAAATCACGTGAAAATAAAAAACGTAAAGGAAGCGATTTATAGTAAAAAAAAAAAAAAAACGTGTGCATGAGACGTGACGCTGCACACAAACCCTGTCTTAAAAATCACGTGAAAAATAATCAACAAATCAAAATATTCAATATTTTTGAAAATCGTATACAGTGTCATGTAAACTTTTACACATGATTATTTAGTTTGGGGAACAGAGACTTGACTGAGTCTTTCAAAGCAGACATCGGACATCGTGAGCCTTTTAAATCTTCAGACGATATATTAAATCCCAAACAAGGCAGCTTATTACTTTTAAACCGTTTGGTTAGCGAAGGCTTTTTAATGCTAACATTATCGTTAAGATGAACATTAGCGTTAACCCCCCGGTGAGTAAAATAGCCCGAAGCGTTAATGGTGTCGTTTGGTTGGTGTATTTTGTGCTTCTCCCCCCTGACTGCTGCATCTCGTAATCAAAAAGGTTTAACGGATGACCTGCGACTGATTCTGTGGCTCTTTAATGATGCTAATCACTAAACAAGGAAACAGGAAGTCACTGAGTAAACAGTGTTTTTATGTCGTTGGTTTTTTTTTTTACACGGTTCGTTTATTCACATGTGGACAATGTGGTTCAGTGTGTTACAGCAGGTTACAACATGTTTGAGCATGTTTAGAGGTACAGTGTGTTAGCAGGTGTATCGTTGTGTTAATGTGTTGGAGTGTTACAGTGTTCACAGTGTGTTAAAATGTGTTACTGAGTGTCACAGCATGATGCAGTGTGTTACACATCACTGCGATACAGCGATACCGTGTATTTTACTGTATTACAGTGTGTTTTTGAGTATTTTATTGGGACCCAGTGTTTTACTTTTTCTAGTAATGTGTTTTATTGGGACCCAGTGTTTTTTTGGGACTCAGTGTTTTACATTGTGTTATAATGTGGTTTATTGGATGACAGTGAGTTACAATGCGCTTTGTGTACGTTGTATTGTGTTGCAGTGTGTTTTTTTGTATTTTATTGGGTTACAGTGTGTGTTTGTATGTTTTATTGGGACCCAGTGTTTGACTTTTCCTAATAATGTGTTTTATTTGATGACAATGTGTTACAGTGTGTTGCAGTGTGTTTTCACAGTGTTTTTATTTTTCTGTACGTTTGATTGCGTTACAGCGTTTTGTCTCGTTGGGTTGGTTGTGTATTATCGGGGCACAGTGGGTTACATTGTGTATTAGCGTGTTTCATTGTGTTACAGTGTGTTACAGTGTGTTGCAGTGCACTGTATCCCAATGTTTTATTTTCTATTAGTGTAGTTTATTGTGTTACGGTGTGTTTATTGTGTTGTAGTTTTTTTTATTATTATTATTGCGCTACAGTGGGTTACATTGTGTATTAGCGTGTTTTATTTGATTACAGTGTGTTACACTATGTTTTGTATGTTTAATTGGGATACAGTGTGTTACAATTTTTTTTGTTTGTTTTATTGTCTTACAGTGTGTTACATTGTCTATTACTTTGTTTTATTGTCTTACAGTGTGTTACAGTGTGTTTTATATGTTTCATTGTCTTACAGTGTGTTACGGTGTGTTTTTTATGTTTCATTGTATTACAGTGTGTTACGGTGTGGTTTTTATGTTTCATTGTCTTACAGTTTGTTACGGTGTGTTTATGTTTTATTGTCTTACAGTGTGTTACGGTGTTTTTTATGTTTCATTGTCTTACAGTGTGTTACGCTGTGTTTTGTATGTTTAATTGGGATACAGTGTGTTACAATTTTGATTAGTTTGTTTCATTGTCTTACAGTGTGTTAGGGTGGTTTTTTTATGTTTCATTGTCTTACAGTGTGTTACGGTGTGTTTTTTATGTTTCATTGTCTTACAGTGTGTTACGGTGTGTTTTGTACGTTTCATTGTCTTACAGTGTGTTACGGTGTGTTTTGTATGTTTAATTGGGATACAGTGTGTTACAATTTTGATTAGTTTGTTTCATTGTCTTACAGTGTGTTAGGGTGGTTTTTTTTATGTTTCATTGTCTTACAGTGTGTTACAGTGTGTTTTTTATGTTTCATTGTCTTACAGTGTGTTACGGTGTGGTTTTTATGTTTCATTGTATTACAGTGTGTTACGGTGTGGTTTTTATGTTTCATTGTCTTACAGTTTGTTACGGTGTGTTTATGTTTCATTGTCTTACAGTGTGTTACGGTGTTTTTTATGTTTCATTGTCTTACAGTGTGTTACGCTGTGTTTTGTATGTTTAATTGGGATACAGTGTGTTACAATTTTGATTAGTTTGTTTCATTGTCTTACAGTGTGTTAGGGTGGTTTTTTTTATGTTTCATTGTCTTACAGTGTGTTATGGTGTGTTTTTTATGTTTCATTGTCTTACAGTGTGTTACGGTGTGTTTTGTATGTTTCATTGTCTTACAGTGTGTTACGGTGTGTTTTGTATGTTTAATTGGGATACAGTGTGTTACAATTTTGATTAGTTTGTTTCATTGTCTTACAGTGTGTTACGGTGTGTTTTTTATGTTTCATTGTCTTACAGTGTGTTACGGTGTGGTTTTTATGTTTCATTGTCTTACAGTGTGTTACGGTGTGGTTTTTATGTTTCATTGTATTACAGTGTGTTACGGTGTGTTTTTTATGTTTCATTGTCTTACGGTGTGGTTTTTTATGTTTAATTGTCTTACAGTGTGTTACGCTGTGTTTTTTATGTTTCATTGTATTACAGTGTGTTACGGTGTGGTTTTTATGTTTCATTGTCTTACAGTGTGTTATGGTGTGGTTTTTATGTTTCATTGTATTACAGTGTGTTACGGTGTGGTTTTTATGTTTCATTGTCTTACAGTGTGTTATGGTGTGGTTTTTATGTTTCATTGTATTACAGTGTGTTACGGTGTGTTTTTTATGTTTAATTGGGATACAGTGTGTTACGGTGTGTTTTATATGTTTTATTGTCTTACAGTGTGTTACGGTGTGTTTTATCTGTTTCATTGGGATACAGTGTGTTACAATTTTTATTAGTTTGTTTCATTGTATTACAGTGTGTTACGGTGTGTTTTATATGTTTTACTGTATCACAGTGTGTGTTTTTTTAAATATTTTGCTGGATAACAGTGTATTATGACGTGTTTTTGAATGTTATATTGTGTTACAGTATGTTTCTGTGTGTGTTGGTGTGTTTTTGGCCAAGCTGAGTTTTTACTCATCGCTGCCTCACGCCTCGGCCTATTTCAGGAGTAACTGTACACGCCGTAATTACACTGACACTTACAAGCTTCTCGTATTGCTATATCACCCCATATATCACGGAGGATGGTAAACACACACACACACACACACACACACACACACACAGAGCCCTGCTGAGCAGTGACCCACCCAACACAAACATTTTCGGTATCTTAGCTAACACGCCGGTGCTGAGTGGACGAATAAAGGATCAGAGTTGCGAGTGTGTGCTGCCTCCAAGTCCTTCTGCCTGCTACCATACTGAGCAACTCACTCGAACAAATCCAAAAGCATCAAAAGCTGATTAACTCATAAACATTACGTTATAAAGAACCATACGCTGATCTGTCAAAATGTGATGTTCAAAATGTTGATGTTTTTCTGAAATAAAGATTAGCTACACATTAGTTTCACAGGTTCTCCCTGCGACTGTCCAGGTTTCCTCCAGGTTCTCTGGCTTATAATCTGAGGTGAAACGTCCAATCACAGTTCGCTATCAAACAGTGACTTTGGTGTGGTTCTGAAAGGAGTCCCCAATATCATATGTGGGTTTTATTGAGACCCAGTGTTTGACTTTTTTCTTTCAATGTGTTTTCTTGAATGACATTGTGTTACAGTGTGGGGTTTTTTTTTTTGTATACCTTGTTGGGTTACAGTGTGTTATGGCATGGATTTGTTTGGTTTAATGTTTCACAGTGTGTTTTTTTGTATTATTCTTTTTATTAGGATACAGTTACATTGTATATTATTGTGCTTTATTTTAATAGTGTGTTACAGTGTGTTTTTTGTATGTTGTATTGCTTTACAGTGTGTTACATGGTCTTTTAGTGTGGTTTATTGTGTTACAGTGTGTATTTTTTGTATGTTTTATCAGGACACAGTGGGTTACATTGTGTATTTGTGTGTCATTTGGGTTATAGTGTGTTTTGTATGTTTCTTTGGGATACACTGTGTTACATGGTCTTTTAGTGTGGTTTATTGTGTTACAGTGCGTTTTTTTTGTATGTTTTATCAGGATACAGTTGGTTACTTTGTGTGTTAGTGTGTCATTTTGGGTTATAGTGTGTTTTGTATGTTTTATTTGGGATACAGTGTGTTACATGGTCTTTTGGTGTGGTTTATTGTGTTACAGTGTGTTTTTTTTGTATGTTTTATGAGGACACAGTGGGTTACATTGTGTATTAGTGTGGTTTATTGTGTAACTGTGTATTTTTGTATGTTTTATCAGCATACAGTGGGTTACATTGTGTATTAGTGTGTCTTTTTGGGTTACAGTGTGTTCTGCATGTTTTATTGAGATATTGTGTATTATATGGTCTTTTAGTGTGGTTTATTGTGTTACAGTGTGTTTTTTTGTATGTTTTATCAGGACATAGTGCGTTACATTGTGTATTAGTGTGGTTTATTGTGTAACAGTGTGTATTTTTGTATGTTTCATTAGGATACAGTGGGTAACATTGTGTATTAGTGTGTCTTTTTGGTTTACAGTGTGTTACAGTGTGTTCTGCATGTTTTATTGGGATATTGTGTATTATATGGTCTTTTAGTGTGGTTTATTGTGTTACAGTGTGTTTTTTGTATGTTTTATCGGGATACAGTGGGTTGCATTGTGTATTTGTGTGTTTTATTGGGCGACAGAGTGTTACAGTGTGTTCTTGTATGTTTCCAAGAGCTTCCAAGAACCACAGAAATCTGGAGAGAGGTGAAAGCCGATTGTGCTCGGCGTTAAAGGGGCATAAAGTCCCAGAAGAGCCACATCCACCCCTCCGTTCCCTCCTACCTTCCAGCCCATGTACCCACGATGCCACGTGCCCCACCTCTCCTCTCGAAAAGCACGTATTTATTCAAATTCTTCTTCTGCCAAGTCCTCGTGGTGCATTATCTAATTCAGCTGCAGCCTGCCAGCTCTACGGCTTTACAGTTGGGTTGCAGCAGCAGGAAACAACATGGTGTGTGTGTAGTGCAGGGATACACACACGTGCCAAACACATGTTTTGTTTCCAATTTTGCAGCAAGGCCCAGATTTCAGACTTGGAGATCTTTATCAGTGTGGATAAAGGTTATGGAGGCTTATGACCTGCGAAAAAAAGCATGCCTTTAAGGAAGACAGAAACCAAAAAAAATGAGATAACATCAATCTTGATGCATGCACACACACACACACACACACACACACACAAACACACGCCAACCTGTAAGACAGAGCTACTTTAATACGTCTCAATTTTCCTCCACAGATTCCTTTCTCATAACCCTCATCAGAAAAAAAAATAATAATATACGGGCTGATTTTTCAAACCTCCTGACAGCCGAGCCCTTTCGCGGGATCTGGGCCATCCGAAAACATGTGGTAAGCCTTGTGGAATGTCTCGAATGACTCCCAGATGTGGGCTGCGGGACGGTTTTAACCCTTTCCTCTCGTTTCTGTCACAAGAATCGGCTCTGCTCCGGGGAGGCGGTGCGGTGCGAACCAGGGGACGTCATTCCGTTTGACTTTTCCTCCATCTGTGTGTCATGTGCTTTACAGATCCCGCTAATGATTTGTTCGGCAGCCCGTGCATTTTTCTTCCAGGCTTTGGATGCTGTTCGTTTAGAACAAGCCTGTAAAGTCGACATTGTGTTGACGGATGATTTTCGCATGATTAAATAACTAATGATGATAACTGTATATACAAAATATATATATATATTAAAAAAAATTTTTTTGTCAAACTATGACTAGGAGGAAGCTGACGAAAGATTCAGAGAGAAACTCTTGTGCCACGGCATCAGAAATATGACCGAAAATGTTGGAATAATCACAACAAATTCAGAATAATTATGCAGTATGTTAGTGGGTGATACAGAGTGTTACAAAGTGTTACAGTGTGGTACAGAGTGTTACAGTGTGGTACAGTGTGTTACAAAGTGTTACAGTGTGGTACAGAGTGTTACAGAGCGCGCAGTGTCTTACAAACTGTTACAGTGTGGTACAGAGTGTTAGAGCATATGGTGTGGTACAAACTGTTACAGTGTGGTACAGAGTGTTAGAGCATATGGTGTGGTACAAACTGTTACAGTGTGGTACAGAGTGTTAGAGCATATGGTGTGGTACAAACTGTTACAGTGTGGTACAAAGTGTTACAGTGTGGCCCAAAGTGTTACAGTGTGGTACAGAGTGTTACAGAGTGCACAGTATTAGTGTGACACAGAGCGTACAGGTTGGTACAAAGTGTTACAGTGTGGAACAAAGTGTTACAGTGCGTAACAAAACATAGTATGGTACCGTGCATAACAGTGTGTTACAGAGTGATGCCATTTGCATGGGTGTGATACATAGCGTTATAGTGTGATATACTGTGAGTGTGTTAGAGTATGATTATAGTGTTACAGTGTGTTACAGTGTGTTAAAGGGGGTTAGTGTTTAATATAATGTTATAGTGTGGTTCTGAATGTTACAGAAAGGTACAGTGATTTCTAGCATATTTCAGTATGGTACATCATCAGGGTTTCAGTACAATACAGTATGTTACAAAGTGTTAGTGTGATGCAGTGTATTATAGAGAGTTACGGCAGTGTCAGAGATGGCAAAGGTACACACATCCTTCACTCAGTAGAAGTGCCGATACTCAAGTAATAAAAGATTCTGGTTCTGACTGCAGTTAAAGGAAAGAAGTAAAAAGTAGTCATTATTACTACCTGTTTTAGCGTCACACTGGTAACTGGACCTCACATTATATTAATATATTCATACAAAAGAATTTCAAATGTTGTTCTCTAATGAATTTATCCAGGCTGAAGAGCCACCATATAGAACACAAGCAGAGAAAAGATGATGATGATCAGGTGATCAGGAATGTCTCTGTTCTCACTCATGTTTACATCACTGACTCCCTCTGTCTCACCACCAGACATCTTGTTGCCTCGCTTGTTGTTAGCTTCGTAAGCTAGCCTACTTCTGTGGTGTGCGAGAGCCAGGAAATGATACACCAAATAATGTCACCAAATAGATTCATGCTAAAGTAATGAGCCTGGTGTGAAAATGTAAGAAGTAGTGTAATAAATGAAAGTAAAAAGAAAAAATGAATTTTTTTTAAAGGTGAGATTGTGAAACAGTGTGTTTTTGTATGTTTAATCGTGTTGATTTTTGTTCTGAATTACAAGTTTTGAACAAATAACAAGAAATTCAGAAAAATTTCAAAAGATTCGGGAACAATTACAACAAACTGGAAACAATTTGGGAAACAAGACGGCTATAAAGGGGACATGAACCTCGGCCTCCATATTGCATCCATGTTTCTGAATTTGTTCCCATGTTTCTGTCATCTGTCACACATTTTTCTTAACAAACATTCTAATTTATTTAATTTCCAGATCCACATTCCCACCCCGGGGAGCGTCGGAGTCCAGCTTTCTTCAGCGACACGTATTAAGTCGAACTGCAGCATTTTAACATGCACTGGCGTATGAACGCTCACGATTGGTTCCTGTCTCTCTGATTGACACCCAGGCTCCGCCCACATGCGGAAAATCAATCCAAAAAATCAAGAAGGTCTCATATCGGGTCGATCCGGAACCTCCAGTGGGCAGAGACGAGGATGAGACGGCGATGAGGCGAGGATGAGCGCTTTGTGATGTTCCAGATGTCTTCTAGAGACTTGGAATGTGGGAAAGGCTATAAAAAGCGTCCTGTTCCCACACAACAAGCAACACGCAAAACACATGTCGGAGCGGTGCTTGGCTCGGCGCGGGACAGAAAAACGAGAAGCGTGATATAAGCTCGAAATCGTAACTCGTGATTTATCATGGCCTCGGTGGGAAAGTGGGTCGAAGAAGAGAAAGAATGAGAGAGAGAGAGAGAGAGAGAGAGAGAGAGAGAGAGAGAGAGAGAGAGAGAGAGAAACAAATATGGTCATCAGTCCAGGGGAGGAGACGATGATCTGACTGATATCCTGAGAGGAATGAACTCAAGTGACCCCTCTTTCTTTCTCTCTCTCTCTCTCTCTCTCTCTCTCTCTCTCTCTCTCTCTCTCTCTCTCTCTCTCTCTCTCTTTTTTTTTTTTCTTTCTCTCTCCCTTTCTCTGGCTCGGAGAAACATAGAGCAGTTGTCCAACATGCTAGTCAGCCATCCGGCTTTCTGGACTTGAGCCTGGTATTGTGAGTGGAAAAACACACACACACACACACACACACACACACACACACACACACACACACACACACACACACACAGAGTCAGGAGTTGGAGGAAGGACGTCATAAAGCGGTGATGGAGGAGATGATGATGACAGAGGAGTGGGAATACGGGTGGATCCGACTCCAGTGTGTGTATACATGGCCTTGGGTGTGGGGGTGTGGAAATAAAATGGACGACTTGGACGTCCCTTCCTCCCTACACACACACACACACACACACACACACACACACACACACACACACACACACACACACACAAGTCTTTAAAGAGGACATTGGTGCTCGTTTAAAAGCCGAGTGAAAACAGTCAGTGGTCCAAAAACACTTAAGCCTCACGCAGTGTGCTGGAAAGCGCAATGCCTCTGTAACAGGCCTGAAAAGACCCGTAGCCGTATACACACACACACACACACACACACACACACACACACAATAGGGAGCACGAGCAAACACTTCGCCAGCAAAAACAGCTCGTGTATGTTCAGGATCTTTTCACAAAGTTCTTTCCAGCTTTTACTAAACAGATTAAAGCGCTTTTTCTCTCTCGCTCACTCTCTTGTTCTCTCTCTCAACGACCCCCCCAACCAAACACACACACACACACACACACACACACACACAGGCATATACACTAACACATACAGAAACTGTCTCACACACAGACACACTGACACTCAAACAAATACACTCTCTCTTTCTTTCTCTCTCTAACACACATATACAGATACAAACATTGTCTCTCTCTCTCACACACACACACACACACCTATACACCCTGACATTCTGTCTTTAACACACACATACAAACATTCTATCTTGCACAGACACACACAAACACTTACAGGAAATCTGTCACATATTCACACACACACACACACACACACACACACACACACACACAGACATTCAAGCTGATACTCTGTCACACACACACACACACACACACACAATCACATACAGACACTGTCACAAATAGACACACACACACACACACACACACATATATATACAGATACTCTGTCTCTTATACACACACTGTCTCTCATAGACACACATTGTTTGTAATAATTACATAAGCATTAGCTAAACATTGGGCTTGAGCTTTTAAAAAGGAGGTGTGGCTTATTATTCTAAAGAGCACATTTGATTGACAGCCAGTGTCGGACTCCGCCTCAATCAGCGAAACACAGGCAGTAAACATCAGGATTATTCCATAACCTGCAGAAGCTGCAGTAGGTAGCAGTAATTAGCATTTTCACTCCAATTTGCTAGATTAGCTTTTCTAAATTAAAGAGAAACTAGCGCTTGCAGATTACTGACACATCACAAGCGGCAGGCATCGTTACGCTCTAAAGGTGTTATAAACAGTCGTAAGGACACCTTATCTGACCTGACGTTTCTGAGCGAGAGGAAGGAAGGAAGCCGACAGGAATATACACTTCTCAAATTTTATACTCTTCCTCAGCTCGAATATGTTTTCTCTCTCTTTTGGCTGTGAGTAACTCAATGTGTGTGTGTGTGTGTGTGTGTGTGTCTGTGTGTGTGTGTGTCTGAGAGAATAATGGCACATTAATGGCGTTTCTGCAGGGTGCACTGACGGGATGAAGTCACTAATCAATTTCAACAAATCTAATTAAGTATTAATTAGGCCTCTGGCAGCAGGGGGCCTCAGAGAGGGCAGAGAAAAAAAAGAGAGGGTGGGGGATGGGCTGCTGGATGGAGGGTGGGGGGAGTCACCGGATGGCAAGATAGAAATGGAGAACGAAAAGATGAAACTGACTTGACGGCATAAACGTAATAAACTGTAGATGTAGCTGGAAGGTGGAACGTTAGATTACATCACTTTACCCTTTTACCAACCCTATTACCCTTCTGTCCACACCCTACCCCACACATCAGCCCCATTACCCTTCTGTCCACACCCTACCCCACACATCAGCCCCATTACCCTTCTGTCCACACCCTACCCCACACATCAGCCCCATTACCCTTCTGTCCACACCCTACCCCACACATCAGCCCCATTACCCTTCTGTCCACACCCTACCCCACACATCAGCCCCATTACCCTTGTCCACACCCTACCCCACACATCAGCCCCATTACCCTTCTGTCCACACCCTACCCCACACATCAGCCCCATTACCCTTCTGTCCACACCCTACCCCACACATCAGCCCCATTACCCTTCTGTCCACACCCTACCCCACACATCAGCCCCATTACCCTTCTGTCCACACCCTACCCCACACATCAGCCCCATTACCCTTCTGTCTACACCCTTACCCAAATAACAACCCCATTACCCACATACCAACCCCCTTACCATTCTGTTAACACCATAACCCACATATCAAGACCATTTCCTAAATATCAACCCCATTGCCCTTCAATCAACCCCTCTTTTCCCTTGTATCAACCCTATTTCCATTCTCTCAAACCCTTTACCCTTCTACCTACCCCAATACTATTCTATCTACCCCCTTATTCTTATCTCAACATTAACCTTTTATCAAAAATCTTATCCTCCTCTCAACTCCATTACAATTCTATCAACCCAAATACCCTTTGTATCAACCCCCTTACCTCATATCAATGCCATTATTCTTCTATCAACCCTCTTACCCTCGTATCAACCTCTTCTACCCGTCACTCAACTCCTTTACCCTTGTATCAACTCCATTACCCTTTTACCCTGAGTTTTATTATTCGCTAGCTACCTTAACATTGTTGTCGGTATTGTTGGGTGATTCAAAAATGCTACCTATTTTATGGCAAGTTTTATTGGCTGAAGTGAATTAACACACACACACACACACACACACACACACACACACACACACACACACACACCAAATAACACAGTTGCCTGTTATTCATCATAAATTGAACTGAAGATCTGCTCCTCTCAGCGGGATTAGTTCAAACACTGTTGCTAAGTTTAGCTTTGGTTCTGAAGTGCTAATTCTTTATACGAAAATAAAAAGCGGGACAAGCTTGTGAAAAAGAGGAGGGAAAAAAACCACAAACAGAGAGAGAGAAACCGCAAAGAGACTGAAACTGCACACACACACACACACACACATACACACACACACACACACACACACATCCTTCTCCTCCTCCTTCTTCTAGTGGCAGTAAAACAGGCTTCATAAAATGCAATTAAAACCCTGGGCACTAATTTTAAGGAAATGATCGCTTGTTAAAAAAAAGAAAAAACGAGTATAAAAGGGAGAAAAAAACAGATGTAGGAAAAGAGAGAGGACACAAATATTTTAAAACTTTTAAAAATAAATAAATACAATTTAAATGTATTAAAATTCAGGGTTTGAGATGTTTAAAAAAAAAATCTAAAAACACTAATAAAATACAAATTCTAATAAAAAAAAGACAAAATATCGTATAAATTTGAATTAAAAAAAAAAATTAATTCAATAAAAAAGTTAAAAAAAAAACAACAAAAAAAAACGATACACATATGTAGTCTGCTAAACTGGGTTGCCAGGTTTGTGTTTTTACATACCTATCAAACTCCAATGTCCTTGACATTAATGGTATTTGGCAGATGCCCTTATCCAGAGCGACTTACATTTGTCTCATTCATACAACTGAACAGCAGAATGATTAAGGGCCTTGCTCAGGGGCCAAAAAGTGGTAGCTTCATGTTGCTGGAATTTGAACTCATAACTTTCTGATCCAAAGACTACTAAGCTACCATGCCCACATTACTCAACCCTTGTATCCTTCATATCAACCACCTTACCCTTTTTTTTTTTATTAATTTTTTTTTTTTTAAACAAGACAAACTTGGAAAGTGTTAGTATTTTTTGGCCAATCAGATTTTAGCCTCTATGTGCTGCCATGTTAATCTAATCTGCCCAGAGTCTTCACAATCAGTACTGCTGGCCGATGTACCTTAGAATATATTAGCAATGGATCTGTTTCTTTAACCAATCAGATTTCAAATTCGCCTCACAGGGCAGCTAGCAGGCCCAGAATAGCGTCAGCATTTTTCCGTCCTCTGATTGGTTGGTCAGAGGAAAACTGGTACAGCCAAGTTCGACTGGCAAAACATGTGTATAGCTCTGCACACGTTAATACATCTGAGTTAGACTTTTTTATGCCCACAATGGCTACCAGAGGAAAAGTAATTGATTTGGTTTTGGCCATACTTAAAAATCCATTTTGAAGAAAAGCTAGACATTGTGAGGAGGTTGGCCAACCCCGAAGCTAGCTAGCTTGTCTCCTTTAGAGTCTTAACTGGGTTTCTTGCATGTCTAAATATATCCAAAACTACTGGCACACCTGACTTTCCATCTATTTGTGGTTCCTCCCAAAATTGTCAGAAAAAATTTGGAGGTACACAATTGACAACTAGAAGACCCAAACCTGCTCCATCATGACAATGCCCTTGTGCACAAAGTCAGCTCCATAGGGATATGATTTTCATGGGTTGGAGTCGAAGATGTCGTGATATAGAGCTCCAACCCTATCGATAAATTAATTACAATGCTGACTGCACCCCAGGCCTCCTCACCTACATCATTACCTCCACATCATCACCTTTAAAATCTAGTGAAACATCTTCCCGGAAGAGTGGAGCTTATTATAACAGCAAATGGGGACTAAATGTGGAATGGGATGTTAAAAAGAATCAAAAGTTCATGGGTCCATCATGAGCACATGCTGATGATGTCTATGTAGATGATTGAAAATAGCTCAAGTGTTTCCAAGGCTGATTTTCAGAGACTCGTGAGATGGATCAACTTTTTTAAAGATTCCAGAAATGATATGGAGGGCCAATGGGCAATCCATGGATAACCCAGGATGATGAAGAGGATTTTTGTGGACATAATGACCAATGATTTGGTATGGTAATGATCAGACCTGCATTGTCTCCTCTATCAGGTGTTTGGAGTTGTGACGGTTGAGGTTGTGTGTCAAGGGGTTCCTTTCATTGGGACCTGGTTTATTGACGTCAATCAGAGCTGAAATGGCAGAACAACTTCCTGAGTGTCTTGAAAAAGGAATAGAAACTGAATGGTTCAAGGGAGGAGCTGGTTGACTCCTGAACTGGTTGGTGCTTGGCGACCGAACGTATGAGTGTTGTGTTGTTTTCTGAAACGGAAAAAGGGCGGCATGAATGCTGAAGCCACATCACACCATCAGTTTCGTGTTCGATCTCAAAGGTGTTACAAAAACACTAGCGTGTGTGTGTGTGTGGTTTCAATCCGAGGTTCCTTATCTGTGCAATCTGTGTTTCACTGTGAAAACAGATGAACCTCCTGAACTTCCTCCTCAGGCATCAACACTCATGAGTTCCCTAACTATCAAGCTGCATTGGAGCTATTTCAGTCAAATTCACAAGGATCTTCAGGTCGAGGTAATGAACTCATCTCTCGCTTCAATGGAAATTAACTCAAGGTCCATTTGCGCAGGATGTGGGGTCTAGAAATGTGGCGTTTCAATGTAGGTTTGAATTTGAACAAAAATTTAAAGGTATTTTTTTTAAAAGCGGTGGAATAAAACAAGCCTTCTTCTATTCACCGGACCTTGAAACTGTGAGTTCCAAAGAAACTCGAATTGTTCCAAAGAAAAAAAGTATAATTCTGTTTGGTTTTTTTTTTAATTAGCAAGTCGACAAACATCCAAGGACCTTGTTACTTACGCTATAGTATGAGGTGGTATTAAAAGGTTTAGAGGCTAGTTTTGTAACACGCCAACAGGTGGCAGCACGAGGCTGCACGCACAGTCACAGGGAGCACCGACCTTCATAAGCTGTGCAACTGGTGCTGTTCTGACCATATGTGCACTATCACTCTCCTCACGTGTGAGTTTCTCACCGGAAACAACAAGATGACGAAAGGAAAAAAAAACAAAACAGTTCTTTCTCGGGAATTAACTGCTGACACTGAAGATTTCCTCCATGAACCAATTAACCAATTAACATATTCAAATGTAACCCAAACCCCATAACGGTCAGGGCTGCTTTCGTAGAATGTACAGATTGTCCCCAAATTTCAATTTTGATCTTCCGATGATGATAGTGATACAACAAAATTGAAGCTTATTATTAGCAGCTTATGCTCCGCCCTCCACTCGCAAACCGGTGCTTGTCCATGTGCCCACTGCCCCATAAATATATATTGTATAGTTAATGTCTTGATGGGGTCTGATGATGGGGTCTCCAGGACGCCTCTCAATCGTAAATCGAGATCTACCTGTATTTATAGAGACATTGTAGCTTTCGTTTTTTGGTTCCCGTCTCAGATGGACAGTACGGGAGGTGGGTACAGGGGGAAGGGGCGTGGAAGATTGGCCCGGTACAACACTAATCCTTCCACTAAACCCATGTATCAGCTCCTCCCTGCGCTGCCAGATGGCTCGTACTTGTGGCCCGAGCTAATCCGAGAATCATCCGAATACGGATTCGAGTTCTTTTAAAGCACTGCGAGTAAAAAAAAAAAACAGAAAGTCAATCGCTGGTGTTGTTTCAAACTCGAGATACGTCAGGAGGAACGGAAGAGGTGGGAGCTGGAGAGGTCGCTTCACTCTGGTGCATCGTGGCCTGTCAGCCTCCTCGTAAAACTCGCAACGCTGCCAAGACACGACGGGACTGTTTACAACCCAGAGTCTGAAAAAGGACGAGCCTCCGGAATTTCTCCCCGCAGGGACAGACGAAGGGAAGGAGGGACGAAAGGATGAGCGTTAGAAAAAAAAGATGGGAGGAGGACACGTGGAGACATGGGAAAATATATATATAAAGAATAAAAAATTTTGTAGCCCATAATTGAATAATTAAGGTAAAAAAAGTATTAGAATTTTATAAATATAAATAAATTAAATATGAAGCATAAGAAAACAAACCTGGATTCCTGGATGTCTATTTTCAGCATACAGCAAACATGTAATAAAATATATATTTTTTTAAATAGACAACCATCTGATTAAAAGTTAAACGTTTCCTGTCCTACGTTTGATTAAAAGACGGTTGTTGTAGCGAACGAAACTTCACTTCCTTTTCCAGCCTGTGTGTGTGTGTGTGTGTGTATAGTGTGTTTTTTGGTCTAGAAATAAAAAATGTCAAAACACTATAAAACAAAAAGAAAAAAAACAAAACAATTAAAAACAAAATCATTTCCTAATAAAAACCTAAATTAACATTTAAATCAAAACAAAAGAAATATGATTTTTTATCTTTTTGTACGTCCTAATTGTATTACAATTCGTCCTTAAAAAAAAGATACATTTAGTAACAATTTGTTACATTTTAATAAAATTATTCAATAAAATTTTTGAAATAAAAACATTTGAATCAAAACAAAACAAAACACGACTTAAAATATTTTTGTATATCCAAATTGTTTTTGCAGCTGCACCTTAAAAAAGATATTTTTTTAAACTTTAAAAAATGTTATTCAATTATTTCATAATTTTGTTTCTTTCATTGAATTGAATTAACATTTGAATCGAATCAAAACAAATCAAATTTTTTTCACATTTTTTTTTTTCATCTGAAAACTATTTTCAATAAAAAAAAAAAAATGTTTTATTCTATTTTATTATGCATTTGCTGCGTGGGCGTCGGTGGCGAGGAGGTGTGGATTGAGCAGAGATGCGGTCTCTCCGTTGGAGAGCAGAATCGCGAGTTAATGGCTCGCGTTCTAATCTCCATCATCACCGGATCACCGGGAAGTGAATTAGATCAGACGAGAGTAATGTCCCGTTTCTTCATCACTGCTCCGGCTAGCGTTCGCTGCCAGCTGCACGCCGGTGATGAGGGGTGGAGATTTTAGTGTCCCTTTTTTTTGCCAGAAGAACTAATATTGTTCATTTACATCAACGAATTCCGTGATTGGACAAAGAAGAACGTGAGACGAACGCCTTCGGTGGGATCTCAGCAATTTTTTGAGGGCACCTGTACAATCGTAGTCTACAAACAAACAAATAGAGCAGTGGAGATGAACCAGATGGCAGATGATCCCTTGTATGTCCAGAGCGACTTAGAACTTAGTCATTCTGTCTACACCCTTCAACCATCCATCCATCCATCCATCTTGTCATCCCTTTTTAGTATACTGTCTTTACCCTCACACACTTTCAGTTTAAAATGCGATCAACGAATATAAACTTCCGATGTTCTTCTGCCTGACTGATAACTACTGGCTCCTGGATGCCAACACACACACAGCGGTGGACTCGAGGGTACACACGTCCTTCTACACACGGAAAGGCAGATGTACAGAAGGACCGAGAGAGGAAAAGAGAGGGCAGAGGGAGACGGGGATCGATGGAAACCAGGAGAAAGAGAAAGGAAATGACCGACCCGAACAAAAAGAAAGACAGACAGAGTGAGCGAAGGGGATGCTGATAGATAGAGAAAGGCCAAAAGAAAGAAAGGCAGAATGAGAGAACAGACTGATAGACAGAAAGACAGACAGAAAGAGAAAGAGAGAGAGATGGGAGACGGAGGCAGACATAAAAAGAGGCGGATAGATAAAAGATTGAGAGACCAAAGGACAGACAGATCAAGAAAAATAGCACAGAACAAAACAGAGACAGAAATTGACAGAAAGGGACACCATCAGGGAGCCCGAGAAAGAAAAAGAGCGACAGAGCGAAAGAGAGAGGGAAAGTGATAAACTCAGGGAACGAGGGGGAATGAAACCCAAACCAGAGGCTTTTATGGTTCAGGAACAATGTCCTACATTCTTTCCTCTGACCACAAGCCTGACTAAACTCTGCCCACTCCACCTCCTTCTCCTGTCTCTCACACACTTCCCTCCCAGGGTAACTCATATTACACTTGAAAGTGTGTGTGTGTGTGTGAGAGAGATGCCAAGGGAAGCCTGGATTCCAATCAGGTGGGGCGGCTGGCCGGGTGGGGGAGGGGTACACTATGTGTGTGTGGGTAAGATTTATTCGTGTCTGTCAGAAAACTTTGACCCCAAAGTTGTAAATCTGTCAGAGGAGTCTAGCCGACGCAACAGGAAATAGGGGCCACAGACATTGTAAACGAGAAAGAGAGACGTCTAGAAAATACCCTCCTCCCCCCATCATATATATATATGATAGGGGGACTTTAAAAATGTGATGTATGGATGTAGTGTGCATCAGTAAAATCCGATTTATTTCTATATAATTATTAGTACAATGTGACCAATATTTAATATGTAGGTCGAATATTCACAGAATTACAGATTGACATGGCAGAGGTAGAGCTGTAACTTCCTGCGCACACAACAGGAAAAGAACGTCTGGGTTTCATTTCATCTTGTTTTTCTTTCTGCACTATAAAGGCGTGTTTTCGCGTGGAAGGGGAAGCGTTGGAAGTCGGAAGGCGCTTCAGTAAATCGATGGCAGAAAAGTATGCGCGCCCTCACGCAGAACGCAGGTTCTTCTCTGCTGTTTCCTGTCTGTTCTTAAAATGTTCTCGTCCACTTCCCTTCTTGACTTAACATGTGCATGTTCGACGTCAAGACCAGGGTAAAAAAAAAAAAAATCAATACCGCCATGCTGCAAGATAAACGAAAGGAAAGATGGGGTCTTGGTGTGAAGAGCAGTTAACTCTCAGCAGGTGGTCTGTGGAGGACAGTAATAGATGTGCTCTACCTCAAGGCTTCCACACATTCGTTACGAGGTGCAAGTGTTCTCTAGTCGTGAAATTCCATTTCAAGTCCAAAGGGTTGGAGCCACGCCTCAACCAGCTGCTCCTGGAACGTCGGAAGAGTTTGAATTGTGGCCAGTCGTGACCAAAGTTGGTCCTGCTCTCTTTCTGCAGCCAACCAAAACAACATCATTAGCCAACTAGTGGCCGTTTTTTAAAGTATCAAGGATAATTCTCATCCAGGCCACCAGAGGGTCTCCTTCTCACAGCCATCAACTGTTAATCTCGTTCAGGCCTTACCTGCTAGGTGTAGCTTTCATGTTAAATTTTCTCTCCCCATTGCGTAACAGTCTCCTAGATCATGGGTCTTCAACTGGGGGTCCGCAAATAATGTTGAATCACAAATTTTTTGTTTAAAAAAAATTACATTAGTTTGATAAAACAAACATGAAACTGAAAAATCTATTAAAATAAAAGTCAGCTGCGAACAACTTTATAAATTGTTATTTAAATTGTAAAACGTTTATGATGCATAAATCTTTTTAAAATATAAAAAAATATACAGACAATGATGCGTGTAAAACAACAATGCTAGCGTAACTAGCGTAACACTATTGGTTTCTATTATTTATTCAACATAAATTCAATATTTTTACATATTTACTTACTAACCAGCACAGGACCCACTATAACTTGGGAACAAGTAACCACGAATATTCAATTCATCTAATTTGCATAGCAGTAATAATAAACATTGTCCAGCAGCTTAACAGAAATAAATACAGGAACATTCTAGAAAGTGGATTATGGAAAGTTCTCCGTATTGTTCTCTCCTTCCCGCAGAGCGGGTCACGCTCGTAAAATTGGAGGGGGCGTGGCTGCGACAGACTCCTCCCCCCCCCCCACTTAGAAAGCATCGATCTAATCCTGTTGCAGTGACAACAAACTCCAGGATGGGCTTCAATCCCCGATAACGTCGAATCCAAAAAAGAATGGTTTGGTTTTTCTCAAAAAAATTTATCAACAAGAGGTCCTTGCGACTGGTATAACATGGTGTAGGAAATCTCTAGAATGTCTTTTGAATGATAAAGATATCTAGAACCTTCTCAAACCTGCTCACACAATCCCAATTCATTCCCAGGCAACTTGATAATATTGGGAATTCTTCTTTAATGGGACTCCACTCTGTTGCTATGCAGTCCAGACACCTTATTCAAGTACTGGCATGTTTCTAGGAACTCTGGCAAAACCGGAGACCCTGGAAGACTCCCAGACAGACACTCCGAGAAGATCTGAAATTTATCTCGGTAACTTGAACTGAAAAAGATTCCCAGACATTTTCAGGGGTAAAATTGAGCATCCAGAACATCGCAGTCATCTCTTGCTTGCAGTCATGAAGCAAAGCGAGGTGGAGTAGAGGTAAGTGATATCAAACCTGAATATATGAGCTGTAAGGAGATATCTAGAGTTCTTAATGCTCTACTTAGAAGAAGTAAATCTCTTAGGCCACCATCATTGGCAGGTGGTTTGTCAGAAAGCAAGCGCTCGCATAAGCCAACTGGCTGTTTGGCCGTTTTTTTGACGGGTCTACTTCTGTGGTTTGAAGACCACCCCCCAAAAAAAATTATGTTCACCTTCTATATGATCTACTCATCACTTCCTTGGTGAGGATGCTCATCCAGACACAGCAAGAGCACTGAGTTTGTGTGGTGGGGAAGCACAAGTAGCTCTACAATAGAGGAAGTGGTAAAGCACCACACATCTCTAAACACAGTAACTCCAATACCGTCATACAACCAGAAACCAAAAGCAGCTGCTACTGAAAAAAATAAATCTGCAGAACCTGACCTTTGGCTCCAAAGCAAGAAATGAGAAGGAGAAGCAAATTATGTTCCTAGACAGCTTTCTCTGTAGATGAATGTAAGTTGAGAAGGAGAAAATGTACTACAAGAAGTTTGGGGGAGAAGTAGACGATTCAGCGCAGTGCAGTTCGCTCGCTCTTTCTTTCGACGACAGAAGCCTGGCCCAGTATCATTCCTCGCTTTCCACCAAAACACCCTCATTAACTGGAGAAACTAAAAGAGCCAACAGGAAATGAGCATTTGTTACAAAGTACCACAAGCCCATGCAGAAATCTTCAAACTCTCTCACTGCTTCCAAACCCTTCGCCAAACAATTCTTCTCTTTGCTTGATCGCTTCAGACGACAGACTGTGGATCTAACCAATTTCTTGGCTTTGTACCCAAGTCTGATCCGATCCAGACATTTCCTACCAGGTTTTGGCCAACATCCTGATCACCTGCTAATCAGAGATCCATATCCTTTGCTAATTTGCCCCACTAGCAGGTGTATAAAAGCGTCCCTCAGGATGGTTGCAAGAACAACACCTTGGCCTTCTTTC
This sequence comes from Silurus aristotelis, assembly GCF_946808225.1. Classification (NCBI taxonomy): domain Eukaryota; kingdom Metazoa; phylum Chordata; class Actinopteri; order Siluriformes; family Siluridae; genus Silurus; species Silurus aristotelis. The sequence continues at coordinate 29,077,077 of NC_139585.1, forward strand.
TTTCCCTCCCGTCCGCTCGTGTCACATCAGATTTGGCAGCACTCTGGGGAAAAAGGGCAACAGATGACGAAGAGCTCCTGCCTGACAGGCAGGTCTCGCTGTAAAGGTTATCCAGGGAGGAGGGGGGGCTCTGGGCTCGGCTGTCAAGCTGTGCTCTCCTGCCTCCCCCTGGAGAACCAGCTGTCACAGCACCGCTCATCACGGAGTCACCTGTTCTTGCGCCTGAAACGTCTTCAACACAACGATTCTTCTGTGGGCAGGGGATTTAGGAGGATGCGCCTCCAGAGGTCGGGGTATTTTAAAGGACAATTCATTGATGATGGGGTTTTTGGAGGATAATGATTCCTGTGGTGGCCATCTGAGCATAAGACCTTTATGAGGAGCTTGCAACATAATGGTCTTTGTATACTAGAGTTTTCCTCAGGTGCTTTGAAGCATTTCTCAGATCCTAATATCTTTCGGCTTCCCCCGTTAGGAGTCGCCACAGCGGATCCTCCGCATGTTTGATTTGGGTTTTTACGCTGGATGCCCTTCCTAAAGCAACCCTCCCCATTTGAATAAAATTCTTAAAACTACTAGTTTACATCAGGAAACTTCGAAACCTTGCACCGCCATACTGACATTTCAACGATCTTGTTTGTGATTATTGACAAAAGGACTTACTTTTGAGAGATGATCAAAGGATTTTGAGAAAAGTACAGTCTTTTGCAAGTAATGTAAAGTAAGGGCCCCAAGAGTGGCAGAGGTGATAACGGGGCTTAAACCCCACAACCTTCCGATCAGTAACCCAAAACCTTAACCGCTGAACTACCACATCTCTTGGATAGAAACATTAACTCTGTGCCTCCTTGCTGGACCTTCATGCCCAAACTTTTGTGCCCTTGTGGTCAATCGTCCACATGTTTTCAGCCACTTACTGAGATCCTTCAGCAGGAGCAATTTGAGGTACAATTCTCCTGAGATTGTAGTACTTTTGAAGACAATTTTTCCACAGGGAAAGGCATATTTTTAAGACAATGACTTGTGAACTCCGGCGCAATTTTACAAGATATTTTTTTATTCCAGAGGACGTTTCTCCTGAGCTCAGGGCATTTTATATGTAATTTTTTACACGCTGGGTACATTATATGATGTGGTAGAGGTAGTAGTAAAAAAAAAATAATAATAAATTCCTTGTGGCTACAGTAATTTAGTAGACCATCGCCAGTTGTTGGGGTACCTTTAGGGGCCAATCTCCCATTTTTTAGGTATTTCAGATGACTATTCTATGGAGGGTGGGATATTTTCAGTGATGTCCTTCTGAGACTGGCACATTGCCTGGAGGTTCTCCTTTGATCGAGATGATACATGCGATGGATTTACAGAGTGGGGGATTTCAGGTGAAGCATTTTCCATGGTTGGGATATCGATCCATCCACAAAGACGCTTGTGTAACAATGTTACAATCAGTGGCGGACAGTAATGAAGTAAATGTAATTTGTTACTGTACTTAAATAGCTTTTTTGTGTTTCTGTACTTTAATGGAGTAATTCCATTTGGGGAGACTTTTACTGTTACTTCACTACATTTCAAAGTCAAATCTCTTCCTTGTTACTCTTCGTTTTGTGAAATCAGTCGTTCCTTTTTATTTCCGAGGATAAAAAGGTAACCGGTCAAACGCTCAGCGAGTCACCAATCAGGTGCGAGCGCTCGCTCTGGGTTTGTTTTGATTGGCGCTTGGTGTTTATCTTCTGATCACCAACATACAGTTGAACAGCAAGCAGAACATTTCAAGAGGAATCAATGATGAAGAATCTCCAGACTCGAACTCGCCGGTAAGACGTTCTTCAATTACCCTCTTGATGGGAATCTTTTCTACTCCCGCGTTGTTCTTTCTCTTGGCACGGAATGAAGACTTACTGTACGCCATCTGGTCCGAAGCTCTCTATCTGTAGTGCAACAAGCCCAAACCCCACAACCTGTCTATCCTGGAGCAAAGTCATTCTGGACCTCATGCTCTTGGATAAAGAACAGCCACCCATATGTTTGGTTGTTGGCATACAAGTAAATACAGAGTTTGTTTATTACTAATCTGGCGCATGATACCGCTGTATTTCCCGTCAGATCAGATTAGAAGATGCGGAACGGCGCAATCGACAGGGGTCTTCACTCAAACAAACAAGCACATGCGCTCTGGTGGGGACGCATCCGACAAATCTGTTCTTTTTCAGGATTTTCTTCACGCCGCCTCGCTGCAAGCAGGATGCGAGAAAGCGAGAATCTACAGAAAGCTTGCGAAGACCCAGGGGAGAGAATAAACCCAGGAAAACCACTGCGGAGAGAAAAAAAAGAAAGCGAGAGAGAGAGAGAGAGAGAGAGAGAGAGAGAGAGAGAGAGAGAGAGAGAGAGAGAGAGAAAGCCCTCCTATCTTCCGTGAAGGGAATGGCTCGATGATAGGATGACCTAAATTCTCCTCCACCAGACACTGCAACAAGCCCACATGGATATAAGAGACCGTGAAAAGAGGAAAAGCGCAAAAGCGTAAGAGAGGAGAAGAGGGAAAAAAATACCTTGATCTGATAATCTTGGGTAGAAGAACAGTTACATAAAAGCCATCTCTAATTCCTTCCCATGCAGATCAAAAGGAGAACAAGGCCTTCCTGTGCATGTGCACTGCTACCGCCCTGAGGGAGACAAGTGTGTGTATGAGTATTAGTGTGGAAGTCCCAGTCCCACTTTCTTTTTCCCCTCCTTTTTCCATCCATCTTAAGCAGCAAATTAGCCCACATTAAATATAGCCATCCGGGCAACCTAAATTCGCCGTTTGCAATAAAGCACTAGGAAAAACAGGAGCACTTTTGTACCATCATAGGGCTGAATACTGATCTAATCAGGTGGTGTTGATTCATTTTTTAGAACCGGAGCTCTGAGAATAATGCAAGCTGCAAATCATGGACACACTTTTTGAAATGGCCTAAGCCTTTGTTCCAGATCACATGGTCACCCTTTGAACCAAAACAGACTGACTCCAACATTAAGCGCTTGATGTTACTGTGGGTCATGTCCAAACCCTGGATGTGAGCCTATTTAAAACAACCATGAAGTCAAATCTGAATAAACCTTGCCCCCTTGTGGATATAGAAGCACACTGCATAGAAACCTCAGTACTGATTTGGTCTTAGGCAGGTGGTGGAGCAGTGGCTAAGACCTTCATCCTGGTTAAATAACTCGATCCTTTATATGGCTCTGGATTTCTGAATTATTCTCTTCGTTTTCTTGAGGCACTTAAGTCCTTGGTTATCTTGCTACTAACAACAAATACAAATTGTAAATTACACCATTTAGTTGTTTGCAAGTAACTGCAGCAACAAGTAGCTGACAGAGTTGCTCAGAAAACATCCTGCATGGTCAGAAACGCAAGAGATCAGTTCCACGGGACCTTGGGATTCAGCAGATCCATCGCACTTATAGCGTGTAGTAAATCAGTGAGTGAATTAATGAGTCCACGGATTAAGAGTCCCCTCTAGTGGAATTCCATGGCAAATGCAGGCAGAATCCCTACTGACACAAACGATTTGAATCCGTTAACAGAGGGACAGCGCATGTAGGACGTTTTGGAGACAAGGTGAGGGAGGCGAGATTGAGACATGGGTTCCTCCGCCAGGAAGGAGGAAAAGAGGAAGACCAAGGAGGAGGTTTATGAATGTGGTGAAGGAAGATATGCAGGTAGTTGGTTTAAGAGAGGCAGATGTAGAGGACAGAGTGGTATGGAGACGGATGATCTGCTAAGGCAACCTATAATGGGAGAAGCCGAAAAAAGAACAACAGATTCTGACAAAGGAGACAGTAAATAAATAAACAGCAGAAATGACGTGGGGTCAAAGAGTCTTCGGTTTCACTCATGCGCAGGACAGGGGCATTTTTAGACACCGTTTTCAAATGTATCTGAGTAAGTGTAGGCGAAGCCTAAGGCAATGGGTAACTGATTGAAAGGTCGGGGGGTTCAAGCCCAAGGATCGCCAAGTTGCTTTTAGGGCCTTTGAGCAGGGCCCTTTACCCTCATTGCTGACCCTGCGCTCTGACCCCAGATTCTTACGTCGCTGTGATATTCGAGGAAATAATTTCCTTGTGGGTACAATGAGGTATTCTTAAAAATATATATATTTAAATATCCTGGCGTCTCCTTCAAATACTTCTACCGATCAGTTGTTGATAAGCCAATCAATAGGGGACACAATCCAGAGGTAATACAATAAGGTGCAAAAAATAAACCATTCATTTAGACAGTTCCACCAAGTTGTTAGAAGTTAGAAGCACAACAGAATCACAGGTAAGATAACTTAAGTACAGCAAAAGCAGCTCAGAGAGCAAATGTCTGAATGGGGAGGGTCTAAGGATATACTGTCACCCTTACAGTTGTAGATGAAGTCCAAACGAGTCTGGGATGAAGCTTAAATTGAGTAATGAATGACTAAGATGAACTTCTCATCAAAAACTCAATGAGTTCAAAGTCCCAGCACCACAAGAAGCCATTGCTAGTACCAATAGAAAGCATCTGATGAGAGCAAATCTGTCTTCAGTTACTTGCTCAATTGCAAAGCCCTTAACCCTGATCCACGGCGTTTTATTCAAAGCGAGGTACTGGGAAGTAGCTTAGGATAATTGCATCGGCCAAATGCTGTAACTGAAGACAGATTCGCTTTTATCAGATACTCTCCCTCGCTTAAATGTTTACTCATGAATATCTAAAATCTCGGGAATGTGGAAAATGTGCCCCTTTTAGTAGAGACTCGGGCGATCCAGCGGCTTTGGTGTTATCTACGCCACACGACGTCCTGCCATTACTCACTCCGAACGAGGCCCTCATTATGCTGTAAAAACACAAGCTTTGTTTGCAACGTTTGAAAACTCTGATAAGGATATGGCGGTTATTTCCGCTCCATTTTACTTCGGACTCTATCCAAACATGAAATCAGTCTTCCTCTCCAAGTTCTTTTACGGCTGTGGGTCTGGAAAGCAACCGCGGCCAAGCAGCTATATCCAGTCCTACTGCTGGAACTTTCATGGAAGTATCCACAGATTGGAATACTCTTTTGTTGAGACCAGTAAAAGGCATCCCAAACAGGACTCCACTTTTTTATCAAGTGCTCGTCTTTTGGGGCGTGTAGGCGTTTATTATTTTCTTTGGAAGATCAATTCTGATAACTTCTTACACCTCTGGAATGCTTAACAGGATTGCATGGATCCATTCTCTCATCATTTGATGTGCGGAGCTCTTGATTGATCTTTAAGCTTATAAACGATACCCAAGATTCGAAAAATCCAGTTTGTTTCCACCCTAAAACCATGACTGACTGGGGTTTTCTCAGCCAACTCTTCGGGTCCTTGCAGGCGCACTCGCCCATGCTGGGTCGTGTCTGGCTGCTCCTCATGCTGGTCTTCAGAATGCTGATCCTCGGTACAGTGGCCAGTGACATGTTTGATGATGAGCAAGGAGTTCACATGCAACACCTTGCAGCCAGGATGCAAGCAAGTCTGCTTTGACAATGCCTTCCCCATCTCCCAATATCGCTTCTGGGTCTTCCACATTGTGCTCATCTCCACTCCTGCTCTAGTGTTCTTCATGTACGCCATGCATCACCACAAAAAGCGCCAGGACCTCCTGCAAGACTCCACAATCAACATTCTGGAAGCAAAGCAGGACCTCCATCTCAAGCGTCTCTACCTAGTCAACGTGGCCTTCCGGATGATATCCGAAGTGGGTTTCCTGATCGGACAGTGGACGCTGTATGGCTTTCATGTCTGTTAGGGAAAAAAAACTTTATAAAAACAGATTCAGAGGTCAAGAAGCTGAAGTGAAGCTCAAAGCCAAAAGTTTATTTTAGTTTAGTTTGTTTTATTTTTTTTAAGTTTTTTTTTTTATTTTTGGTAGAAAAAAGATAGAAAATATTTACAAAGACAGACACAAAGAACTTCTCAAACAAAATCTTCCACAGTATACTTTTTTAGAAACATCAAAATGTGATAAACTGCTAAATGGTTATAAAAGGAAATGAAACCAAACTCAAGTTTTTAAAATGTGTTTATATACACAGCGAAAGCCTCGTTCCACTCGAACAAACTAAAAATCTTCAGAGTCCGTGTCCAGCGCGTAGGTAATGGGTTTTGTACTGCGTGCCGTTTTGGTCCTCGGGGCCACGGCGGAAGACGTCACGCCCAAATCAAAGCTGTCGTCGTCTTCCCACTTGCTCTTCTGAACACGGAAAATAAACAGGTTTTACAGGTCAGATGGACGAGTCGTTCTTACTGTATAGGCAGGTGGTCTGCTATTTTCTCATTTACTTTATAATAAAACAGTCAGTTAGTAAAACCTCTAACTTTCATAACTTTTTATATCGAATTTAAAATGTAAGTGTAATGTGTAATAATTCCCATGTCATACTATAAAGAAATATTGTCTAAACCTGGGTGTGTGTGTGCAATGTTCAACAACGAAACAAAAAAACGTGCACTCTAGTAAATTAAATATTTAAAACATGCTAAAAACATGTCCAGTGAAACTTGTGACCGAGACGTACCTTTCCTGCAGCCGTGGCTTTGCCTTTGAGACGAGCCATGAGGTTTCCTCCATCTGAGTCGCTTTGCGACTCGTCGCTGCTCAGTACTTTCCTCTTGCGTGCTGCAGCGGTCTTTTTGGCTGCCGGTGCGGGGGCGGAGGTCTCGGATTCGCTGGACGTCGTCCGTTTGGTGGCTGTGCTCTTTTTAGCGGCCGCGGGTTTGGACAAGGCGTCGAGGATCGATGGCTGCGTCGCGTCTACACAAAACAGTAGGTTAACAACTCCTTAGATTTTACAAATCACAGATTTATCTTTGCTCACTCCGTTATAGTCGTTTCTATGGCAACAACCCGTTCACAGGGATGTAGAGTTATTAATGATGATTATTAAACATTTCTAAAAGAGTCTCCAGTGTCAGAAGCTTTTTAATTCAATTCAATTCAATTCATTTTTATTTGTATAGCGCTTTTAACAATGAACATTGTCTCAAAGCAGCTTTACAGATAATGCGGTGATTAAAAATGAATATAGTAAAAGTAACGTACCCGTCACTGCTGCTTTCTTTCTGGAGACCGCCGTGGTCTTCTTGGCTGCGGGGGGTTTCTTTGCAGCGCCATCAGCCGCTTTCTTCACCACTTTTTCTTTGGGCTTGGGTGGAGCTTTAGAAGCAGTGCCTTCAGCTGGACACGTATGAAAACGTTAGTGAAAGTAGTATATATTTATATAAAAAGTACTTTGGCAATAGTTTGTAATAAATCCTCAGTACGTACAGGTGACTTTGCTCTTCACTACTTTGTCTTCCTTGGGTTTTTTCGCTGCTTTTTTCCTGTAAGAGAATTCCGGTGTATTATGAATGTCGGCGTAAAGTGAAATTAGTACAATTAATACGTAACGAGTGATGAGGATGAAGACTCACGGTGGCAGGGGGGCAGGCAAGTCCTGCTCGCTCTCTGGCACGGCGCTGGGTTCTGCGACCAACATGGCGGCGTCGTCGTCATCATCGACAATCGCCGGAGCTTTCTTTTTACCCAAACTCTCCCAGTTCCCAGACTCGTCTTCACTGTCAGACAGGCAGTACTTCACCCTGGCTGAAACACACAGTTTATATGCATAATTTTATAAAAGCAAATAGGGCAATAGTATTACACATAAAAGTAAACACATTTATCATTAGTGTCCCCCAATACTAATCCAGACCTCCACACCCTGTATGTACCTCTGAATAGCTGCTGTTTAAAATAAAAAATTAAAAAATAAAATAAAAATCAACAGTTTCTGACCAATCACAGTGCTGAATGTGTGTGTTTTTGAATTCCTTGTACCATTAGCTTTTCTGCCCAGACGCTCTCTCTGAGCCATTTCTCCTGAACCTGCGGACACGTCTTCCGAATCTTCTTCCCCGGACTCCTCCTCCTCGTCAGATGACCACGGGTTCTTCTTCTTCTCCTTCTTGGTGGGTTTAAACTGCAGTGTGGTCTGCTTCCCTGACTTGGAAACTGAAAGGAAGAAGCGGACCTCAAGATGCTGCTAAAGCGCAAGTGAATAAATGGCAGTACAGTTGCTTTCATTCGCTACCTTTTTCTTTGGGTTCCTTCTTGACCTTTTTAGTGAGACGAGCAGCAAGTCCCATCTCCTGAGAGCCTCCTGCGTCTGCATCCTCGTCACCAAATTCCATCTTCATCACTACGCTGCCGTCGCTCTCAGACTGCAGAAATACAGACAGGTTTTTAGAGAGAGAGCGAGCGAGAGACCTGACAAAAGCAGAAAAAGTACATCTTACACACCTTTAGTTTGCCCTTCTTAGCTCCAACTTTTTTGATGGCCTGGTCCTTCATGGCACTGGTGATGCGTGGGATGACACGGCGTCCCTGAGGGGTGGGCATGGTCTCATCTTTCATCTTCACCACTTTCGATCGGCCCCCTTTGACCTTGACCTGGGTGATCGGAGCCTGGGCGGCTTGCTCGAGCTGCTCCACACGCTGTGGGAAAAGAACACGTTGTCTTAGATTTAATAAAAAATAAAAACAAAAAACTGCTGTATAAACATTTATTTCTTATTTATTGTATTTTATTTTTGTATTATTTATCATTCTAAAAAGCTAGTTTGAGACAATATCCATTGTAAAACACTATTAAAATAAACTTGAAATGCAGATTCTACTGGGTTCCTACACGACCAGACGTCCCCCTAAAGAGTCGACACCATATGTAACATCTGCAATAATGATTCTGAATTTTAATGACAACATTCCCTATTTCTCTTCTTCTTTCGGCTGCTCCCGTTATGGGTCACCACAGCTGATCATCTGTCTCCACACCACTCTGTCCTCTACATGTCTACCACATCCATAAACCTCCTCCTTGGTCTTCCTCTTTTCCTCCTTCTGGGTGGCTCCATCCTCAGCTTTTTTCTACTGATAAACCCAATGTCCCTCCTCTGCAGATGTCCAAATCACTCCCTCTCTTATCGTCTCCAAAACATCCTACATGCGCTGTCCCTCTAATAAACATATTTCTAAACCTGTCCATCCTCCTTACTCCTAATGAACATCTCCGCATCTTCAGCTCTGCTACCTCCAGCTTCACCTCCTGTCTTTTACTCAATGCCCGTTACTTTTTAAAACTTTTCCAGAATGTGTAATAAACCTGATTCTAAACAGAAAGACACCATTTCCTTTGTCATGCTTTTTATGAGGATTCTTACCTCCAGCTCCTCAGTGAAGGCAGCAAGGTCCTCCTTCCACAGATCTGAGGGAGACTTCCTCTTCAATACGTTCAGCTCAGCCATCTAGAATAATAAAAAATAAATGTGAAAAAAATTATAATATTAAATATATAAAAAACCACAAGGTTCGGCATGACGTGTAAAACGCTTTCATGCACATTAGGTACCTTCGCATCTCTTTGCTTGCACAGCTCCTCTTTCTTCTCTTTAGTGAGGAACCACATGGGCATGCTCAGGAGGTAATTATAGTCTGGCCCTGATGTATCTTCCTCCTTTTCCTTCTCTTCGTCATCGCCACCTTCTTCTTCTACATCCTGGAAATGAAATGCAGTCACATGTAAAATCCATGAAGTGTTCAGAAGAATGAATGCTTTGATTTGAAAATCCTTCGAGTACCTTCTCCTGAGATGCTTTCCAGGCTTTAACAGGATCAGAGTCGTATCCCATCTCCTGCAGCATGCGGATCAGCTCCTTCTTGGGTTTGTTCTCTAAAAGAATAATAAGAAATAAAGGATAAGTACAAACACACCTGTTATAACATGAAAGACAGGGTGAATGTTCTCGCTCGAATGATTTACCAATGACAACAGTGCCCTGGATCTTCTCCAGAATGAAGCGTGCCTGGTTGGAGAGCTTGGCACACTCGGCTCCCAGCATGCCCAGCAGCCAGTCCTTCCTCAGAACGTAGTACCTCAGGCGCAGCTCGAAGAAGTCCTTCATGATGTCCTGCACCGTCTCATACTTCTTCAAACTTCCCACGTGGTCAAACAGAACCTGTGCACGTAGACGAAAGCTAAAATCAGCACCACTGCACGCTGAAGCAAATCGTTTACACACATCAGCTCCATATTCACCATGGAGTTGCAGGTGAGTGGGTTCTGGAGCTTGAAGACTTTGTGTAGGCCCGCAGCCTCGGCCTCGCACAGCCTCTCCTCGGTCATTTTGACCACGAAGCGCACAGTGGAGTCCGTGTGGTACTCTTTATAATCCGTGATCAGAGGGGGTGCCTTCTCGGAGCCGTTCAGCATCACCTCCAGCACGTTCTCCTTGTACGTCTAAGAGGAACGCAGCACACACTTGTTATTTGGGACGAATTCATGGTGCACTTGAACGTGTTGATCAGATGCTCCTGGTTACTGACCTGAGTCCAGGTTTTCACAGGCAACTCTGAGATCTCGATGGTGGTGGAGTCAATGATGGCCACCTCACCGCTGTTCATGTATTGGTTGGTAGTCACCTGCTCAATGGTTCCTTTAAAGCCCTTATAACTTGGCAACTGAACAGAGAACAATAAAATGTGTTAAAAAAAAAAATAGTGTTATTTTATCCAGTATCCATTTTAAAATCCATCAGTTAATATCCAATAACGACCCAAACGAGCTTTTGGTATATTTGCCGTTGTCTCCTATCGAGTAACTGGTATTACACTGACCATGGGCTGAGGCTCCTGACCGTCGAGCATGCGGTGGATGTTGCTGACGATCTCGCGCACGTCGTAGTTGGGCAGGCGGCTGGCCCAGCCCGTGCCGATGCCGTCAGCGCCGTTGGCTAGAACGAGCGGGATGATCGGGACGTACCACTCGGGTTCTACACGCATGTTGTCATCATAGTTGTACTTGAGCAGGTTGTCGTCCTCCATGGGGAAAACCAGCCGAGCCAGCGTACTAGAAATAAGGAGGTCAGGAGAAGATGAACATCCAAAAACAAACCAACCAAAAAAAAAAAAACGAACACAAGAGTAATACGGCTGCTTTTATCTTTGGTTTTTAAACACACTTGGCAGCAGATCTGCAGCTCTAATACCATCCAGAACTGTGTGCATGTCCGTACCTAAGCATGGTGAAGATGTATCTGGGGCTGGCCGAGTCTTTGCCCCCGTGAAGGCGTGTACCGAACTGCCCCAGAGGCTGCAGAAGGTTCAGATTGTTGCTGCCCACAAAGTTCTGCGCCAGACCCACGATGGTCATCATCAGAGACGCCTAAAACACACAAGATCAGAATTCGGCTTATTTAAATTCCATTGTCTAGAAACTATATTTAGAGAAGCGCAGAATTACAGAACACACACTGACTTTAAACGGAACAAAAACAAGGGGAAAAAGTTCACCTCTCCGTGGTGGTATGCAGACATCTCAGCGACAGAACCGGCAAGCTGGGCCACTTTCACCTCACGCTTATCGTTTCGCTTCAAGCAGCAAAATACCACCTTTCTCTGACCCGGCTTCAGACCTGAGAGAGCGACACACACACACACACACACACACACACACACACACACACACACACACACACACACACACACACACACACACACACACACACACACACACACACATATAAACTGCCTGTTTTTTAAAAGAACTAAAACACTGAACTTAAAGTGAACACAACACTTAAGTTGTGTTTATATTCAGAATAAATATTTTAAGTGTGCATTTTTTTGTGTTGCTCTTTTCCCCTTCAGTGAAAAGGTTTTTGCACAGGGGGACTTTACGTTAGAGAACCCGCGCGCACACACACTTATTAAATATAAAAACAAACATCTTACCATCCACCAGACATGGAATTGACCGTTCGTTGTCGGAGTTTGAGAAAAGCACCAGCTCCTTGTTCACAAAGTCGTGGTAGGTGAGTGCAGTGGTTTCTTTCCCATACAAATACTCCTGTTTTCACACACACACAAAAAAATGAGAATTGGCACACAATTAAATCGTATCCTTATGTCTGACCTTCACACAGCTCTGACCTCGGGCAGGTTATGCTCCCGGCGCTGTCGCCTGGTGATCATGAAGCTGGTGAGCCACTCCTTTCTCTCCTCCACTTTCTTCTTACTAAAGGCCTAGAAGCAGCGGTTAAAATAAATAAAATAAATAAAATGCATGAAAGGGGGAAAAAAATCTATGAATACGAGAAAGATTCCTGCAAAACTATAAAAGTGGAAGTGATTACAAGGGTGATCGCCTCGTCATCGGCAGGTCCTGAGTATTTGAACGGGATGCGGTGTCTCGCCATGTCCGAGAAATACTCTTTAGCCTCCTGGGATGTGCTGGTACCCAAACCTGGCAGGGGAACGCAAGCAAAAACAAGCTTAGATCCACCACAATCTACTCAATTACTCCAAAAAACAAAGAACAGACACAGCAAAACAATTCAGCATGCTAGCGGTAACACACGGGGAGCCCCACAGACGAGACTGGAAGTGTGAGATATTGAATAAGAAATATGATCTTCATTTTACTTTTTGGGTTTGGACGTTTTCTTCTGGAGTTTATTTATTATTATTTATATATTATTCATTGTAAAACTTATCACACACCCCTACTTGAGACCCCGTCACCGTGATTTAAACACGACCCCGTCACCTTAGCATGTGCAGAACACACCGGGAGAAAGGCACCGACTGCTTACGTTTAGCGCTGGACTACCACAGGTCTTTGAGACAAACCTTTGTAGTACTTGATCTTCCATGATTTCAGGTTGCTCTGCTTCTCTTTCCACTCGGTGAACTCTGGGATGCTGTAAAAGGAAATTGACTGCTTCTTATTTGATGCCTGGTGGGGAGACAGTACATTAAATCCAGTTAGTTGTGTCAGGAAGGTCCATATATGCGTACGTGTACACACACACACACACACACACACACACACACACACACCTTGATAATGGGAGTGATGAACTCCTCAAGGAAGTTGTGGCGCAACAGCGAGGGCCAGTTGTGGTGGATGAAGTTGATGAGAAGCCCTTTGATGTGTGAGCCGTCCTGATCCTGAACCCAGAGAAACATCACACGTTAACATGCAGAATAAATTCATCAAAACATCACATTCGTCACGTGATGAAGTTAGCGTTCATGGCCGACCTGATCTGTCATGATCATGAGCTTTCCGTAGCGCAGCGACTTGAGTGACTCGGGGTCGCTGTAGTTCTTCCTGTACTGCAGACCCAGGATCTTGATGATGCTATTGATCTCAGCGTTCTCCATGATCTAAAACACACACACACACACACACACACACACACACACACAATGATCGTACATCCGATCCCAAACAAACTCCATTCCTGCTATAATAATTGGAGAGGTTGTATCTGCGAGTGTTCAGACCTGTTTGTGCGACGCCTCCCGAACGTTGAGCATTTTTCCACGCAGGGGGAAAACACCGTAGCGATCGCGGCCCACCACGCCCAGTCCAGACACGGCCAGGGTTTTGGCCGAGTCTCCTTCAGTGAGGATCAGCGTGCAGCCGGACGAGTGCTTACCACCTACACACACCACAAAACACTGACACATGCAACTTAACCTATACAAAAATATATTTGCCCCCACAGTAGGGAAAGTTTTTTTTTAACGTATCATTTTTATAACCGATCCGATACGGCGGCATTGCACCGATGGCGGAATAATTTGGAGACGATATCCTCCGATCACATGATGGCGCACCTGATTAACCTCTCACGTTAAGCATTCTATAAAGGAATGTAAAGTGGAAATATTGTCCATCATGGAGACGGACGGCTCGTCACATCAGGGTGAATTTATGTGAATTTCTCTATTTAACTAGGGAATTAGTTTAACATTTATTTTCACCATGTTTAACACAAGCCCAGGGCATGTATAAATCGAGGTTTCTGTACCTGCATCGTTGGCGTCATCCAGTTTGGGCACGCCCTTGATCTTTGTGTGTTTGACAGCCGAGCACTTCTTGTTGAGCTGAGTCTGAGCCTTAAACTTCACCCAGTTCATCACACTGTCCACGATGCCGCAGTTGTTCGCCTGAATATTAAAAAGACACATTCTTGCTGAAACTCCGCTCCAGTAACCGCAAAAAAGGAAATTTATTACTTTTTTTATTTAACACTCAAACTCAAGCGCTGAATTTTATTTGTCGTTCCAAGAAGGTTTTCTTGGCACTTTTGTTTATGTCTTCACTGACTGACAGAAAGATGTGTCTCAGTGTCGGTCGTTCTCCGTTTCTCCGACACTGGCACAACTGCAGAAGGTGAGTTTTGATTGAACTGTTTGGCTTTAACTCCAGCATAGGCGACGCATGTGTCTGTTTATTACATTGACAAATTATGTGATCAAACATGCATTTACGACCATTTCAGTCGCAGTCCGGAGCCCTGAACTTCCTATTCTATAATAGAATTCTATTCCTATTCTGTGTATGTATATATATATATATCTATATCTATATACACACACACACATATATATACACACACACACATATATATACACATATATACACACACACACACACACACACACAAATTTTATATACACACACACACACACACACACACACATTTAATTTTTTCTTAACACCACGCCAGCTATGTTCATGGCAAACGGCAGGTTTAGTTACACACAATATAAATTAGGAATAAATTAAGATTAACTTTTCAAAAGTATCAACAGCATAAAAAGTTTCTCAATAGGGTAGAAATACACGTGCACGTGTGTGAGACCTGTTTGATGAACTTCTCGCTCAGTGTACAGGTGGAGCCGAAGCTCTTCTGCTGTAGAGTCATGTTCTCTTTGGTCTGCGAGTCGAAGCTAGGGTTCTCGATCAGGCAGTTCACAAACAGCCACATGTGGTTCTTCACCTAGACACACACACAAACACACACACACGTAAATCTAGGCAGTCCAGAATTACAGCACATTGTGCAAGTTACAACCATCACTATATAAGGTAACCATCAGATATGCATCCAATTACCTGGAAGGGCTTGACTGCTACACCACCTTTGTTCTTCTTCTTCACCACCTCAATCATTTTGGCCACGATCTGGTCAGCCACATAGTCTGTGTGTCTTCCCCCCTGATACATGGGCATACGATTTAATCAACAAGTTTACCTGAGAGCCAGCTAGGCTAGCTTTTGCGGTTTTGCAGCTGGATGCTACAGAAGGTGTGTGTGTGTACCTTGGTGGTGGCGATGCTGTTGACGAAGCTGACTTGCTGGAAGCCCTTCTCGCTCATGGTGAGACAGACCTCCCAGCGTGGATTCACCATCTCGTGCACTACAGTGAGGGGAGAACCCGTTTCATCTGTTTTGTCCTTCACGTACAAGTCCACGTAGCTGCGGAACCCGCTCACCTGAAACAGGCGATCAAAACGAAGTACTAATGTTACATTTTAGATCTTTAGTTGAAGAGTCCACGTGCTGAACTGAAATGCCTGCAGTCTAGACCTTTCACAATTTCAAAACATCATGAACCGAAAAATACAACAAAGGACACCCAGAACTGTTGAACAACTAGAATCCTGTATCAGACACACACAGGACAACATTCCCCCTCCACACAATCCTGAAGTATTAACATGTTTCAGATCAGGTTTAGTAGCCACACCAGGAGAAGAGGATGAAGAGCACTTACAGGCAGTTTAGTGCCATTCAGAAACACCTTGACCCCTTTGGTAGCGCCGGCGATGTCGTACGCACGCCTCGTCAGCAGCGCCACCGTGTCTCGGTCCAGAGACTCCATCTTGAACTTGGACAGGTCGGGCTGGAAGGTTATGCAGGTGTAGTCGTCGCTGCTGAACGGCTTGATTTTGGCCTCGCCTGTGCGTCCCATGTTGTCGTACCACGTCTGCAGACCGGGTTTCAAACAGTTTATTAAAGAAATAAAAAACAGCGGTGTACTTACACACGAGAAGAACGGTGCTGGGATTTCACCAAGCGATGGAAAACACAGTCACCAACACTCCTACTATACCTGTTTGAAGCACTGCTTGGACTCGCCGCACGCCGTCTCCACGGTGAATTTGGTGCTGAAGATGTTGCACAGCTTGGCGCCGTATCCATTACGCCCACCTAGCGAGACACGCAAAAGACGGTCCATAAGCGTTAAGCATGTCGAACAGCGCCAACGTATCATGGAAGTGTACCGGTGTCGTACCCGTGACCTTCTTCTGCTCGTCGTCGTAGTTGCTGGAGGTCAGCAGTTGGCCGAAGATGAGCGCCGGGACATACACCTTCTCAACTTTGTGCATCACCACAGGAATGCCTTTTCCGTTGTTCCATACGCTGATCGAGTTGTTTTCTCTGGTGTGGAAAAATAAATCAATTACAAAAGATTTACATAAACAAGCTAATAATCGCTAATGCTGGCTCTTCCTTCCTTCCTCTGTTTTTATTAAAGTTGACAGGATCCTTGAGTAAAGATAATGACGACACTCACGGGTCGATGGTGATCTTGAGGCAGTTCATGCTGCTGTCCCTCTGCTTGTTATCTGCAGCATTGACTGTTAAAAACATACAGGACATAAAATGATATATTAATTGACCCGAAGAGTTTTTGACTAAATTTAAAAGTGTGTATAACAAAGCCACACTGATCAGTCACTTTCTACTTCATCACGCACCAAGGATCTCGTCGAAGATCTTGTAGAGGCCGGGGACGTACGTGATCTCCCTGCAGTTTAATCCTACCACTTCATCGAACACCCACATTTGCTAAAAAACAGACAGGAGGTGCGCATTTCAGTGCACGACGAATAAAACGTACGCAAATTTGTTGTGAACGTCTACAAATACACTGTATGGACCATAAGTATCGGGACACCTACAGAGGGTGCCTTTGGATGCAGCAGCATGAAGTTTTCCCTTTGTTCAAAGTGAGTCCCGTGTGTATGTGTGTGTGTGTGTGTGTACCTGGGTGACAGGCTCCACAGAGCCCACGTAGGTGTCCGGACGGAGCAGAATGTGCTCCAGCTGAGTCTTCTTCTGGTAGATGCGCTCCACAGACAGACGCTTGTCATCTTTCTTCGACTTGCTCAGCGCCTTGTTCTCAAACAACGTCTGAGGAGCAGATGGAGACAAGATCTGAGCGATATAACGTAATGCCACAATACATACAATATGTGATTTTGCTATAATAATCAATAACTGAGATGCCCACCAGAAATCAAGATGATTATAAATCTCTTATTCCCACCTCTATTAACTTTTACCTGAACGACCCCATGTAGTAAACAATGGCAAACATATGGATCAAATACTATTTAGCAAGACACGTGTTTAATATTTGAGGTATTTAATATGGAGATGGAGTTTGATTTTAAATTTCATGCCAAGTACAGTTCATTCAATTCCGTTACACCATGCTAGTCAATTGACTAACACACACACACACACACACACACACACACACACACACACACACACACACACACACACACACACGAGTAGAAATAAGTATGAGGTAAAATAAATCAAATTAAAGCGGTTTTTAAAGACAAAGTTTTTTTTTTTTTACCTTCAGAGGTCCTTCAGTTGCATCCATTTTTATTCACCTCAGGCGCTCCCGCTTGCCTTTTAAAACCGAATAGTTCCTCAAATATGGAGTAATCGTAAACCCCTTCTGCAGCTGTATTTCACCTAAAAAAATATATATATAAATTTACGTGTTTAATTTTAAAATATTTTACTTTTTGCCTCAACACCTTTTCCTCACACTGACTATGAGCTAACCGCCGCTGCGCGAGCTGCACTTCGCTTAAATTTTCAAACGGTCCGAACTTCCGCCCGCCAAGACGGATTTAACCAATCACATTGAAGAGAAGGGCGGGGCTACGAAATTCGCCGTTTTAAAAATGCCATTATTATTATCATTTTTATTTATTTATTATTGAAAAATGGTTTCATTGCAAAACGATTGCTTTATCAAAATATTAGTGAAAATATCCTACAAATTACAAGTAGATTCGCGTACCTTCTGGTTATTTTATTTTCATTTTTAGAAAGAATTAAAACAACAACAAAAAAAACGTTATTATTATTATTATTATTATTATTATTATTATTATTATTATTATTATTATTCACAAATATTGAACAATTGTGTTATCCATTCACAGGGTATGTTTTAAAACGTGTTCTTCATTTCAAGCATGTAAGAATAAAAAAAAAAAGGATTTTATTTTAAAACGATTTCGTTGTAAATGTCGATACAATAAAAATCGGTGTAAAAAAAGTTCGTACCTGCTAAAAAAAATTGACGCGTTTTAGCGCAACTACAAACACTCCATCATATAAACTGTATAAGCCCCGCCCACTTCTCGTCTGAAACTTCTGTGATGGAGCCGCAACGATTTGTACTGCGCATGCGCGTAAATGCGTCTCTTTTCCTGTCTGGAGGTCGAATCAATTTATAATATAAACATTAGTAATGGATACAAATTGGCATATTGATGAAATAAAACTAAATTAAAAAAATTAAATGCAATATTTTACATTTGTGTGAGTTTTTTTGACATTTAATATTGAACTACTTAACCTCTACTTAAAAATCCCACAAGACAGTTATTTATTCTTTCATTCAATTGATTTATTCGTAAATGAATTCATAGACTCATACGGTGAGGGATGGACGATTGAGATGGTTTGGACATGGGGTATATCAGTAGGAGAATGCTGAGGATGGAGCTGACCAGCAGGAGGAAAACAGGAATGTGGATGTGGTGAGGGAAGACATTCAGATGTTTATGTTGGTGTAAAAGAGGTAGATGTAGAGGACGGGGTGATATGGAGACCCTGATATGGAGGTGGTAGCTCAGTGGTTAAGGTTTGGAATTTGGCTCATAGGGTCACAAGTTTAAATGATGCCACTGCTGGGCCCTTGAGCACGGCCCTCAACCCTCCCCTGCTAAATCGCTCAGGATCAGGGCATCTGTCAAATGCCGTAAATGACACTGATGATCCACTTGTGACCTCTAACGGGAGCAGACGAATACGCTTCAGAAATTCACTACGTTGGTGCCACGCGACTTGGACAGATCGAGGGACGAGATCAGACAGGAGTCTCCATGACGTTTGAGGACGATATTGCGATTCGAGCCGAGGCAAGTGCACAAGACGGAGCAGAAAATTCCCATCGATGAACTGGGCTTTAAGTGGAAAATGAGGATGGATTGATTTATAGGCATACATTATGTTACCCCTCCTCCATTCTCTCTCTCTCTCTCTCTCTCTCTCTCTCTCTCTCTCTCTCTCTCTCTTTCTCTCTCTCTCTCTCTCTCTCTCTCTCTCTCTCTCTCCCCCGCACGTCATTTCATCACAGCCTTTGGGCGTGAACAGATCCGTTTGTCCTGGACACGGATGCTCCGCTTGTCTTGGAGTGTGTGTGTGTGTAAGTGTGTGTGTGTGTGTGTGTGTGTGTGTGTGTGTGTGTGTGTGTGTGTGTGTGTGTGTGTGTGTGTGTGTGTAAATGAATGAATCAGTTACAGATCTAATCAGCATGTCAGACGTTTGAGCAACTCTGTGGGACAGCGCTTCTATCCGGAGGTGGGTTCCCTCACTTCACATTCTCTCTCTCTCTCTCTCTCTCTCTCTCTCTCTCTCTCTCTCTTTCTCTCTCTCTCTCTCTTTTCCATTTGCTCCAATGAAAAATGTATGATTACGTGGTGCCTTCAGTGCAGTGCACAAGAGGGACCTGCACGAGACGGGAACTCGTAACAACACCACGTCTCTCTAAAGGCATTTCTTTTTTTAATTTGCAAGAAAAACGATGAAGAGAAAGATCGGGTAAGGGCCCATTACCGAACCTTGACTAACAAAACGCTGGTTTTGTTCGCAAAATGTTTTAAGAGTTACTTGTCGTGATGTTTTGTGTCGTTTTTGTCAGAAGTGTTGGGCTGATTATGATATGTTTTGAGATGTTTGTTGTGTCTGTGATGAAGCCGTGAAAAAACTCTCATGAATATTATAACATCATCGTTTAAAGAGTCACACTTTTTGTCCGGGCTATGCTTATGTTATCCAAAAAAACGATTACAAGTATGTGTGTGTCACTTTGTGTTATTTGCTGATTATCTTGTCTGTTCGCTTTTTCTTCTTCTCGCTCAGTAAGAGCATGGAACAGATTTGCTGACTGGAGCAGAAGTCAGTTTTATCTCTTTACCCATCTCCTTATTGATTTGTTTGCTATAGCATTTTCCCGGCCTGTCAGCCACTTAACAGGAATGCTGTATAGATGTGTGTGTGTGTGTGTGTGTGTGTGTGTGTGTGTGTGTGTGTGTGTGTGGTTTTATGGCCATTAGCTTCTGCACTGATGCATTATGGGGGGATTATTGTAATACAAATTGAGGTGAGTCCCTTGACAGGGAACTTCTGCATGTAATATAATTTTTTAAAGCATGTCCCCAAATGTGTGTGTGTGTGTGTGTGTCCTGAATTTAATGAATTTTTAAACCCCCCACTAAACCCCCTCTTGGCTACCAGGTTTTGGGGGCAGGGCAATCATCACATGCTGAGAACCCGGTTAACATTTTAACGTTAGCTAAGTGTTACTTTAGCGTTCCAACTGTAGGCGTATAACGTCAACGTGTAAAGAAAACTCTTTCGGCATTGTTAAAACGTTTCGAGAACTTTGCGTCGTGAACCTGTTACTTTATTTAAGCTATTGACTACTGAATTTGTTAATATTTCGATCTAAATAAAGATGCTACGAGTCCATGAGATGTGATATGATACTGTGCTGAGGTTTAGGTTGATCAGAATCTTGACTTTTTAACTTTAACTCGTGTAAAGCGAATCAAAATCCCTTTGTATATTTTAGTATTTTTTGTTTCACTGCTCTGATCGTTATTGTTTTATATTTCTGTAAGGTACCAGATGGTACAAGGTGTCTGTTGGCCTCTTCACCCAGACACAGTGTGTGTGTGTGTGCCAACCTCTTTGGATCTGACCAACTGGTCAACACTGCCCTCTGTGTGTGGGGGTGGGTGTGGGTGTGTGTTCGAGAGAATATATATATATATGGTCAAAAGTTTGTGGACACCTGACCATAGTATTGATATGTGCTTTTTGAACATCCACATCAAGTCCCAATTTTCTGTTATAATAACCTCCACTCTTTTTTATATATATATATATATATATATATATATATATATATATATATATATATATATATATATATATATATATATATATATATATATATATATATCCAATATTTTAATATATATATAAAAAAAAAATTTATGTCAGGTATCATACGGCATATTGTTATAATTATAATAAACAAATGAACAAGCAAGTAAGAAAGGAAATACAGTGAGGAAAATAAGTATTTGAACACTCTGCTATTTTGCAAGTTCTTCCACTTAGAAATCATGGAGGGGTCTGAAATGGTCATCGTAGGTGCATGTCCACTGTGAGAGACATAATCTAAAAAAAAAATCCAGAAATCACAATATATGATTTTTAAACTATTTATTTGTATGATACAGCTGCAAATAAGTATTTGAACACCTGTCTATCAGCTAGAATTCTGACCCTCAAAGACCTGTTAGTCCGCCTTTAAAATCTCCACCTCCACTACATTTATTATCCTAAATTAGATGCACCTGTTTGAGGTCGTTAGCTGCGTAAAGACACCTGTCCACCCAATACAATCAGTAAGAATCCAACTACTAACATGGCCAAGACCAAAGAGCTGTCCAAAGACACTAGAGACAAAATTGTACACCTCCACAAGGCTGGAAAGGGCTACGGGGAAATTGCCAAGCAGCTTGGTGAAAAAAGGTCCACTGTTGGAGCAATCATTAGAAAATGGAAGAAGCTAAACATGACTGTCAATCTCCCTCGGACTGGGGCTCCATGCAAGATCTCACCTCGTGGGGTCTCAATGATCCTAAGGAAGGTGAGAAATCAGCCCAGAACTACACGGGAGGAGCTGGTCAATGACCTGAAAAGAGCTGGGCCCACCGTTTCCATGGTTACTGTTGGTGATACACAAAGACGTCATGGTTTGAAATCATGCATGGCACGGAAGGTTCCCCTGCTTAAACCAGCACATGTCCAGGCACGTCTTAAGTTTGCCAATGACCATTTGGATGATCCAGGGGAGTCATGGGAGAAAGTCATGTGGTCAGATGAGACCAAAATAGAACTTTTGGGTCATAATTCCACTAAACGTGTTTGAAGGAAGAAGACTGATGAGTACCATCCCAAGAACACTATCCCTACTGTGAAGCATGGGGGTGGTAGCATCATGCTTTGGGGGTGTTTTTCTGCACATGGGACTGTACTGTATTAAGGAGAGGATGACTGGGGCCATGCATTGCGAGATTTTGGGGAACAACCTCCTTCCCTCAGTTAGAGCATTGAAGATGGGTCGAGGCTGGGTCTTCCAACATGACAATGACCCGAAGCACACAGCCAGGATAACCAAGGAGTGGCTCTGTAAGAAGCATATCAAGGTTCTGGTGTGGCCTAGCCAGTCTCCAGACCTAAACCCAATAGAGAATCTTTGGAGGGAGCTCAAACTCCGTGTTTCTCAGCGACAGGCCAGAAACCTGAGTGATCTAGAGAAGATCTGTGTGGAGGAGTGGGCCAAAATCCCTCCTGCAGTGTGTGCAAACCTGGTGAAAAACTACAGGAAACGTTTGACCTCTGTAATTGCAAACAAAGGCTCCTGTACCAAATATTAACATTGACTTTCTCAGGTGTTCAAATACTTATTTGCAGCTGTATCATACAAATAAATAGTTAAAAAATCATACATTGTGTTTTCTGGATTTTTTTTTTAGATTATGTCTCTCACAGTGGACATGCACCTACGATGACCATTTCAGACCCCTCCATGATTTCTAAGTGGGAGAACTTGCAAAATAGAAGGGTGTTCAAATACTTATTTTCCTCACTGTATATAAATAACATCTGAAATTAAACAAATTAATAAATGGTAAGTTAAAATAATAAAAGATCTGCTGCAGAAAGAAAGAAATTTTAGTAAAAAAAATATTTGTCTTGAATTTGTTATAATAATAATAATAAGAAGAAGAATAAATTTATTTGGCTTGAATGTATTATAATAATAATTATTATTATTATATAAATTATAATAACAATAAAAAGAAGAACAACAAGAGGAATAATTATATATCTATGTGCATATTTATTTATTTATTTATTTATTTATTTATTTATTATATTTGCAGAGACCCTCGCCATGTCCTCCACTCCACTGGCCGTGACGGAAGAAGATGTGTTTGGTGAGTGACCTCTTCACTCTCCTCCCTCCCCCTCTCCTCCATTAGTGCAGCATCCCAGCCTTTCACACACACACACACACACACACACACACACACACACACACACACACACACATACACACACACACACACAGACCGCTATAGCCCAAGATTGGATCATCCAGCCAGAGCACTCACATGATCATGAAACAGAATCCAAGACCTTCACATTGCCTCATGCTGTCCATCTTTACCACACCTCGCTCGTGGCTCGTTTTCTTAGTGCACCTAACCTACTGTATATTTACGCTTTGGTTGGTAAAATTTTTTTATAGTTATCATTGTTTATTGTCTTTTTTCTGCCACATCCCTGCCGTCCTTGAGAGCTTCTTCATCCACTCAGACATCTGAGTTTGCATCGAGTTTGACAGCAGCAGCTTCAGCGTATCGATTTGAGCGTCTCGGTTTGGTGCGATCCTGAGTGGTGGCTCTCACACACACCCACACACACACACACACACACACACACACACACACACACACACACACACACACTGTTATTGCTATTCTCAGGTAAAAAATGGGTAAAAATTAGGGGGCACCACAGCGGATCATCCATATTCATGAGCCGCATGTTCGATTTGGCACATGTTTTTACGCGGTATGCCCTTCCTAACGCAACCCTCCCCATTTATCCAGGCTTGGGACCGGCACTATGAGTGTACTGGCTTGTGCAACCCTAATGGCTGGGGTCGGTTCCCTGATCGGGGATCGAACCTTGGACGCCGCGGTGAGGGCGCTGCATCCTAACCACTAGACTGGTCTTAAAACATATTGGAATTTACAAATAATTTGTTTAGTTCATAATTGAATTAACTAATTACAGTATACTATCCCATCATTACGATATTTCCAAGTTACGATTGGGTTGCCGGAAGATCTCCATCGTAAGTCGGGGGTTACCTGCACTTCCCCGGCGTAAAGGAGCGTGAGCTGGGGATCTCCCAACTGAATCGCATTCAGGGTCTGAAATTAATAGTCAAATATTTCACGAGACCACCAGCAAAGGTCCTATCAAACACAATAATGTTAAAAACGAACACTCCTGATGTTCGATAGTGAGCTTTTGAGCAACCATAAGCACCTTCTTAAGATCTCCTGGATGCTGGAGGCTGGAAAATAATAAGAGCTCGAATTACACAGGATGCTTTATGAGTTTGGCTTGAGGGCAGATGTGGAGTCTTTACATTCCTCAGACCTTGCTGAAGCATTTCCGAGCTGCAATTTCTTCTTTCTGTGTGTGCGTGTGTGTGTGTGTGTGTGTGTGTGTGTGTGGGTGAGGAATATCGTTACATCATTCACTTTGGTAATCTGTGGCTGCTGACAGCTTAATAGAGCTCCAGCCCTGCTTTATGATATCACTGTGTTTTACGGCTGCTAAGCCATGTTTGTATGTCTGTGAATGTGTGTGTGTATGTGTGTGTGTCTGTATGTGGTTGTTGGTGGGTGTGTGGAAGACGATCTCTGATTCCTGAAGATTCAGATATTCAGATTGTGCATCTACAGTAATGATTCGAAGCATTATTTCAAAAAGAAATATTTAGTTTTATATTTTCCTGTAAGATTTGACAGACGCAGTGCCCGAGACGGAACGTCTGGACAGCAGCCTACAGAAAGCGAAAGCTCAGCTGTCTACCAAAACCAGAAGGCATCGCCCGTCCAGGTCTCGCCTCCGAGACAGTCTGAGCTCCACAGAGGGCGAAGAAAGCCTCGATGGAAAGGTGTGTGTGAGTAATTTTTATGAACATAAAAGTAGTTTCTTTTGCTTCAGTAACAAAGGTTTTGTGCATTTCTGTGCACCAGAGCTACACTGGCCTTTTGTCCGGCTCCTGCTCGCCTCTCCTTGTGTCCCTACGCTGCCCCTCCCCTTTCCCCGAGCTCCATTCATCCTCCTCTCCGGCAAGGAAGGACAGGACTTTTACCTTTGAGACAGATGAGGGCGAAAAGAAAGACCTAAGACGAACAAGTGCATGCTTGCTGTATCCCTCTTCTCCAACCCACCTGCTCAAGGGGGACAACCCCCTCCTGCACCAGGAGGACCACACCAACAAGCGCTACCTTCTTCTGCAGTGCCAGGAAGACAGTCCTCAATTGTACCAGGAGAATCATGTGAAGCAGCGCCACCAAGAGAACTCCCACCTACATATGGACCATCGAAATTTTCACCAAGAAGACCACACTGATCTGCACCAAGAGGACCACAAAAACTTACACCAGAGGCATCACACTCACCTGCGACAAGGTGACCATACCCAACTGAACCAAGAGGACCACATTCACCTGCACCGGAGGGACTTCACTGACCTGCACCAAAGTAACCTTCACAAGAAGGACCACACCTACTTGCACAAAAGGGAACATTTCCAGGAGGACAACACACACTTGCGCAACAGGGACGATCTCCAGGAGGACAACACACACTTGCGCAAGAAGGACCAACTCCAGGAGGACAACACACACTTGCGCAAGAGGGACCAACTCCAGGAGGACAACACACACTTGCGCAAGAGGGACCATCTCCAGGAGGACGACACACACTTGCGCAAGAGGGACCATCTCCAGGAGGACGACACACACTTGCGCAAGAGGGACCATCTCCAGGAGGACAGTACCAATGTGCATGAAAAAAGCCAGGTCCAGTTACATGACGAGACACATTCTACCCTGCGTCAGAGGGAGTACTCTCAGAGTGAAGGTAGACATTTTTATGGTTATCTTCCTGATAAAGTTCTTAAACCTAACATACTATATATTTTTTACAATGGAATGAGGTTCAGTTTAACAGAACTTTCCAGGTATACTTGCAGATACATGGCATCTACCACTCATAGATCCGGGATAAAATTAAGTGTTCTCCTGATTACACTTCAAAACAGATTGGTCCACTAATTTTTAACCCAAACCCACCTGGCAAAGCCCTGCTTCTCAAATCAACTGACTCGGTATCCGTTTAGGGAAAGTGGACCAGTAATCAGCATTGGAAGTCAAAGCTAATGTAGCTAAACAAACCTTTTTTGGTAGACACAATTACCTTTGGCAGAGGCCCTTATCCAAATCGACTTCCATTTATCTCATTCATACACTTGAGCAGTTATGGGGTAAAGGGCCTTGCTCAGGGGCTCAGGAGGGCAGCTTGGTGTGGTTTAGATTTGAACTCATTACCTTCAGATTGAAGGTCCAATGCTTTAAACACTAAGCTACCACCCTCCCCATACATACATCAATTTAAATTGATTGTAAGAGACAGACAGGGGTGTGGCTTAAAGTGCAAATATTGGAATACACGTCTTTAAGCAGAAAAGGGGAAGTCATGATGGACAAACTACACATTGCCACTTTGCCCATGTACTGTAGTTCACTCTATAATTTCCCATAATGCACCACAAATAACCTGGTCCTATGATGTGTGTTCAGATGACAGTCGTGATGTTGGTTCGGATGAACCAAGCAGCCCAACGGTACTGCTGGACAAGAAGACCCGGAGACGTTTCCTAGATCTCGGGTCAATATGAAGTTTTTTTTTTTTTTTTTTTTTTTTAGCAAACGCAATGCTACGGTTAGGGGGAATACATGCAAAACATAATCGCTTGTCGTTTTTATTAATGTTCTTAATGTTTTATTTTTATTATAATTTTATAAAATGAGCTAAAGCATCCTTATTACTACCATTGGCAATCACCAGGAAGTAGAAGCGATTTCATGCATGCGAAAAACAAAATCTGTGTTTTACAACGCACTAAAAATGTTATTTTGGTGCACTACAAATCGTATTTCCAGTATGGAATGAGTGGCCACAGTGACACTGCGCTAACTCTAGTTTCTTTTTTATACCCCTGGCATTGTTGTGTATGTTTTAAAGTTTATTAATAATAATAATAATAATAAAAAGACTAAACCGACATGCGGTGCACTGATTAATACGTTCCTGAGGGAACTCAGATTTGAACTATGTTCCCCATGTAAAAAGGACTGTAAATGGAATGAAACACTAGAGAATGTGGCATTACAAAGAAATGACTGACTTTAGGGGGCGGCAACAGAAGATCCGTTTCATCATGCCACTATGTTTTGGTTTTGTTCACACAGGGTAACCCTGCGCCGCACCTACGGGAAGGTCAGGAGGGATCGAGCCAACAGACACACTACAGAAGACCGGTACTGAGCGACTACCTCTACAGAATCCTCTGAAAATACATGCATTTTTAATGTACTGAAATGGATTTATTTTGATTGGTCGCAGGGGGGCCGACGGAGCACAAAGCCGATCCTCCCGTTCCTCTGGTCCCCCGTTTGTGGCTTTCTCCTGGTTGAGTGAGAGAATAAGGGGGTCCAGTTCTCTGAGGAACCCCAGCCAATCTCAAGCCAAAATTCCATCAGAGGTTCGCTCAAAACTGTGTTGAGTATTGAGTATCATTAAAAATTTACAGCGTAATGCAGGGAAATGGGAAATATTTGCCAACCCTGGGACCTTGCTATTTGTTTTGGAACCAGTGAGACCTCATTGATTAGATTTAGGAAATATCCCAAAGAAGTCAATCTATTGTTTTTTTAGTGCTGTTGTGATGCATGTCAGAGTCAGAATCTCCATGTGTTTAGTCGCATGGTCGGGGGTACTGGACTGTCTCGGCAACTGCTGCATCACAACGTAACAACCAGTCACATCTGTGCAGATCCGATCTGAAGAATGGTGATAGTGTATGTGCTGCGGAAAGGGGATTTCGCCATCATGACCAGTTACCTCATGACCTCATGAATGTGTACCGTCTGGTCATTTGTGAAAATGGGTTCATTGTTAAAAAAAGAAGTCCCCAGCTGCCATTGTGAGGAGTCCTCGCTGCTCCTTTCGACACCAAGAAATTTCCTTTGCGCAGCACCCACACTATCCACATTCAAAAGTGCTCCAAGGGAGGAGTGGTGAACCCGGCGACAGGGTCATGGGCGGGAGAGGCTCATTGACACACGTGGGGAGCGAAGGCTGGTCAGCGTTGTCCGATCCAACAGACGAGCTCCTGTAGTTCAATATGCTGAAGGCTGAGGTTTATTGCTGTTAAATCTAGAGGGGTCAGAACTGTTTTGGCAGCAAAAGGGGTAACAACACAATAATTGGCAGGTGGTTATTAAGATATTTCTTGTTGGTGTATTTAGGGGGCCAAAACCAAAGTGTTAAGTTTCTATATTTATGAAGGAGACCAGGACCAAATGGCATAAACATTCTGCGGACAATAACTGAAGGGGGCAAAGCGTCACCGGTTACGAGGGCGCCATTGACTGGAGGTGATCGGATTAACAAACAACATTAGGGGGCCAAGCACCAAAGATCTTAAGGGGGACAAGGACCAATGTTCCTTTCGGGAGACAATGACCAGAGGTCAATCGAGGGCCAAGCACCAAAAATCTTTAGGGTGACAAAGACCAGTCAACAACGTAGCACATATTGAGCATTGTCTCTTGACCTCTTTCACTGTTTAATATTATAATAGCTTAAATTATATATCTTAGTCATAAACTCAACACTTTAACTGGTCATTTTGAATCGTAACTCAACAAAGTAGGCGATAATCCAACGTCTCTTGTAATACCATATTCCTCTTTTCCTTTTGGAAGGACGAGGAGGTGAAAAACGACAGCAGGTCCAGCAGAAACGGATCGTCGCAGCCGTACCGGAGCCTTTCCGATCACTCAGACGAGGTGCGCTTTATATCTTCTATGTACATTTCCGATAGTTTTTTATTTCCGAGCAAGTGCGTTAGCGACGGTGTGCTTTTTCAGGGCCGAGACGAACGCACGGAACCCCGAGGTGTGCGAAAGAAGATCAGCGTGCCGTTCACGTCGAGCGAAAGAGATGGGACAGAGAAGCAGAACGGCATCCATAGGGACAAGAGGGACGACGGACACGAGGGAAACGACGGAGACGCGGAAAAACTACTGACCTCTCAATCACAGTGCAAGCATTATTGATTTAGAAGGAAATGATGAATCATTTCCTTGCTTAATTTTTTTCCCCCTGTAAATACTGTAGGCACTGATGTTATTGTCACTTATTCTGGTGACTTAATAAAATGTTTAAAAAATGATTAAAAATACTAATTAAAATAAAACATGTATATATATTTTTTTTGTCAAATAAATGTTTAGAAATCTGGAAACTTAACATTTGTGCACCCCGAGGAAATGTAGCAGGAGTTCGTCTTCCCATCTGTTCCTTCATTATCGCAAATACCAAAATGGTATTTATCAAATAGATATAAAATGAAAAACAAAAAAACCCTGGCATGATGACGCAGAGTTACAGTTACAAGCGGAAAAAGTTTTTTTTGTTTTCACAGTGTTTAATTTGATTTCTCTTATATCATTTCACACTTAAACCTTTGGTGGTGTCCTACATGAATTATCCCACCATCATTATGAGGTCACGGCCATAGAAACCATCAATATCGGAGAGAAAATCAGAAGAACAGAGCGTCTCATACAGTGAGAATGAATGTCATCTCTAAAGCAAGAAACCCAATTAACACAACTCAACACGTCTCCTTTCACTGGAGCCGCAACCGCACCTCCAGACACATCATCTTTAGCAGAAGCATCGAAATTCCCCTCATAAAATGACTCGGGTTTCTCTACATTTTGGGACATTTTTTTTCAGAACATTGCGGTTTCCCTGGGGATTTGAAATGAAGGCAATTTGTGTGTTTTTGTGCAAATTTTCCTGGAAAGTATAAACGGTACATGAACAGTTTTGGTCGACTTTTCCTCGCTGTGTCCAGCTTCTTTTTTTTTTTATCCATCTTGTAAATGAAAAAAGCGTATCTGGGATCAAATTTGTTTCTTCTCCTCTGTCATTGTGGAATAAATAAAAAAACAGCATTAAAAAACAGCTATTAAATATAGAATAGATTCGAGATTGTGCAGTTTGCTACAGACAAGGCTTGTGAGCGCCGACTAACGCGCTCTCTAAACCGTCCAATCAGAAGACTTGAAAATGCCCACATTATTGGGTGCCTGCTAGATGGCGCCGAAAGTCAGCAACTCGAAATCCCATTGGATCGCTGATTCTTAATTCTCAACGCAAGATACATTAGACCCGCATCAAGTGACGTGACGGCTGAAATATGATTAGATAGAAACTCTAACATAAATATTTACTGAAATAAAGTAAATGAACTATCGGGAATAATGTAATACATATTTATTAAAAGGAAAGAAAACATTAAAATGTAAGTCAGAGATTCTGACTTCTATATTTATTAAAGTGTCATCTTTTTTATCCACTTATTTAATGTTATTCATTTCATTACGTATCATTTTTTGTTAAAATAGATCAATTAAACAAAATTGATGCAAAAAACAGATTTGAACCGATTCAACTTCAACTCACCAATAGTATTCACGCATACTGAGTCCTCTCGGCCAATCACATGCCGCGATATTACTTTCAAAATGGCGGCTGCTAAAAACACACGGCGTCGGTTCTTATTGCTACCCGTATTCTGAAAAATCCCGCCTTCTACACTACGATTGGCTTACACTACTTAGATTTCTTTGAATCTCGCGTTCATTGGGTGCGTTTTCAATGCACTAACCAATCATATCAAAGCAGGCGGGGTTTGACGGAATACGGGTGAAGAAAGCTAGAACGCTTGTCTATATGAACTAAAAAAAAGAGCTGGCAGTCAAATATATTCTTATTTAGGGTTAAATAAATAAAACGACCAGGTAAGTATACGGCAATAATTTGTATTATAATGTAATCCTAAATATTTAATAAAAAAACAACAACAACGGCATTGTTAGGAAAATACAATGTGTTAGCCGGCTAATACTAAGGGAAACAATAATATAGTGTGTTTTAAAGGATCGGGTTTAATACATGTAATTAGTTAAGTGTGAAAATGAAAAGCAGGTTGTTATGGCGGAGGTTAATGAAGCATTGCTGTAACTGAAGCCAAAGAAACGCGATCCTATGGCCATCATCAGGATCAGCATCATTAGAAGCAGATTTATTGGGGATGTGGGTTTTATTTCCGGTTTTAGAGCAAATCAGAAGAACACATTGACCACACAGGCGGCGGTGGATGAAGTAAACAAAGCATGTAGTTGGGATAAAGTGTCACAAATGGGACTTTTTTTTTCAAATCTCTTCAGAAAATGTGTCTTTTAGATCAGGAGAGAAGAGTTCAGAGACCAGGTGAGACCCTCAGAGATGTGGTCTTCAAGGACTTCGAAGCAGGTTTAGGTCCTCAACAGCAGCTCTGGTTAATTCTAATCGGGCCTAACGATGCTGTTTGAGGCATAGGCAATTACGTAGTCATGGTTAAAAAAACAAAAAAGGGAATATAAGAGAGGTCACAATACACATCCCTGAGGTACTCCAGTGCTGAGGGTGAGACTGAAGAAGGTGACTGTTTTCATCCTGTTCGAAAGGAAGTCTAGTGTTGGAATTGGGACAAACGTTCACTGGGAAGGTTGGGGTTGCTAAGTTAGTGTCATTTCTTACACAAGTGCACACTTATACTTTCACTCGCAGCACACAGTAACAACTTTCTAATAAAACGACTGAAACCGACAGTCAAGTGACAGACGAAACCTGTCTGTTCACCCCCGTAAAAACAAAACGGTATGATCCGTTTTTTATAACACCTCTGCGAAGATTCGACTGAATCGAGTTCCTCCGATCGAAGCGTCTAAAATGTTCAAGTTTAAGACAATAAAGGAATTTTGTCATGACGGTTTTCCGAGTATTTTATAGCTAAATTTTTCCACAATGCTGTTTGTCTGGAAAAATAAAACGATTCGATTTGTTTTCTTCCATCCAGGGTTTCTTCATGCATGAGCTGAAGATGAACCTGAAGCAGGCCATCCTGCAGGCTTGGAAGGAGCGCTGGAGCGACTACCAATGGGCCGTCAACATCAAGAGGAACTGCCCCAAAGGAGCCACGTGGGATTACCCCAACCTCGCCGGTCTCTAGAAATTACCCACAATTCCCAAGTAGTTCACGTTCTCGCACTCGGTACCTCAGGAGGTCAAGTTGAGGGAGAAGGCAGCGAATTTGAATAACGATGAAGATATTTAACATCTCAATTTAACCCCAAGCAGCGATTTACATGGTCCAAGCCCTTTTTTTGTGGACAATTGAGCGTATTTGCTTTTTAAACATCCCGTCTCACATTTACTGATCTAACAACCTCCACTCTGGGAACATGTTCCACCAGGTCTTGACTCCGTATGGAACCGGAACCGTATTTTTATAAGCAAAAAATTCCTTTAGAAGGCTAAATATTTTGATCTTTTGACCTTTCAGCCAATCACAATCCAGTGAACGTTTACAATTTTCTTTTTTTCTTTCTTTCTTTTTCTTTTCACCGATTCAGAAGCGTTGTTGGAGCAGGCGATGATTGGTCCGTCTCCAAACCCGCTGATTCTATCCTATCTGAAGTATGCCATCAGCTCCCAGGTGAGTAAAAGCCAGTGGTTTCCGAAACCCTGTAATGGAAGGCCAAAAGGGTCCAACAAAATAAATGTGTTTTCCTTTAATGATGTCAAAAAACATTTATTATTATTATTATTTTTTTTTACAAATTATGAAAGAAAAAAGTTTGGTTTATATATACATATAATATAATACATATACAAAATAAATTTTCTCTCAGAAATAACGGGGAAAGTTTAGAACTTCTCAATCCCAACCAGTAGGTGGAGCTGGAGATCATATTTGATGTATAATATTTGATAATTTTTTTTTCCCCCCAAATTTCCCGTTCCCCTGACCCACACTATGTAAATAATAACACGCCGATCAAAAATCGTGCTCGTGATCCTTTTGGCGTCTCACACAGATACACGCCAGACAACCAACGACTTTTTTTCCCCTTCGTGAATTCTTTTATGTTTTTATTGCGTTTTATCGTAACACGTTCCGATGTGGACGTGATGGAGAATTCAATTTCTAATGTTTTTTTTTTTTTTTTTTGTAGATTTAAAAATCATTAGACAAGTAAAAAATGAATAAATAAAAAAAGCTTGTGGAGAAAATTGGAATCTAAAAACATCATCAGCTGCATGTGAGAATGTTTGTGTGTATAAATGTGCTGATTATTTGCTCTCCTGTAGATGGTGTCCTACTCCAGCGTTCTCACTGCTGTCAGTAAGGTCCGTGTTTCGCTCCACACCTCCGTCTCACACCGTCTTTCTTAATATAGATATACACATGCTATCTATCTATCTGTTTTCTATCTGTTCATTTATTTGTGGGTCTTTCTTTCTTTCTTTCTTTCTTTCTTTCTTTCTTTCTTTCTTTCTTTCTTTCTTTCTTTCTTTCTTTCTTTCTTAATGCCTGTCTGTCTTTCTGTCTGTTCCTTCTTTTGTTATCTCTATCTATCTATCTATCTATCTATCTATCTATCTATCTATCTATCTATCTATCTATCTATCTATCTATCTATCTATCTATCTATCTATCTATCTATCTATCTATCTATCTATCTATCAGTTTGTTTGTAGGTTTGTCTTTCATTCTTAAAATCTCTCTGTCTATCGGTTTGTTTGTAGTTCTTTCATTTTTTATTTCTATATTTTTTTCGTTCTTTATGACAGTCTCTCTCTCTCTCTCTCTCTCTCTCTCTCTCTCTCTCTCTCTCTCTCTCTCTCTCACTGTCTATTTGTTTTTTTTCTTAGTTTTTCTGGCAATCCTCTGTTTGTCTTTCTTTCTTTCTTTCTTTCTTTCTTTCTTTCTTTCTTTCTTTCTTTCTTTCTTTCTTTCTTAAAGTCTGTTTGTTGGTTTGTTTGTGGTTCTTTCTTTGTTTCTGTCTTTCTTTCGTTCTTTATGACTGTCTGTCTGTCTGTCTGTCTCTCTCTCTCTCTCTCTCTCTCTCTCTTTGTCTCTCTCTCTCTCTCTCTCTCTCTCTCTCTCTCTCTCTCTCTCTCTCTCTCTCTCTGTCTATTTGGGTTTTTTTCTTTGTCTTTCTGGCAAACTTCTGTTTGTTTGTTTTTTTTCTTTGTTTCTTTCTTAAAATATCTTTTTATCTATCTGTCTTTCTGTTTGTAAGTTTGTCCTTTCTTTCTTTCTTTCTTTCTTTCTTTCTTTCTTTCTTTCTTTCTTTCTTTCTTTCTTTCTTTCTTTCTTTCTTTCTTAAAATCTGTCTATCAGTTTGTTTGTAGTTCTTTCTTTCTTTCTTTCTTTCTTTCTTTCTTTCTTTCTTTCTTTCTTTCTTTCTTTCTTTCTTTCTTTCTTTCTTTCTTTCTTTCTTTCTTTTTCTTTATGCCAGTCTCTCTCTCTCGCGCTCTCTCTCTCTCTATCTCGCTCTCTGTCTCTCTCTTTGTGTAATTGTGCTGCAGAACATCAGCACTAGTAAATGTATAATAAATAAATAAAGATGAACTGAAACATGAATGAAATGTGACCTGCAGTTATTTCAGTAAAAAGTCATTGCTGTAATTGGCCACTAGAGTCCCAGACTGCAGAACTGAAACTTGGTCAAAAAGCAGCTCACAGTTGAACCCCATAAAGTCACCGATTGTGGTTTCTGAGATGATTCCAGATGTTAATTTCCTCCCCAGTTCGACGATTTCTCGCGAGAACTCTGCGTCAAGTCGCTCCTGGAGATCATGGACATGTTTTCCAACCGTCTCAGGTACGAAAGCCGTAATCGTACGCGTAGCCGTTGCCATGGAAACATGGTTAATCCTTTTAACCAATGGGAGTAGAGGATTTGGTGGAGGTGTTTATATATGAGTGGTTGTGTGTAGTTGCCAGGGGAAAGCGGAGGAGTGTATCGCCCTGTGCCGGGCCTTGCTCGGGGCAATCGCGTGGCTCCTGCAGGGCTGTGCCTGGTACTGCGAGAAGCTTAAAGAGCCTAGCGCCGCACCTCCGAGCGACGCCAGCCTCCGGGCTCTCCAGGAGCGCCTGGAGAACCTTCTGCAGCGGGCCAAGAACCGAGCCCTGATGCACATCGCAAGGTTGGAGGAACAGGGTGAGCGTTTTAACTAATTAATCGGAAATTAATGCGAACGCCGCAGAAAATCAAACAACCCGATGTGCGCAGCTTCCTGGAGCAACACGGAGCAAGCGGTGATCAAACTCACGGAGAACCTGAACAGCGTAAC
The DNA here is from genome assembly GCF_946808225.1 of Silurus aristotelis. Taxonomy (NCBI): domain Eukaryota; kingdom Metazoa; phylum Chordata; class Actinopteri; order Siluriformes; family Siluridae; genus Silurus; species Silurus aristotelis. Next base: position 29,112,488 of record NC_139585.1, read on the forward strand.
CAATCAGGTGCTGAAGAGCAAGCTGGAGGAGTGCGTGATGCTGGTGAAGAGGTAAGATCTCGCTCGTGCACGTGTTAATGCCGGATTTTCTGAAGTAATGAAACATCTCCGATGGCTTCAGTGTCCCTCAGATGCTGAGCATCCAGTGTGAGCCTCCAGTCCACACCTCCTTTCCTACGGTCCATGCTTTCATCATGCTGGAGGGGACCATGAACCTCACGGGGGAGATGCAACCGCTTGTGGAGCAGCTCATGATGATCAAGAGGATACAGGTAGGATTAGACTCCAGTTCTCTCTCTCTTCTCTTTCTCCTGGTCTCGCGCTTTTATCTGATCTCGGACGTCTTTTGCTAAAGCGCATTCCGGCACCATTGTTCATCCTGGAGATCTGGAAAGCTTGCTTCACCGGGCTCATCGAGTCTCCAGAAGGCACAGAGGAGCTCAAATGGACAGCGTTCACCTTCCTCAAGGTTTGTTTTGTTACGTACACAGTGTATTATTCAGATACTGTAGTTATGGTCCTGATAATTGGTTATGGTTGATGTTCACAGATTCCTCAGGTTCTTCTAAGGTTGAAGAAGTATCCTCAGGGTGAGAAGGTATGAATGCATTACAATTTTGCATGTTACAACTGGTCTCTTTCTCCTGCTTGTAAGGAACCTTCTCTGGGAGGCTCATGGGTTCTTAAAGACCTGAGTTAGGGGGTGGAGCTTTGCTCTGGAGAAGGTTGTTGATTGGTCAGACACAAGCATTGCAGAACAATTTAAGTTTTATTCTTTTTTATAACTAGAGACTCCTTTCATAAAGTTCATAAAAGCTCAGTTTAACAACATTTTTCAATAACAAGTTCCCATAGAAATGAAATGATCCTCGAGTAGAATTCAGTACTGGAATTTAACTGATTAGAAATCATTAATAGGGAGTTATTGATGAGAATTAATTAGAAAGCTGTTGATTAGAATTCAGTACTCGAATGTATTTGATTTGCATTCAGTGCTGAAATGTAATTCATTAGAATTTAACAATGACATTTTATTAATTAGAATTCAGTAATAGAATGCAATTGAGTAGGATTCAGTACTCAAATGTATTTCATTAGAATTCAGTATTGGAAGGTTATTGATTAGAATTTAGTACTGGGAATTAATTTATTAGAATTCGGTCCCGGAATTGAATTAATTAGAATGTAGAACTTGGAAGTAATTGATAAGAATTCAGTATTGGAATTTAATTTATTCGAATTCCGCGCTGGGAAGTAATCACTTAGAATTTAGTACTGGAATTTATTTGATTAGAATTGTGGTGGTGGGAGGGAGCTGATTTAGAATTCAGTGCTGGAATTTAATTGATTAGAATGCAGTACTGAGACAGTACTTGACACTGTGTGTTTATTTTCCAGGACTTCACAGAGGAAGTGAACATTGCGTTTGAGTTTCTGCTGAAGCTCACACCCCTGCTGGACAAAGCTGACCAGAGATGCAAGTACGAGAGAACAGATGACATGAAACAATTCTGATTTACAATAGCTTTCTCCAATATTGTCTCACTGGATTGTGTGTGTGTGTGTGTGTGTATGTGTGTGTGTGTAGCTGCGACTGCCTGAATTTGCTGCTTCAGGAGTGTAATAAACTCTGCTTGCTGTCAGAATCCAACATGGCCGCCCTCACCGCCAAACGGTATGTTGTAGGCCTCTTCCTCTCACTTTACTTTGTCACTTCTAAAATTCCTGTTTCATTTCTTGTGTAATTTTAGTGCTGAAGACAGGGAATATGCACCAAAGCTGAAAACGGCGGAGAATGCCAACATCCAGCCGAACCCGGGCCTCATACTACGTGCCGAGCCGACCGTCACCAACATACTGAAGGTCAGTTTCAATACAGAACACTGACTGGATTCAGTACAGAACACTGACTGGATTCAGTACAGAACACTGACTGGTTTCAGTACAGAACACTGACTGGTTTCAGTACAGAACACTGACTGGTTTCAGTACAGAACACTGACTGGTTTCAGTACAGAACACTGACTGGATTCAGTACAGAACACTGACTAGTTAGTATTTAGTACAGAACACTGACTGGATTCAGTACAGAACACTGATTGGTTTCAGTACAGAACACTGATTGGTTTCAGTACAGAACACTGACTGGATTCAGTACAGAACACTGACTGGATTCAGTACAGAACACTGACTGGATTCAGTACAGAACACTGACTGGATTCAGTACAGAACACTGACTGGTTTCAGTACAGAACACTGACTGGTTTCAGTACAGAACACTGACTGGTTTCAGTACAGAACACTGACTGGTTTCAGTACAGAACACTGACTGGATTCAGTACAGAACACTGACTGGTTTCAGTACAGAACACTGACTAGTTAGTATTTAGTACAGAACACTGACTGGATTCAGTACAGAACACTGATTGGTTTCAGTACAGAACACTGACTAGTTAGTATTCAGTACAGAACACTGACTAGTTAGTATTCAGTACAGAACACTGACTGGATTCAGTACAGAACACTGACTGGATTCAGTACAGAACACTGATTGGATTCAGTACAGAACACTGATTGGATTCAGTACAGAACACTGATTGGATTCAGTACAGAACACTGACTAGTTAGTATTCAGTACAGAACACTGACTGGATTCAGTACAGAACACTGATTGGTTTCAGTACAGAACACTGATTGGTTTCAGTACAGAACACTGATTGGATTCAGTACAGAACACTGATTGGTTTCAGTACAGAACACTGACTGGATTCAGTACAGAACACTGACTGGATTCAGTACAGAACACTGACTGGTTTCAGTACAGAACACTGACTAGTTAGTATTTAGTACAGAACACTGACTGGATTCAGTACAGAACACTGATTGGTTTCAGTACAGAACACTGACTAGTTAGTATTCAGTACAGAACACTGACTAGTTAGTATTCAGTACAGAACACTGACTGGATTCAGTACAGAACACTGACTGGATTCAGTACAGAACACTGATTGGTTTCAGTACAGAACACTGACTGGATTCAGTACAGAACACTGACTGGATTCAGTACAGAACACTGACTGGTTTCAGTACAGAACACTGACTGGTTTCAGTACAGAACACTGACTGGATTCAGTACAGAACACTGACTGGTTTCAGTACAGAACACTGACTAGTTAGTATTTAGTACAGAACACTGACTGGATTCAGTACAGAACACTGATTGGTTTCAGTACAGAACACTGACTAGTTAGTATTCAGTACAGAACACTGACTAGTTAGTATTCAGTACAGAACACTGACTGGATTCAGTACAGAACACTGACTGGATTCAGTACAGAACACTGATTGGATTCAGTACAGAACACTGATTGGATTCAGTACAGAACACTGATTGGATTCAGTACAGAACACTGACTAGTTAGTATTCAGTACAGAACACTGACTGGTTTCAGTACAGAACACTGACTGGTTTCAGTACAGAACACTGACTGGATTCAGTACAGAACACTGACTGGTTTCAGTACAGAACACTGACTAGTTAGTATTTAGTACAGAACACTGACTGGATTCAGTACAGAACACTGACTGGATTCAGTACAGAACACTGACTGGATTCAGTACAGAACACTGACTAGTTAGTATTCAGTACAGAACACTGACTAGTTAGTATTCAGTACAGAACACTGACTAGTTAGTATTCAGTACAGAACACTGACTAGTTAGTATTCAGTACAGAACACTGACTAGTTAGTATTCAGTACAGAACACTGACTAGTTAGTATTCAGTACAGAACACTGACTAGTTAGTATTCAGTACAGAACACTGACTAGTTAGTATTCAGTACAGAACACTGACTAGTTAGTATTCAGTACAGAACACTGACTAGTTAGTATTCAGTACAGAACACTGACTAGTTAGTATTCAGTACAGAACACTGACTAGTTAGTATTCAGTACAGAACACTGACTAGTTAGTATTCAGTACAGAACACTGACTAGTTAGTATTCAGTACAGAACACTGACTAGTTAGTATTCAGTACAGAACACTGACTAGTTAGTATTCAGTACAGAACACTGACTAGTTTCAGTACAGAGCACTGAGTGGTAAGGATTCAGTACAGAACACTGATTTCAGAACACACATTAATTATAAGTAATTAAAAATTTGGTAGTAAAAATTATTATTATTATTTCATTCAGTAACAAAGACTAATGGGTTAGAATTAAAATAAAATAAAAACTGTAAATGGTTAAAATTCAGTACAGATCTCTAATTGGTTGGAATTCAGTACTAATGACAAACAGTTAATGGTAGTTGTGAAACCTCTGTACATTCTGTGTGTATGTGTGTGTAGACTGTGGATGCTGATCATTCCAAATCCCCTGAGGGTTTGCTGGGAGTTTTGGGTCATATGCTCTCAGGGAAGAGTTTGGATTTGCTGTTGGCTGCTGCCGCGGCTACGGGAAAACTCAAATCCTTCGCTCGCAAATTCATCAAGTAAGATCAGACCTTTATTAAGTAATTTGTTGTAACATTTAATACTTGAAAAGTTTAAAAATGAGCCTGATTAATAAGAACACAGTACTGAGGATTTAACGGGTAAAATTCAGTACTGGAACTTTATTAAGTAAAATTCAGTACTAAAGTTAAAAATCTGTATTAGAATTCGACTCTAACCCAAGTCCAAACTACAGACTGAAAAAGTTCTCAAATCTGGCAATTAATTGGTCAGCAATCAGTACTGGTAATTAATTCAAACATTTCAGTTAATGAAATAGAATTCAGTCCTGACAAGTTATGGATTAGAATTCAGCATTGAAAATGAATTGATTACAATCCAGTTATTGTAATTAGGAGATTAGAATTCAGCTTTGGAAATGAATTTAGCACTGGTAATTAATGGATCAGAATTGAGTAGTGGTAATTAATTTAGTACTATCAGTGGATTAGAATTCAGTACTGGTAATTCATTGAAAAGTGTCAGTGAATGTTTTTGAATTCTGCACTGGCAATTAATCAATTAGAATTCACTACTGACAATTAAATGAAAGGTGTCAGTGAATAGATTAGAATTCAGTGCTGTCAGTTAATGGATTTAATTTCAGCACTGGCAATTAATAAATTAGAATTCAGTACTGTAAGTAGTAGATTAGAATTCAGTACTGATAATTAGATTAGATTTAAGTACTGTAATTAGATTAGAGTTAAGTACTGTAATTAGTAGATTAGAATTCATTACTGGTAACTGATAAATTATAATTCAGTACTGTTAGTAGTAGATAAGAATTCAGTACTGTAAGTAGTAGATTAGAATTCAGTACTGTAAGTAGTAGATTAGAATTCAGTACTGTAAGTAGTAGATAAGAATTCAGTACTGGTAATTAATTTGTCAGAATGATGATAAATGTTGTATTTTTGATTAATGGATAAGGTTTTAGCACTGGGAATAAATCCTCAGCTAATCAATAACAATTGGAGATTTAATTAATTCATGAATTAGTTTATATATAAAATCAGATAATGCAATTTTGTGTGGGTTTTTTTTTTTCTGCTCTTTTGCAGATTAAATGAGTTTCCGAAGCAGATCAGTGGTGAAGGATGTAAGTGATTAGCATCTCTCTCTCTCTCTCTCTCTCTCTCTCTCTCGCTCTCTCTCTCTCTCTCTCTCTCTCTCTCTCTCTCTCTCTCTCTCTCTCTCTCTCTCTCTCTCTCTCGCTCTCTCGCTCTCTCTCTCTCTCTCTCTCTCTCTCTCTCTCTCTCTCTCTCCTGTTCAGTCACATTTACATTTGGCAAATGCCGATTTACATTTATCTCATGTATACATTTGAGAACCCTACTTATCAGAAGTCCAACATCTTAACCACACCACTTACTGCAACACCCCCCCCCCCCCAAACTTCCACTACCTCATCGTGGAATCTTATTCGATAACCACCATCTCCTGTGTTCTTTTTTCCCTTTCTGCAGCAAAATCTGCTTCAGTGAGAGCTCTGCTCTTTGACATCTCCTTCCTCATGCTGTGTCATGTGGTCCAGACATATGGCTCTGAGGTCAGCACACACACACACACACACACACACACACACACACACACTATTTGATTCTGTATTAAACATGTATTGTGTACACTTTAGTACAAAACAATGATTGGTAAGAAGTCAGAAGACAAAACGAATTGTGTAGAAATTGCTACGGGTTCAGTAGCGAACAATTTATTTCAAATGTAAACTGAAGGCTGATTGGCTGATTCGAGGTCAGAACACAAAGTTAGTGTTTAGAATTCAGTACAGAAAATAAGTCGTTTTCTTTCCAAAAGTTGTTTTTTTTATTTCAGTATTGAATAGAGTTTAGATTTCATTTAAAACGAATCATTTAGAAATTAAACAAAAAAAAAAAAAGTATTCAGTAATCCCGCGATAAACAGACCCCACCCCCCAAAAAATGCACATTTTATGTTCACGGTATTGTACTGTATTAACATCTGACTTCATTTTATAATAAATAATTACATTTTTATGAATAAATTTTATTATTTTAACATCAAACTCCGTAAAAACAATTCCCTATATATCTTTTCTGAACCGAAAATGGCTCGTTTAGGATTTCATGCTGAATTCGGTCACGTTATTTGATTGATTTATTCAAAACGCGAGAATTTCATCGGTTTTAATTCTTTATTTGTTTTTGTACTGTGTGTGAGAGAATAAACAGGGGGTGTTTATAGCTGCTGTAAAATAAACGTTACCGTGTCCGCGTCACGGGACCCCGACGAGCTCGTGTACAGCTTTCCTTCTTTTTTCAATTTTTTAATTGATTTATTTACTCTTACTTTAATTGATTTGTTGACTCTCCAACGCTCGAGGTCAGCACGAGTGGAAGTGCCGATGACGGTGAAATCCTACGGCGCGCTTCCGTAGGTGATGAAAGGAAACGAAGGATTAAATTCGTTTTTTTTTTTTTCCCCCTCGCATGAGGAAGTGTGAAATCCGGTGCTGTGGAAACGCTCCCTTTGGTCAGAAGCAGCCAGATTCGACATCCTGATACAGCACAGCGTTCACGCCTCCCAAAGATTTCGCTTCTGAATTAAAAACAAGAAGGAAAAGTGATGAGTCAGACAGGAAGTGGATTTTATATGTTAAGGAAACTTTGTACTTTTTTTTTGGGTCTATGGAGACAGTAAGAGAATCTTTTTGCCGACTTTGACTTCATGACCCCTACGTCAGCTGTAACACCTCTAAACGCTACGTAGGCAGATCAGAGCTCAGATCATTTAACGCGGAACGCTTTGATGTTTCAAAGCGTGCGTAATGAATTGTAAAAAATTGCCGATTTTTCTTTTTTTTATTAGATTTTTTTGTAACGATGCCGTGACGTGCGACAACGTCAATGAAAAAAACGCAGACGCAGCAAAAATGTAATTCTTTTCATCCGATCGGCCGCTCCGATGATTAATATCAATTTTCCAAAAATACAAAAATACAAATTCTAAAAAGGCTTCATTTCAATTTACATTCAAATTTGAACTAATGAATAAATAACTTTTAATCGTTAATAAATCTATCTAAAGAAAAAGTGAGTCGTGTCCACCCACTAATAATAATGCATTATTATTTAAATTAATTCAATTATTAATATTAAAAAAATGATTTTTAATTTCACCTCTTTAAATTTTTTTTGAAAAATTTAATAAAATATCTTTCCTCTAAGTATTAAGGACAGGGTTTATTTTCTGCATGTTTATTATTATTATTATTATTATTATTATTATTGTGGTTTTCTTAATTAGCGTATTATTAATTGAAATATTTTTGTGCAATATATATATATAAAATACGTTTTTGTCAGTATTTTTTTTTTATATTTCTTAGTGTTTTATTGCAGAATTATGTAATAAAGATTAATAATCAGTATAGTAATTGTTTTATACGTTATAACTGTAATAATAATTTATATATCAAATTTTATTTGTTTTTTTACTTTTTCACTTGGATTTTTATTGGTTTAAATTTTTTAGTGTGATATCAATATTTGATAGTATTACATTGTTTTAATGTTTATTATATATTTAATCTTTAATATTAACAGACACCCTGGAAGCCCCGCCCACTTTCTTTTGTTTTAGCTCAGTAATTAAAAGTGCATCATTGTTCAATTCCTTTTAGTTTTTATTTATTTATTTTTTTTACCTTTTTAATTATGTACTTTTTTTTATTGATTGATTGATCGATTGATTTCTCGTCTTCTTGCAGGTCATCCTGTCGGAACCGAGCCAATCAGGCGAGACCCCGTTCTTCGAGACATGGCTGCAGATGTGCATGCCTGAGGAAGGGAAGATCCTGAATCCGGACCACCCCTGCTTCAGACCTGAACCGGGCAAAGTGGAGAGTCTGGTGGCGTTACTCAACACCTCCTCCGAGATGAAGCTGGTGTAAGTACAGGCACTGAGGCCTCCAGTCTCCAGTGACCACCAGAAGAACGTTTCCTTCTTACTTCGCATGTTCGTTTGGTTTTTTTTATTTAGTCATTTTTTGCTAATTCCATTTGTTTGCTATATTCTTCTACTCCATCCACTGTTACTTCCACGTTATTTATTGCTTGTTTGTGAGTAATTTTGTTATTCTCTATTCCTTTTGTTTATTTGTTTGTAAATAATTTTTTTTGTTCTTGCCCGTTTGTCATTTTTTTTTTCCTTTTTATTTTCTTTATTTGTGAGTCGTGTGTTTATTTATTTGTTTGTAGGCAATTATTTAATTCCTTTTTGTTTTTTATGTTTGTTTGTCTGCAATTATTTTGTTTCTTTTTGTTTTTATTTGTTTTTATTTGTTAGTCGTGTGTTATTTATTTGTTTGTAGGCAATTATTTAATTCCTTTTTGTGTTTTATGTTTGTTTGTCGGCAATTATTTTGTTTCTTTTTGTTTTTATTTGTTTTTATTTGTTAGTCGTGTGTTATTTATTTGTTTGTAGGCAATTATTTAATTCCTTTTTGTGTTTTATGTTTGTTTGTCGGCAATTATTTTGTTTCTTTTTGTTTTTATTTGTTTTTGTTTGTGAGTCGTGTGTTTATTTATTTGTTTGTAGGCAATTATTTAATTCCTTTTTGTTTTTTATGTTTGTTTGTCGGCAATTATTTTGTTTCTTTTTGTTTTTATTTGTTTTTGTTTGTGAGTCGTGTGTTTATTTATTTGTTTGTAGGCAATTATTTTGTTCCTTTTTGTTTTTCATGTTTGTTTGTGGGCAATTATTTTGTTCCTTTTTGTTTGTTTGTTTGTGTGTTATATATTTGTTTGTAGGCAATTATTTTGTTATTGTTTGTTTGTTTGAGTCATGTGTGTTACTTATTTATTTGTTTGTAGGCCAATAATGTTTGTAGGCAATTATTTTGTTCCTTTTTGTGTGTGTTTGTTTGTATGTTTGAGTCATGTGTTCTCATTTATTTGCTTTTAGGCCATCGTTTTTTTTTTTTTTTTTTTGGTGCTCCTTTTTGTTTGTGTGTCATGTTTTTTACTTTTTGTTCGTTCCTTTTTCATTATTGTTCAATGTTGTTATTGTTGGTCAATAGTTTGTAATTTTTTTATTTTATCCCCTTTGTTTGTTTGTAATAATTAGAAACCCAAAGCACTCATTATTTTAGTTATGTGACTCGATCAATTGTATGTTTGTTTAATATTATTGGTTATTTATTTTGCATGTTTTGTTTGTTTGTGTGTTTGTTTGTTTTAGTTAGATTTTATTCTAACCATAGAGAAAACGCAGCTACAGTCTGGCAGCAGAAGCCCACGCTTTGATGTTTGGTTTTGTTTTGTCTGTGTCTGACTGTAATCGCTTCGTCTTCTTTGAAATGGATGAATGTATTTGAAGCTGCATGAATCAGCAGTGGTGCACAAGTGCAGTCGCAGCTACAGGAGCTTTTGATGGGAGGAAGCGCTGCAACAGATTTGCGGTTTTGGACGGATCTAAGCACTGGTCCAAAAAAAACGAGCAACATGTCAACCTCCAAACTTCTCAGAACAAACCCTTTATAGTGACTTCAAATCAAACGAATGAACAAAATATGTGTCATTGATGTTTTGTGATGTGACGGTGATGATTGAGATCTGATGGAGGTCTGATAAAGGTCTGATAGAGACTGATTATTGGAAATCCAATGGATGTGTTGGAGGTCTAATAGAGTTGTGTTGGACATCTGATGGATGTCAAGTCAAGTCAAGTTTATTTGTATAGCGCTTTTCACAACAGACATTGTCTCAAAGCAGCTTTACAGAAATCAACAGTTAAGGTGAATGATGTGTATTTATCCCTGATGAGCAGCCGTGGATGTGTGTTGGGTGTCTGATGGAGGTGTGATGGAGGTCTGATGGAGGTGTGATGGAGGTCTGATGGATCAGATGTTGGATATCTGATTTAGGTGTGTTCAGGGTCTGGTGCATATCTGATGGAGATATGATGGATATGTGTTGAACATTAATGGATGCGTGTTGGAGCTCTGATGGAGGTGTGATGCATGTGTGATGGAGGTCTAATGGATTAGATGATGGACATCTGATTTAGGTGTGTTTGGGGACTGGTGCCGATATGATGGAATATGTGTTGAACATTTAATGGATGTGTGCTGCATGTATGATGGAGGTTTGATGGATCTTTGTTGCACATCTAATGGACATGTGTTTAGGTCTGATGGATATGTAACTGAGATGTGTTGGGGATCTGATGTATAGGTGATGGAGGACTGATGGTCTGATGGAGGTCTGATGCATGTGCGGTGGAGAGCTGATGGATGTGTTGTTGGATATCCGATTAAGGTTTGATGCATGTGTGATGGAGGTCTAATGCATCTATGTTGGATATCTGATAGAGATCTGATCCAGGTTTGTTGGTTGGTGATGGACATTCTGCCAAAACTCCATGCGTCAGACACAAGGGTCACCTTCAGGGGTGTCTGAACCCAGTCTCATGTCTCGCACGTCAATTGTGGCAAAAATGATCAGCCTGCACTTCTAATCTGATCTGTATGAGGTGATGGCTATTCATTCATGAACGAGTACGAGTGACTGACGAGAAGAGTGATGCAATGTTCATTGAAACACACGTTAGACTACATAATGAAACTGCCATGTCACGCAAAATCCCTACATCAAGGAAGTTTCATAATTATGTAGCATTTTATCACATTTTCTTTAGCTAAATTTTGTTTTGGGTTGCCTTTATTCTTTTCCCCTCGTTTGTTTTTTCTTTTTTATATTTGTTTGATGTAGGTCTTTTTGTTGTCTGTTTTGTTTGTTGTGGGCCATTTTCTTTTATTTCCTGTTGGTTGCGGGTCATTTTATCACTTTTTCTTTTGCTTATTTGCATTTCCCGTGTTTTTTGTGTGTTTTGGGTCGCTTTTATTCTTTTTACTTTTTCTGTTTGGTCTGGGTTGGTTTTATTACTTTTTCATTTGTATGTATGTTTGTTGTGGGTAATTTTTTTTTTTATTTCCTATTTGTTTGTTGTGGGTTATTTTTTGTTGCTGATTTTGTTTGTTGTGGGTTTTTTTTTGTTGGCTGTTTTGTTTGTTGTGGGTTATTTTTTGTTGGCTGTTTTGTTTGATGTGGGTCATTTTTTTATTTCCTATTTGTTTGTTGTGGGTTATTTTTTGTTGCTTGTTTTGTTTGTTGTGGGTTATTTTTTTTATTTCCTATTTGTTTGTTGTGGGTTAATTTTTTTTTGCTTGTTTTGTTTGTTGTGGGTTATATTTTGTTGGCTGTTTTGTTTGTTGTGGGTTATTTTATGTTGTCTGTTTTATTTGTTGTGGGTTATGTTTTGTTTGTTGTCTGTAATTTTTACATTTCCTGTTTGTTGTGGGTCTTTTTTTTTTTTTTTTTTTTTTTAAATGTAATTTTCATATATTGTGGGTTATTTGTTGTTGCTTATTTTGTTTTTTGTTGGCTGTTTTGTTTGTTGCGGGACATTTTATTTAATTTTCATTTCTGTTGCTTCCTCCTCATTTGTTGAATGTCGAGTAATTTTCTTTTTTTCTACCTCTCACTTATTTATTATTTCAATTTTTTGTTCCTATTCCCTCATTTATTTATTTCCTGCCAGGGACTAAACAAAATGACTCGTTAATGAAAGTGCCGTTATTTACTTATTAAATAACATTGGCTTACGAGTTACCTAGTTTTCTCTCTCTTTTTTCTTTCTCTCTTTCTCAGTCAGATGAAGTGGCATGAGATCTGCCTGAGTACGCCGGCGGCCATCTTGGAGGTGCTGAACGCCTGGGAGAACGGAGTGCTGTCTGTGGAAGCTGTGCAGGTTAAATCCCAAACAACTTTCCTTCATTCCAATATATTTATAGAAGTAATCAACCTCTGTGTGGTGATTTTATGGTAAAATAATATTAGTTCTAATACATTTTACATTTCTAGTGGGTGATTTGTAAAAGCTGCCTGTGTAGACGAGGAATCGAAACTTTCTGACCAATCAGAATCCAGAATTCTGGGAAGATTTGCTCAGGGGCCCAGGAGTTGCAGATTGGTGTGGCTGGGATTTGAACTCATGACCTTCTGATTAAAAAAATTCAATGCCTTGATCACTAAGGTTCCCTGGTGGTCAAGTGTTTAGGATGCAGAGCTCTTACCGCTGCGGCCCGAGTTCGATCCCCGGTCAAGGAACCAACCCCAGCCATTAGGGTTGCAAAAACCTTAGTGCCGGTCGAAAGCCCGGATAAATGGGGAGGGTTGCGTTAGGAAGGGCATCCAGTGTAAAAACATGTGCCAAAGCAAACATGCGGATGGTCCGCTATGGCGACCCCTAATAGGAGAAGCTACCACCTCCCCAGTTGTTTATAAGCAGCGCATTTCACACCTGAACTTCCAGCCAATCACAATCAAGTATTCCACCTGACAAGAGTGTAAAGAATAGTGATCTATAAATCTCTCTCTCTCTCTCTCTCTCTCTCTCTCTCTCTCTCTCTCTGAGCAGAAGATCACAGATAACATAAAAGGGAAGGTGTGCAGTATGGCCATATGCGCTGTGGCCTGGCTCGTGGCTCACGTGCGAATGTTAGGATTGGACGAACGAGAGAAACCGCAGACCATGATTCGTCAGCTAATGGTGCCTCTGTATGGAGAGAACACGCTTCAGTTTTACAACGAACGGTATTTCACCTGAAACGCCCCCACCCACCCCCTTTAAGCCTTGCCTTCTTTTAGATGCCGATGGATAATTTGAATTCCCTCTGTCTCTCTGTCTCAGCGTGGTGATCATGAGCTCGATCCTGGAGCACATGTGCGCCGACGTCTTCCAGCAGACGGGCCAGTGCCTGCGCTCGTTGGTGGAGCCTCAGGAGCCGCTGCCGTACCGCTCCCTCCTGCCCCTGCGCCAACCCATCAGCCAGGCGCTCAGCTCCAACTTCCGCACAGCGCTGGACAAAGGCTGGGTCGACTCCAGCACGCTGCACCTCCTGGAGAACCTGCTGCACATCGGCGGTGCCTTCTGGTTTACAAACAACCTTGTCAAGGTCTGTATATGTGTGAGTGGGTGTGTATATGTGAGGTGTGTTTGAGCGGAGTTGAAGCTTTTAGGTTTGGGCATGGTTATTATTTTTTAACCCAGTTCTGTTAAGGAACCCCAGAAGAACTCATTGAAGACACGAAGATGTAGAGCCGGAATATAGAATGTTCATCAGTTTTTCAATTGTGGCCAAAGTTTGAATTGTTCTTTCCCTTCTGAGAGTTTGCTGCCCCAGCCACGAGGATGAGACTTGCTCTAGAGTACCAGCTCAGCAATCAGTGAAGTTCTACTGTATGCTTCTGGCTATGAGTCTAGAGATCCAATGCAATTGTGTGCCTTCAATTTTGCGCTAGGAGTTTGGGAGAAGAACCACATCTGGGTGGAAAAATCAGCAATACTTTTGCCTCTATGACAGTATAAAGATTCTAATAAAAAATGGTACCTTGTTCTGCCCTCCAGGAGCTGCTGAAGGAGACACGTAAGGAGTGGGCGCTCCGCGTGGTCGAGCTCCTCTACAGCATCTTCTGCTTGGACCTGCAGCAAATCACGCTCACACTGATCGGCCACATCGTGCCCAATCTGCTAACTGATCCCGCCCACTGGCACAGCTTAGCAGATCCGCCCGGCCGAGCCCTTGCCAAGTAAGTGCCGACTTATCGATCGGTTTTTTCTCAATGTTTTCAACCCCTTAGGCGATAGAGACATGGGGCAGGAACCCCCGATCCCCAATCCTGTTACGCTAGTTATATTATGTTAAGACAGTTAGATCTTTGTTCTTGTTGTACACGCATCACGGTATATTTTTATATATTTTCAAATCTTTCAAAAACATTTATGCATCATAACATATTTTGCATTTAAAAATCACAATTTATTAAGTTGCCAGTTTCATACATTTTACTTTCCTTTCCTTTTTTTTTACTTTACATATGAACTTCAACTTTAATTTTAATAGAACTTTATTGTAATAATTATATTGTTTTTAATTAAATATTTTGTTTTTGATGTTTTTACCTATGTTTTTTTTTTAACAAAATTTTTTTTGTAATTCAACATTAATTAGCGGACCCCATATAGTACTGCTGCAGGCCCCCTAGGGGTTGCGGATGCCTGGTTGAAGACCCTTGTTCTAGATTTTTGCAGTCAATATTGTCCTAGTGTTTCTCAGATCTGGAATTTTTTTAATTTTTTAATTTTTTTTTTTTTACATAGATACCATTTATTTAAATTTTTTTCTTTGTAAATGAAACTTGAACCAAAAAAGTTCTATACACAGGTTTAAAATTAAAACCTATTCAGCAACCGACTCTCACTATGGTTTTCCCTCTATGCTTCCTCTTCTCTATTTTTTCTCCATTTCATTCATTTTTTTTTCTTTTCTTGCCTTAGTCAGACATCTCGGTCTTTTGTTCTTGCGAGACAAGTTGTCACGTTAGTAAAAAATAAATCGATTAGGAAGTCTTCAGCGAAACTTTCACTTTCACTAGATGGTTGGTAGAATTAGCTGTTACACTATCTGGAGTAAAGATTGTGGAAGTCTGAAAATAAGATTGGTGTGGTAAGAAAAGTCTTTCCACTCCAACCCATATAACACACATTCGCATGAAGCTGGCTTTGGGTTTGGGTCTTCTAGTTCAAGTAAAGGGAAACAAAAGTTTGCGGATACCTGACCATAAGATTCCATATATAGTCCTCAATTTTCTTATAATAACCTCTTTTCTGGAAAGATGTTCCACAAGATTTTTTGGAGATTTGTGCTTATATAGTGACAAGGGTGTTCATAAAATCAGATTCTGATGAAGGTGAGAAGGTGATAAGGCCTGGGGTGCAAAATGTCATGATATTACATACAAAAACGTCCTATACATTTGTGTGCATCCAACTTTGTGCTAGCAGCTTGAAGAAGAATTACATATGACTGTAAAAGTCAGGTGTGCCAATACTTTGGCTGATGTATTTTCTGACCACATTCATCAGTCATGTCTCAACGCTCTGCACAATGCATGCTCCACGAAAAAAGGGCAATAAATGTGGAATGAGATTCATTATATTATACATCAAGGATGTAGATTTTGTGGTTAGGGGTGCGCTTACTTTTGGCCATACAGTGTGTGTGTGTGTGTATGTATGTGTGTATGTGTGTGTGTATATATATATATATATATATATATATATATATATATATATATATATATATATATATAAAAGCATGTTAAACGTCACATTGCTATTTATATACAGATATATTTTT
Source organism: Silurus aristotelis (assembly GCF_946808225.1). Lineage (NCBI taxonomy): Eukaryota > Metazoa > Chordata > Actinopteri > Siluriformes > Siluridae > Silurus > Silurus aristotelis. The sequence goes on from NC_139585.1 coordinate 29,128,233, forward strand.
AATAAAGTGGATGTAAGTAGGCTTTCTTGCTTGTTTGGAAAATTTCTCCTGGCTGGCTCACCAGACTTTACTATGCCGTTCTACACACACAGTACTGGTAAATAGATGATTAGAGTTTTCATTATTATTTTATTTATTTATTTATTTTTATTATTTTTAGGCTGTCGGTATGGTGTGCTCTCAGCTCCTTCTCGTCTCACCATAAAATCCACGCCTTGGGTCGGCAGCGCAAGAGACAGCGAGAGGACATTGAGGTTTTTTTTCCCCCAAAAAAATGCACTTGTGCTACTTTTTGTCCACATATACTTTGCCTTTAGTCTATAATCTGATTGGTTTGTAGGACTACAGCAGCCTGTTCCCATTGGATGACACGCAGCCATCGAAGCTGATGCGTCTGCTGAGCTCGAACGAGGACGAACCCGCCGTGTTGAGCAGTCCAGGTAAGTCAGACTTGTGACGAGTTCCTGGTTCATGGGTCTTACGTGTTTTTGAAACCCCCTTCCTGGCTGGCTCACCATTTATTAAAATATGAAAGAAAAAACCCTTTGGTCTATTTTTTTAATAGGTTTAGCATTAGCAGTACTTAATATCCTTGTGGTAACTAAATCATTGTTAACAATATTGCTAATATTTAGTGAAACCAAAAGTATTCATGATTGTATTTGAAAGTCAGTAACCATTTTCCCTTTAATTTTTGTATTTTCTGTAGGTGACCGCACCATGAGCAGCTCACTGTCTGCCTCGCAGCTTCATACAGTCAATATGAGAGAACCACTCAACCGTGTGCTAGGTCAGTGTAGTGTAGTGTAGTGTAGTGTGTGTGTGTGTGTGTATGTGTGTGTATGTGTGTGTGTGTGTGTGTGTGTGTTTGTGTGTGTGTGTGTGTGTGTTGCTAATGTGCAGTGCGTAGCTGGGGATAATGTTGTCTAGATTTTTGCCCTCCCTGTACTTTACTGCATATAAATATCAGATATAATATTAATAATAATAATAATGATAATAATGAACCTTTAAAATTTTTCTACAGTAATTATTTTAATTTATTTTATTGTTTATTAATATTGCTGCCTAATAGTTAAGCTTTTTAAATTGAATTATGTTTTTTTTCACACTTTTTTCAATTTGGTTGGCTTTACTGAATACTGAATTAATATGTGAATATTAATATATGAATATATTTTTAGTCTTGTAGCCTGATTGTAGCATTTTGGCTGTTTTTAGATTAATGATGGAACTTTGTAGCTCGACTAATAAAATTTTTTTCCCACTTCATAGCAAATCTGTTCTTGCTCATCTCATCCATCCTGAGCTCCAAAACCGCCGGTCCTCACACACAGTTTGTGCAGAGTTTTATAGAGGAGTGTGTAGAGTGTTCAGAGCAGGGCAGCCGGGGGAGCATCCTGCAGTTCATGCCGTTTACTATGGTAAGACACACACACAAATTTATTCTTTTGTGAAAAACAGACAATTTAAAATGTCCTTATCATGCTAGACTGTCAGAGGTCCTCACAAAGATATGAGGTCAGAGGTCCTCACAAAGATATGAGGTCAGAGGTCCTCACAAAGATATGAGGTCAGAGGTCCTCACAAAGATATGAGGTCAGGGGTCCTCACAAAGATATGAGGTCAGGGGTCCTCACAAAGATATGAGGTCAGATGGTCCTCACAAATATATGAGGTCAGGGGTACTCACAAAGTCTTGGTAATGTCCTAGGTTTTATTATGGATATTATAATGCCAGAGGTCCTCTCAAAGATATTTTGAGGTCAGAGGTCATCACAAAGCTATTTACATGCCAAAGGTACTCACAAAGACTTGGTAAAGTCAGAGGTCCTTACAAAGCGGATATGATGTCAGAGATTAATGTTAATGTTTTTGTTGTTTGGTGATCCAAAGGTCTTGTTAATGTGAACACTTCGAGTCCAACACAAATTTTCTCTTTGGTAACAATAAAGTGTATTTAATTTAATGTCCTCACAAATATACGATGATGCCTCACAAAGTTCTCACAAAGACTTGGTAATGTCAGTCCAGAGCCTTAACCACTGGACCACCAATGCCCACAAAAACGTTTTTCTATTATTAGCTTTTATAATAAACAAATAACTAGCCAACCAAATATTTACCACAGGGAACTGGAGTAATGTAAGGTCCTCATAAACTTAGAACAAAGTGTGTGTGTGTGTGTGTGTGTGTGTTCACTTGTTTTAACAGGTTTCTGAGCTGGTCAAGCTGCACGCTCTCGCCAAACCCAAAGTTGTTCTGTCCATCACAGACCTGACGCTCCCGCTGGGCCGAAGAGTAGCCGCCAAAGCGATTGCTGCTTTGTAACACACACACACACACACACACACACACACACACACACACACACACACACACATGAGTAATGGAATCTGACTTCCAGTAAAGTTTTTCTCCCACCAGCTTCATTGTTACTCATTACATGACCCCCTCACTTCTTAGTCTTCAAAAGAATAATCATGTCATTCGATTGCATCGACTGCTACTTTCCCCAAACACCTTTAAAAAAAAAAAATTTTTGTATATAGAACTTTTTAATACTCAATAAACTGATTTAATAACTTTATTAACATCTGATTTATTTTATTGTGTATTTGCGGGTAAATGGGAAATTTCCCACTTTCTAATGCGTTCCATCCGTAATAAATCCTCCGAGTTCAAGGTCAAAATGAAAACTTTAGATCTTCTCAGCGTTTCAGAATGTTTTAAATATCAACAATCAAGATTAGGGCTCTGAATATGAACACATGAAGGAAAAAAAACTCCAATCGCACCAAAAAATCAGTGAATGAAATAAAATTTTAAATAAATTTTTTTTCGTTAAAATACAAAAAAAATATCTATTTAAATTTTTTTTTAAAAAACAACAAAAAAAACAGGTCGTTAGCAGTGTTCACAGTGTTTCCACAGAAAAGTTTGTGTGAAATGTGTGAAACCAGAATTATAACATGGAAACCACACTAATGCTGATGCTGCCGGATGAATTTTGCACGCGATGCAAAAAAGAAAAAGAAAAACGCTGCTGCTTTTAATAAACCTTATGTACGATTATTGCGCTTACGTGAAACGAAACCGGGGGCAGCTCGTTCATGATATTAACTTTACCGAATACCATTGGATTCCCTGCACCTGTACGCTGTAGCTGCCATCAGGTAGTTAATCGATTCTAAGCTCCGCCCCCCAAACCTTTCATTCTCCTTTGGAATGCAGCAGCATGAACATTTTTTCCTTTACTTAAACTAGGAGACTCAAAAGTTGTTCCAGCATGATGATACCCCAGTGCACAAATCCTGCTCCTTTAAGATTTGCTTTACATGGGTTGGAGTAGAAGATCTCCTGACAGCAGATCTTCACGGAGATGTCGGGTTCAAGTGAAAAAGTTTCATCCGTCACAAATGTGTTCCTCCACCTTTTTTTTTTGGAACAACCACCAAAATTGAGGTCCTTATTTTTTTGTATGTCTACAATCATGACAAGCACTTTGGCTACGTAACGAAGACGGAGGTCACTTGACTGAAGTTCAGACTCGGCTGAAGGTCGACGTGGGGAGAATTCCTCTAAGAAACGAGCGTTACATAACAACTGCCGCAGCGAAATTTAGGAGGAAGTAGCTTTCAAAATGTTTCTAGGTTCGGTGTCGCAACCAAACGCCCGAGTCATCAGTCAGGTGGTCATGTGGTAATGCTGCTAATTGGTCAGAATGTTCAATCCAGCAGGTTTATTTCTGCACATGCTCGTTAATCACAATGCGGTCAGATTTGCCTCCACGAGGAGGAGTGATGATTTAACACTTTGTGAAATACGACGCCTTGAATTTTTCCTTCACTTGGAGTGTTGGAGTGGAAGATCTACTATAGAGCTCTAAACCCTATTGAACACCTCAGAAACCTCCTAACATACTCGTGGCTGAATAGATCTCCACAAAAATCTTTTCAGAAGAATGAAGGTTTATATAGCGGGGGACCTCAATGAGGAACGGTTCATAAAAGGAGCACGTAGCAATCTTATTGTCGGGTGTCCGCAAACTTTTGATATAGATACATTTTAGATTCAAGAGGAAAAAAATCAAGAAAATAAACCCCACACAGAATTTTTTGATAAAAAAAAAAAAAAAAAATGCCTTAAAATAAAGAAAAAAAAAAAAGGAATAAATCAATCAAATAAAAATCAGAATTCAAAAAAGAAAATGAAAGTGCGGAAGCGTTTTTTTTTTTTTTTGCCGCTCCACCTTTAAGAAAACGGCCACTGTTTCGAAAAACAGGGATTTCCCAAATGACGATCGGCCGAGTGTCAAATCAAGACGTATCCAGTGATTAATTCTAAATCCGGGGATGCGGATGATAAAAATGTCACAAGACCTGCGGAGATGCCGATAAACTTCCATGAAATCGAGCCGAGGAAAGTTTCCTAGAAACAAAAAAAGGAGCAAAAAAATAGAGAAGTAACAGAAGATTTTAATGTTCGGACTTTAGTCTGAGAGAAAGTCAAGAGCAGCATGCTTTAAAAAAAAAAAAAAGAAAAGTTCATTTGATTTAAATTGAATGTAACTTTCAAAAATGATAATATGACAAGAAAAATTTTTTTTTCTTTTTTTTTCTTAAATATATCATTTTTTACGGATTTTTACTAAAAGGCCATGCATTATAATAATTGTTTTTTCTTTTCTTTTTTCTTTCTTGTTTTCCCATTTAAAAAAAAAAATTTTCACGTAACCGCAAATTAATTTTCTCACGATCTCGACATAAACGTTTCTCGGACAATTGCGTCAGTTGGCAATCGGCGACGGAGCTTTTTTCAGTTTGAACGAGTCCCTGATCAAAGTAAAAGCGTATCGCGTTAATCCGTGATTCTGCCTACACAGAAAAAGTCGTGATTACGTGATAACGTGAAGAGATGGCGCCGGTGAGGTCGGCTGCTCCGGCTACACTTGTAAATTCATGCATGTATATACATCCACATACTTTTTTGCTAGTGTGGGTGTGTGTATATATACACATATATTATATATATTTTATTCAGATTATATTTTAATATACTTTTATACAAATTTTTTTTATTTTTACGTTACTTTACTCGTATTTTTTTTCATAAAAACCGTGTATGTGACAAATAAATACGGCATCTTAGCACTTCTAATTTCATTTTTCAATGAAATAAAAATGAATTTGAAACCATTTCCACATATTCGTTTCATTCGTTTATTTTTTTATTTGCCGATCGAATGTTATTCTAAAGAACTTATCAAAATATCAAACGTTTCAACGAAATTGAAAATATATTGAAGCAAATTATGTCCAAATATCGTTTCTTGTATTTTTATGACTGTTCCAACATATCAATGAAGTAAAATGGAAAATACCAAAACCGTTACGAAGCATTTGACAGAACAAGGAAATGATATGAAACTTTTTTTTGTTGTTTTTTTTCTCCAAATTTATTGAAACTTTTGTTCGTTGAATAAAAAAATGTAGTCATTTTGTCAAAACGGAAAACATTTCAATTATAATATAAAATACAATCGATGAACAAAGGGTGAAATATCATCTGTTGCCAAAAAATGCTTCCAATAAATAGTTCTTAAAACAGTTTTTAAATTATACATAGAGGTATAAATAGAATAAGTGGCATAAGACAAAAACATTTTAAATACGAGCAAATAAATAAATATTATATATATATTTTATAAGCACAGAAAAATGACATTTAAATACTGATATAAAAAAAAAATATACTGATATAAAATACATTCATCCCCAAAAAATTTTAAATCTAATATAGATAAAGTCTCTTGTATCAGTGATGATTAAAACTCATCATCACATGGTAAGTCACAAGAGTTAAATCGAGATCAAATGACCATGAGCTCATAAATCCTCCAATAGCCGATGGGTGTGGGAATAAATAAATAAATAAATAAGCAAATAAATAAATACGTGGATTGTATTTCATGTAAAATATTTGCATAATATAATATAATAAAATCATGTAAACAAACAGTGGCCAGGCACAGTCCAAAAAAATCACTCATCCCGAACACTTCCAGGAGAGTTTTAGGAATCCTGAATCTCTTGTTCTCCTGAAGTAATGAGCATGCCCTGGAGGCTGCGGCTGACGTCCTTGGCGAACTCTCTCAGCTGGATAATGGTCAGATGTGCTGCCACTTGGGACATGTAACCGTTTTCAAGTTTAGGAGCCAAATCCTCCCGCAGCTGGCTTTCGGAAACCTTCACGGGTCCAATCGACGCCTTGATCAAATGCTGCATCTGGAGAATCGGACAAAAAGAATTTGAGAAAAGGTTCACGGCGAGAAAAAAAACAAAGAGCCCACGGATTTATAATGGGGCGATTTATGACGACCTTACCTTGTGGACGTGCAGTACCGTGTCCCGCAGGTCGTACAGGATTCCGCTTTGCTTCTTGGATTTAAAGTGTACCTGCTCTGTGATCACCTTCAGGAGAAACTTGTGCAGCTTCAGACCCTCGGCAATGCGACCCAAAGAGGTGTCCTGGAGATATCGTAGTGGGGGAAGACCCAAAGAGAGTTACTCACTTGTCCCATGAATTGGTACACTCTTCTGTTTAATCAGGACTGCAAGCATTTCTAGAAAACTTCACCCTAAACGGTTTTGGAGTCGAGTAGAAACAGAACGTACCAGTGTGAAGTCGTCTGAAATGGGTTGAAGAGGACTCGGTTGGGGTAAACCCAGAGACTCCTTGAGGAACTGCAGTGCGCTCAAATCGTTCTCGTTTAGAGACAGCGTCTGTTTAAAAAAAAAAAAAGGAAGGGAGGTTATTTTTAAATCATGTTCAGGATGTAGGGTCGCGAATTGTGCAAGTGTCAGCGCATGCTGAAAAAGCCCCTGCAAACGCAGCAGACAAAAATCTATCCTGCCGCATCTTACCATAGTGTGGATCAGGGATTTGTGCACGGCGGGGATTTCACCGAGGATCTTCGTGATCAAGCTGAGGGCGCTCTCGGCAGCGTCCTGGAACTCGGAGCCTCTCGTGACCTCCATGTCGAGCGTATGTTGAGGCTGCGGTACGGGCAGAGGAAGAACGACTCCTCCGAAAGCGCTCAGAGCAAGACACAAACCTGCAGAGGAAAGAGAACTTGGATTTGAATCGGATTCTCGAGCTGCAACACGATCACTGGAGCCAGCGCCTGGCAACACGGTAGGAGTGGCTGAAAATACACAAGCCGTGGATATACAATCCGAGAGACCAAAGTCTTCAGAACCACGTGGAGGATCCAGAGACAGAGGCAAGATCTTGCAGACTACAAACTACTTTTTCACCACAAACAGAGGGCTGCTTTGCATTACTGAAACATTCACTCACAGATCCTGAGGTAAAATGTACAAGTACTCACCTAAAAAGGCATACATATTATCTTTCTCTGCTTGTTAGACACTTTCAGTCAGTAATACTGGCCATCTAAAGCTTGCAAACCTGTATAAGTAGGCATCCCCTTCCATGACGTCATAGGAAAATTTCATCATGTTTCTCCTTTTTCCTTTTCCTTTTTCTTAGTGATCACTACTTCGGAATATAAATTGAAACTTACCTTCTACTTACGTTTCTTCGACTTTCTTCTCGAAACATTTGCTTTCTTTAAACATCACCTTCAAACAGTCACCCTTATTGATGTTATAACACCTTGCCCGAGCGATGATCTGATAACTGAGTCAAAATGATTTTGTGGTTTAAAAACTAAATTGTGAAATCAGAGTCGGTGTTTTAGACTAGGTAGATGTAATGCCATGTAACCGATAAAAAAAAATTATAATAAAATAATTTCTGGGGAAAAAGGAACGTTTTTTTGTTTTTTTTAATGAACATAGGGAGTTTAAATTCAAGCTACTACTGGGTTCTTCTAAACCAGGTCCTGGTACTATGTTTGGGTCCTTCTAAACCGGGTCCTGGTACCATGATGGGGTCCTTCTTAAACGAGTCCTGGTACAATGATTGGGTCCTTCTTAACCGAGGCCTGGTACAATGATTGGGTCCTTCTAAACCAGGTCCTGGTACAATATTGGGTCCTTATAAACTGGGTCTTGGTACAATGATTGGGTCCTTTTAAACCGGGTCCTGGTACAATATTGGGTCCTTTTAAACCGGGTCCTGGTACAATATTGGGTCCTTATAAACTGGGTCCTGGTACCATGACGGGGTCCTTATAAACTGGGTCCTGGTACAATGATTGGGTCCTTCTAAACCGGGTCCTGGTACAATATTGGGTCCTTATAAACCAGGTCCTGGTACCATGATGGGGTCCTTCTAAACCGGGTCCTGGTACCATGATGGGGTCCTTCTAAACCGGGTCCTGGTACCATGATTGGGTCCATCTAAACCGGGTCCTGGTACCATGACGGGGTCCTTCTAAACCGGGTCCCTAACCATTTACTACTTGCTTTTATCACTTTTGATTATTTACATTTTACCTGTAAGTCGTTACCTAAATGAGCATGTTAATGCCCCCCATAAACCCTGCACAAATCGCTATACAACAGAAGCTAATTGAATATCATTTGTTTCGCAAGATATTTCCAGGATAAATCTTAATCTTGGCTTTAATGTGACCCCCAAAAAACAGCACTGCACACTACATCCACATAGTATATATAAATATATATATATATATATATATATATATATATATATATATATATATATATATATATATATATATATATATATTGATATATATATATATATATATATTGATATATATATATATATATATATATATATATATATATATATATTTATTGATATATATATTTATTGATATATATATTTTTTCTATTTACATGTTGTCAAAACATTTTACATGTCATACTCTGTATCAATGTGTATGTGACAAAAAATAATGTGATGCGATTACATCATGCAGTTCTACATTTCCACCTCATGCCCAAAGTTACGCATGTTCTCCAGATGAACGTTTAGTGTTTCCTTGGGGTTTCCACGTTTCCTCCCAAAACGTACCAGTGGTCATTAGAGACCCTGAGCAATTAAGTTAAGACAATTAAGTGTGAATCTGTTTATCCACTGCAAATAATTACTGTACACACAAAGTGGCAGATTTCAGCCATGTGCCAAATCTTTTTTTTTTTTAAAGCATTCTTCTTCTTTTTTTTTTTTTTCTTTTTTTTTACATTTTCAGAAGTGGAAAAACTTGCAGAAAAGTCCACCAACCCTAACCCTAACCCACACATTTGCATTAATTGTAGATCACTGAGAATGTATCGTTCTGATTGGATCCTCCGGAAACGTTCTACAAAACGTTATGTGAGTTTTATTGTGTTCCATTTACAGGAAAAATACTTTTTAAGCCAAATTATGGAACAGAATATTTGTATATGCATATATAATTTTTTTCAAGCTATACATATAACCACTTCTGCAGATGAGAGATATTATAATTAAATATTAATGATATATGACAGGATGTGATTTTGGATCTGTCTGTCTGTCTGTCTGTGTGTATTTGCCCATTTTGAATCATACCCAGAGAGGAAACATTAAAAAGGGGAATAAAGCAATACATGGAACAAATTGTCCTCATCAGTATGACTGAACAGTTTTGCAACTCATTCTTCACGGAATCAGAATGTAGTCTGCCTTAGAATTAAGTTCAGGTGTTTCTACACCTCAGATGTGTTTGCGCAGGTTAACATAACAGAAAACGCACTAAATTTGTAATAACGCTCCTGCCCCCTGCTGGTGCAAAGTATAAACACAGCTGTAATTTCTTTATTCCACTGTGTGTATGTCTGTCATGTTTTATGTGTGTCTGTCTGCTTATTCACCACAACATGCAAAATCATCTGCTCCTCACGGCCCACAATAAAAGTGACGCAAGGTTCACTTCAGGCTAACTTATTGCACTTTGTTCCACAAAACCAAAATTCTCAAGAATCGCCGAAGATGACATGGTCATGTTTAAGTAACAGATTCTGCTAGAATCATTCACCCCTCACAGGAAAGTGTACCAAGATAATAATGACTCAGTACCAGTGAGGCTTTTACACTTCCTTTTTAAAGTTTCAAAATTGGACCAAAGATTGTAATGTGACATTCGTGATCACATGGTGGAATTCCCATCATGATGTAATTGAAGGTCAGGGCTTCATTTCGATCGTTATTCAACTTTACATTTGTCTTTTAATACTTATTAATTCAATTTGGGAAATAAATAATTGGTGTATACAAAGAAAAGAAAAAAACCTGAAGTTTTAATTGGTTAATACACATTTTCTGTTATAATAGCCCACTTTTTTTCTAAGAACATCTAGATTTTTAAGTGTGAATTGTGGAGACACATATGGCTGTAGAAGTTGAGGTACCCCAGTACTTTTGGCCACGTAGTGCATTTCTAGAAGACATCTCAGCTATATAATTTTTTTTTCAACTAAATATTATATACATTGTTTTTTGCTATGTACTGAAAACAAACTAAAGATTAGAAATGTCCCCACTGTGGGATGAATAAACGTATAATCTTAAACCAGACATTTCATTTTCATGTAATAAAAAATATTGGAACATATAACCAACAGGTCTTAAACCATTAACTAGCTTTAGTATTCCTTTCACTTGTGAGTCTACAATAAAAAAAAAAAGATAAACTAACATGAAGACCAGAGTGATGCCTATGGGAGAAAAAGCGAACGTTTTGAGGAAAATGAATAAAAAAAAAAAGTGCCTTTGCGCTAGCATCAGGTAAATACGATGGAGTATTAGAGCCACTGTGGGATAAAAAATTTAAATAAAACTGGAAGGGGAGGGGCAGGGAATTAACGAGTTTAAAACCTGAAATGTTCGAGTTTAAAACTCAAACTTTTCGAGTTAAAAACCCGAAATTTTCGAGTTTAAAACTCAACATTTCTGAGAAAAAAAACTTTAAAATTTCGAGTTTAAAACCTGAAATTTTCGTGATAAAAACGTTCTTTAAAACTTTTCTATCAAGGAAGAAAACCGCATATAATACGAGTGTATTATGGCCAATATCTGATAAAAAAAAAAAAAAAGAACTGGAAGAGGATGGGCAGGAAATTTTCCCAGTTTAAAACTTCGAATATTGAAACTAATATAATAAAAAAATATTTTTAAATTAATTTATTGAGGAAAACAATGTAAAATGTATTTAAAACTCAAATATCTGTGGGGTTTTGGTTTTATGCATCATGTTTTAAAAACCTCCTTGGTTTTAGCAACAGGGAAATTGCTAAATTGCTCGAAATTTCTGAGTTTAAAACTTTTTATTTTCTTCATGTAAATTTTCTTAACATGTAAATTTCGATTTTAAGATTTTCCTGTTTTTATTTTAATTTTTTCATCCCATATTGGCCCTAATACTCCATCGTAAGGTAGAGCCAGAACAACAATCCTGAAAAAAAGAGAAAGAGAAACACAAAACAGCAATCAATAAAAGAAACATTCTTAAATATATAAGGGTGGGCTGGTTCAAATAATAGGTGGGCAATCAGTGGTATTGGCCCCAACACCTAATCCAGGTCTTCTCATAACTAATATTTACAAAATGAGTACAAATCTAATTAAAGTTCAACAGTGATAATAAAAACATCAAAAACTTGGAACCTTGAACTGTATTTTAACTTCAATCTACAATCAACAACTGGAATTTGTTATGGATTTCTCATGGACCAGGATCGCTAAATTCTTAATTCTTTTTATGCAACATGGTGTGACGATAGGGGTTTAGGATTATTGACAGTGTGAAGGAGGAACTCTCACATGGTGCTGAAGACACACCAATTACCAGGGCTGTTACATACAATTTATGCAACTCCGGAAAAGTTTTTTCAAAACTTGCTAGCAAAATCGCTAACTGCCGAAATGGGGCCAGGAGATGGCTGTGATTGGAGGCACTTGTTGAAGGCTAAAGAGCAGCAGGGCTTGTGGAGTGGAAACTGAAATTAGCCATAGCTTCTGATGTGCTAAAAGCAGCATCTCTAGAGATACATCCAGCACTAGCCTTCACTCATAGGTGTAAAAAAAAACATACATCACGCTTTGGGTAGGACTGTTGCAGACTGATCAGGGGTTTTTTTTAGCTGTAGGCTGTCCATCCAATCAGAGCTGTCCACCCAATTTTAGCTGTAGGCTGTCCACCCAATCACTGCTGCCACCCACCCAGTGTCAACCTCATCAGTGATAATACAAACAAGTTCTGGAATCGAGATGAACCACAAACACGAAGTGAAGTAAAGTGATGTCAGAATGTGGGATAGTAAAGGAAAGGATCTGCTTACGATCCAAAACATATGAGCGGTCACTGGTGAAGCATTGTGGTGGTGGAACTTATAAAGGTTAAGAGGTGCCAATAGGCATCGTATTATGATATGACATTTTGTTCCAGCAGGTGGCACTGTTCTCATACATTCGGTGAGCAGGAAAAGAACGCGACCACACACACAAACACACACACACACAGACACACACACACAGACACACAAACACACACAGCTCTTGAACTCTCCATCCCCTTGTGTGGAAGGTGAGCTGCACTAAAATGTAAGTGAACCTGAGGCAACAGGTGTGTTTTTGGTATCAGGCTATAACATTACCTGTCATACCACACACACACACACACACACACACACACACACACACACACACACACACACACACACACACACACACACACACTCCAACCAACAGACACCCTATTAGTTTACTTTTCCATTCAGCTGTCTGGAACAGGCCCTAATGTCTTTTGGCTACAGGTGCAAACCGTACACACAATCCCTGTGTGTGTGTATGTGTGTGTGTGTGTGTGTGTGTGTGTGTTGTTTGACTTACATTCCTGCAGCTGATTGTTTTCTCTTAACATGTTTTGTATGTCCTTGTCTGTGTGTGTGTGTGTGTGTGTGTGTGTGTGTGTGAGAAAGAGAGAGAGAGAGAGAGAGAGAGAGAGAGAGAGAGAGAGAGAGAGTTAGATGTCAAAGAGGAACGACTTACCATCTATATTTCAGTAGTGCTTGTCAGACGCGCCTTGGCTCCTTCGATCCCTCTGAACTCAGATTTTCTCCGCCGGTCTCGTTTCCTGCTGCCCGCGATGGGTTTCGACGTTCTGCATGTTCCCCTCTTTTAAATCAGGAGCAGGGTTGTGTTGTTTTTTTTGTTGTTGTTTTTTTTGGGGGGAGGGTTCGGCACAGAGCTAACACACACACAAAACGTGATTCACCAGCATCCATGACAATGACACCACTTTTCAATTCAATCCGGTTTGATTTGTGGTGAATTTGAACAATGGACATTATCCCAAAGCAGCTTCACACAGATAACGAGGCCTTTGAGGGTGTCTGATCACATCTCCTGGTCTTATACAGCTTCTAACGTTGGAGCGAAAATCGTCCCATTTGGACTCCACAGAACTTTCATCATTTCAATGTCCAAGTCAATTTTTTTGGCTTTTTCCTAGTTGCATATAAACGAAAAGGAACGTAAATACTACAATGTACAAAACTTGCAGGGACACATTTATAAATTTAAAATGTTCCTTTATTATTATTATTATTATTATTATTATTATTATTATTATTATTTCTACAAAGCTGCTTTGTCTGTTGTTAAAAGACAACTTCCCAAATGAGGTAGGTCAGAATGAGGGTTTGACGACCATCTGTACGAGTCCCTTCTGAACGCCCACAATTAGTTATCATAACTGATTAGTTTCTGCAGTAAAGCTGCAGTTCATCAACCTGCCTCTGGATGGTGTTCTCTTAAATCGGAGGCCACTCTGTGCAGCTGTGGATGGTTTCTCATCAACGACATGGGGATCCATGAAATTATGGAGTAAGAACAGGAACTCTGAGGATGGATTTGGACTGTGGTTAATGTCAGACTCATGACTACAGTTTGCTTCTGATCTCCATCACTGCACCTCAACATCGTTTATCTGTAATAAATGGACATTCGGTGCAACCCAGATGAGGATGAGGTTCCCTCTTGAGTCTGGTTCCTCTCAAGGGTTCTTCCTTATGCCGTCTCGGGGAGTTTTTCCTTCACCACGGTCCCCCCAAGCTCTATGTCGAAACCCACGTAGAGAAAGGTTATCTATAATAAATCTGCAACATCAACCCTTTTTTTCTACAATGTCCAATGAATGTGCTGTTTATAAACACCTGGAACCGTAGTAACATACATTTCCAGTTCGATCCAGAGTGAGAGGGCTGTTGTGAACATTCCTGGAAGACCTTGCTAAACTTCATTTGTATGTTATATGGAGAATACAGTGATTTTAATTCGTGGCTTGAAGAAAGTCTGGGGAAAAATGGCGACACCGGGAGTCCAACAGTTCTGGCACTACTTTACCTTGGTGTAACATACAGTACAGTTTTGTCCAACAGCTTACATTTATGCCATTTGGCAGACTGTCCAAAGCGACTTACAGCTGAGCAGGAGAGGGTGAAGGGCCTTGCTCAAGGGCCCAGCAGTTGCAGCTTGGTGGTGGGATTTGATCCTTCCGATCCAAAGTCCGATGCCTTAACCACCAAGGTACGATTATCCATAGAGGCGCAACAATTTTCTAAAACTCGTGCAAGTAAATGCAATCTAACGGCCCTACTTGATCTCAGTGGGACTTTATCTCGAACTCCAACGAACCGTATAATATTTTTCAGTCAGAAAACATCACCGGCAGCTTCAACTTGTCAATGCTGCTAAATGAACATGGTATAAGGTGCTAATCCACGGCTAAGTCCGAAGCCTTGCACCATTTTAATGCTCTCTGCTTCACCTCAGGCCATTATTCACCTCCTCACTGCACTGTAGATGCACAAGATTCCTAGCGCTGAAGGTGTCATCTTACATAATCCACTACAGAAATGTTTATCGTTAATGGACGGCCATAAACGCTTCAGGACTGAGTACCGTGTAAGTGATAATGTAGGTAGTAGGTGCATGTGTTGGTAATTAGCGGCTGTTTAGCGGTTCAGGAAGCTTTTAGGTGTAAACCTCTTGCTTCATATTAAAACTGCAAATGTATGGCCTCACAGACAAGGAGAGAGAAAAAGAAATCAACTGCACTACCATCCTATTTAATATTCCACCCCTCCCCCTCCTTTCGATTATGGACGATCGTCTTCCATTTAGCTCTCCTGAGCTAATCTCTAATTGATGCCACCCGGGCACTTGGCTTCTTCACCACCCAGTCTGCTGGCTTCTATTTTCAGCTCTGCAACTAGACTAGGTCATGTTTCTGTTTTTTTTTCCCCTCACTCACTCAATTCTCCAGTTCCTGCAGAAACGACCTTTGTCTAGAAAGGAATCTCCTTGTCAGAGAAGAAGGGCAGAAATGCTCAGTTCACTGGTTCACTGGTTCTAGGTCTTTGGTACTTGATGGCTGGCTGCTGAAAGATGGATTAAACTCAGAACCAAGTCTATAAACTAAATATAATTCAATTATTCCGATTGTTTAGCAATGATAACCCACGTCATACAATATACATACAGCAGCCGGAAATTATTCACAGCGCTTCACTTTTTCCACATTTTCATTTAGGTTCCCTGGTGGTCTAGTGGTTAGGGAACCAACCCCAACCACTCTTAGTGCCGGTCCCAACCCCAGATAAATGGGGAGGGTTGCATTAGGAGGGGCATCCAGCGTAAAAACACGTGTCAAATCAAACATGCGGATGATCCGCTGTGGCGACCCCTAATGGGAGAAGCCGAAAGAAAGTTAATCTTGGAATTCGTGACGTGAACCCACAGAGACGATATCTTCAAGGAGCTTGTGTGCAGAGACTTTGTTATGCTGGGAAAGGATTGGGTCTCCTAGTACAAGTCCTAGTGCATCCAAAGACGTTCTATACAGGAAAAGGCGGATGTCCCAATACTTTTGGCAGGATGGTGAGGGTATGAATCGGTGATGTCGAGGGCAGGATTGGGATCCCGTGAAACAAATCTGGTTTGCCGCGGGCGGGAGAGGCCGGTCAAGCAAATGCCGCTCGCGTCCCGCCGATCCTGCGGACACGCTAATTGTAATGTATGGTTTAAAAGCTGTTTATTTGATTTTAAGGCTAATAAAAATGTAAATAAATAAACAAATCCCAAGGTGTTGGTCATGTTCGGGGCTTTACTTCAGCACTGCTTTATTTTATCAGTTCAATAGTTTGTCTGTTAATATTCCGTTAATTGTTGCCCTAATGTTTGTGTTAAGTTTCCTAGTAAAGTTTGTGTGAAGTTTTTTTACACAAACTCCATATAAGCTGTGAGAATCGCGCATACGATAGTAATTAATCATGTTAAAAATGGACTAATTATAGTGTTATGCATAGAAATGATAATAAAAATTATGTATAGCTACAACGGGCTATAGCTGTAACGCGACGATGTTAATCTAGAAAGCAGTCCAGCCGCCGGGTCATGATGCTCTGAAACATGGTTTTCAGTAGCGATCTTATGATTATGGATATCGAAACATTACAACATTTCACCCTTCTGTCAAATTCCACCTTTAGAAACATTTCCAAACTTGCATTGTGTAAGTGAAGTACTCAGAGTGACGTGTGTGTGTGTGTGTGTGTGTGTGTGTGTGTGTGTGTGTGGGTTTGTGTGTTAGAGTGTGTGTTCGGAGACTGCAACTTAGACGCATTAGCGCACGACGCTGTGTAAACAAGGCTGTTGAAAAACGTCTCGGAGAACGTGGACTAACCTCACACGCAATCGCATGATGCAATGAAGCTAATGATGAAAACCTTCCCGGCGATAATGATGTCATGAATATTCTTTGAATAAATTTGAATGGCTTTTAATTAAATGTGAATGAAACATAAAAACAAAACTTTGTGTTATGTTTTTTTTTCCCTCTCACACCTTCATTCCCGTCATCACTGTGGCAGCAGATGATATTTGCACTGTGTCTATGTTTATACTGAGTTAACAAGTCTCCGGGATGCCTTTCACAGCTTTATGTTCATCTCTTGGCCTCTCGCTGTGTGTGTGTGTGTGTGTGTGTGTGTGTGTGTGTGTGTGTGTGTGTGTGTGTGCGTGTGTAGTTGAATCGCCAGCAAAGGTGAAGTTTGTCGTCGGAAAATAGAAACGTTCTCAGGAACGACAACAAAAAAAACCCACCAAGGTGTCTAACACTCTTTTTAAAGTGAATGTGGAACAAAGAAATCCAACACAAAAAAAGGACAAAAAATATCAGATTTTTCTAAATACAGTGGAACCTGCATACAAAAAAAAAAAAACCCACACACAAATTTCATATATACAATCCAATTAGACCTAATCCTTAAACCAACAAGCTAGCTAGATCTACCACTTATCTCTATTTACCAGCTAGCTTTGTTTACCAGCTAGCTCTATTTACAAGCTAGCTAGATTCACCACTTAGCTCTATTTACAAGCTAGCTAGATTTACCACTTAGCTCTATTTACAAGCTAGTTATATTACCAAGCTAGCTCTATTTACAAGCTAGCTAGATTCACCACTTAGCTCTATTTACAAGCTAGTTATATTACCAAGCTAGCTCTATTTACAAGCTAGCTATATTACCAAGCTAGCTCCATTTCCCACCTAGCTATTTTTACAGCTAGCTACATTTACAAGCTAGCTAGATTTACTTTTTACATGCATTTGGAACGTAGTCTTTTTTACACAGATGCTTTACATAATTTGTATGTTTTTTTGGTGCAAACAAAAATATCGCAAGGATTCCTGGGTTGTGAAGTTGTTTTGTTGTATGACCACCAGTCTTACATCCAAAGATGTCCACAAAGTATTTCAGAATTTATAAGCAGCCATTATCTCTTCTGTAGGAACTGAAACTTAAGTTTCGGCTGCACATACGTTAAACAAATGAACTTTTTTGGTGCCTTTTTTTTGCACGCGATTTCTTTATTCCAAACAAAAGACGGCACTGGAGATTTCAAGAAATGAATTCGATTCATGAAAACAAAGTCAGCTTATTCTCCAAGCCCATTTGCACGTCTTTATGCCTTATTGTTCTGCATTTTTTCAAATCCAGCTCATACAGTTTCATTTCATGACCACAATTCAGGTTCTTGTGGCCTGAACCTGGTTTGCATAAGTAGCTTTTATAAAACTGCCTGATATAAAAATGGAAATGATACTGTAGCAGCGAACGCAAGATAGACTGCTATTCTCTTGCCCTGCTGAATAATGAGCTTGGAAGCCATTTTGCTCAATTGAAATTAAATTTGGAGGCGTTAATTAGATCATTACGACTAGGATTGTTCATGAAGCGATCTTCCACAATGTCCTAAAGTCCTCTTAGATTTTTCTCACACACACACCACACAGTTTTCCTCCGCAGTCTACATTTTCTCTAGTTTGAAACTAGAAATCTTGAGGAAACAGAGAAAACAATATCTGGCAACCTCAGCTATGTGAATTGCGTGCAGATAATAATAGTCTGAATAGATATCCTGGACTAATCATGTGCTTAACTCTGAATACACATAACTTTCCTCTTATTTAACTCACCCTCCTTATAAATACCCTCCCTACCCCCAAGTTCTCCCAAACCCTTAAACAAATAGGTATATACACCAAACAGGCAAAACATTATGACCCCCTGCCTAATATTCTGTTGGTCCTCTTTTGTTGCTAAAACAGTCCTGACCCCATTGAACATTAACAGCTTTAACTTCTTCAGCAGTTTGAGTTACAGGAGCTCGTCTGTTGGATCGGACCACACGGACCAGCCTTCGCTCCCCACGTGCATCAATGAGCATCGGCTGCCCACAACCCTGTCGCCGGTTCACCACTGTTCCTTCCTTGGAACACTTTTCAAAGATCCTGATCACTGCAGACCAGGAACATCCCACAAGAGCTGCAGTTTTGGAGATGCTCTGACCCAGACGTCTAGACCTTAGTTGTCGAAGAGGCTCAATTTTCACACACCACACACACAAACATCATAATTCTTCAGTTCTGTTTTTAATATTTGGGTTTGGGGTTTTTCCAATTTACATTCTTTTGAGGCAATTAGTTGTAAGTAAATGGGTTTAGAACAATTTGAGGTTTGACACTGTACCGCAGTGAAGATTTCCACTCACCCATTTGCAACACATTCACTTTTTATGAGAATATTAAACAGTGAGGGGGTTTCTCCTCAAGACAACTGAACAAAACTGATGGCACTTTAGTTACAGGTTAATTATCCGCTATCTTAGAAATGATAAAACTGTTTTGTCTGTCTATGTACATCAAATGGGTGAAATATTGATTGGTGGAGTCTATTGATTTGCTTGCTACAGGAAGCACCTCGTCCTGCTCATGGTTTAGGTGGCTGTGGACCCTGTCTCATGTACACCACGTATAAGGCGTGAATATCGCTAGGATTACAGGCCAGCATGGACACACACACACACAAAGTCATTCACGCTAAGAAGTATTTCACTGAACCCCGATGCACCCTTCAGCATGTTTTTAAGACGTTTGAGGTAAAGGACCTAAAGGAAAACCAAATCCTTAAGTGTGACATCACATCTACTGTACAATCAAGGAAATTCCAGGACCAGGACAGGGAACAATACAATCAATGACTGTGTTCAACATGCTGTATATTTCATCGGTAAATATTTGAAAAACAATCATTTCCACCTGAAAAAGCCGGAACTGGTGCATTTTTGCTTCAAAAAGATTAGTTCTGCTAAAAAAATTATCTAATTATACATATCAGAACAAAACACTGACTTTTACTAAGCATTTATTTCCGAATCCTAAAAAAGACTGATGTGTACATTAATGCGTGGCTCAGTTCTACAACTGAATGTAGTCTGAATGGATACACCATCAAAATCTTTCATGTTTTAATACCATAATGGAAGTGAGTGCTTTCTTAATGCTACATGCTCCTGCAAATAAATGGGGAGCCTTAAAAAATATAACCATAGGAATGTAGAGGAAAGTAACAAAACGTCCTCCTTCAAATGCATTCAAAACAGACAAACCACTCAGCCTGGGCAGACTTAGAGCTTGGCTGGTCCAGGATCAATTATTTATTGAGATAACATTAGATGACCCCTGCGATTCTCTTGCTATGCTGGCATGTAGGTTCCCTGAGGAGGTTTTGTCTTTGCCTTGCAGCCTGCAATTGAAGACTTGCAGCAGGATTATTCGGACTGCTGTTTGTTTTCCAAGGCTGGTTCCATTCGCTTTTTGATGATACGGAGGGCTGCAGCAGTCAACCAAGTCAACTCAAGCCTGAGATGGTAATCAGGTTATTGGCTCTTGTACCAGGCTAGACTTTTGAGAGTCTCAATTGCCCTTTGCTTGCCTGAGAAGCTTTCCCATTTAGCGATGGTCTGCTGTCAAACAACAGTGCTAATGGTGGAAGACTCCTCAGATTTGCCCTGCTTGCTTGGCAGAGACTTGAGATACTCCAAGTGGCGCCTGGCATCTTCTTGATTATGCCGCACATAGTAGACCAGGTAGGAGATGACCATCGTGAACCATCCAAACATGGTCACGAGCATTGCCACGTCTGTGGTCTTTTTACGGACCACACATAAGTCCAAGTCTTTGGCCAGCAAAAAGGGCACACCTTGGGCACCTGAGTCCTCAGGTTTTGCTGTTTGGCAAACAATGCCGGTGAGAGCCACAGTCTCCAGATCGAGGCGTGGAAGCGCCGTCTGTAACCGGCAGTCACAGTGCCAGGGGTTGCCGGTCAGATTGGATCGAGCTTTCACTCCTTTAAAAGCCTCAGGGTCCAGTGTTGTCAGCTGGTTGGAGGACAGGTCCAGGAACAGCAACGAGTCTGCCAGACCCCGAAAAGCTCCGGGCTCAAGCACTGCCAGCTCGTTGTTTGAAAGATCAAGTTCGGCCAGCAGAGAAAGATCTTGAAAGGCGTTGGCAGGGATGCTGGTCAGCAGGTTGTAGTCAAGGTAGAGGTGCCGTGTGTCGTTCGGGATGTCGCTTGGGATCTCAGAGAGGCGCAGGTTGCTGCACCGCATGGTCTTGCCCCCGGATAGACCATTGCTCTCAGAGCAGTAGCAATGCTTTGAACAGGAGGTGGCTGCATGGTGGAAGCACAGGGTCATCAACACCAAGCTGTGTAGGAGCAAGCACATGACCATGGATTGCCGGAGCAGCCAATAGGACGGCAATGGCATGATGAATTAGGGGCATAATCCTTTCAGGGGGTCAGCAGGAGGTCTCGCAATCACGTCTAGCAAAAAAAAAAAAAAACAGAATAATATCACAAGAGGAATGCTTGTGGTCCATTATTTTTTATAATGTAATTTGTTATCCATATGGTCTTCCCATCTTGCTATACTGCAACATCTGATCACTGGCCATCTTTCTAAGCTGGCTTTGTGAAATCTGGTTGCCAGTTATTTCACCAGCTACACTTACATTTCTGTTAGTGTGTGTGTACATAACCTACTTTGATTGCCCTCTAATTAACACAGAATAAATTACATCCCTTATACCTAGCAGCACACACCACACACACACACACACACACACACACACACACACACACACACACACACACACACACACACACACATACAGAATAACAAGCTGCCGATTGATGGCTGAAAGCTCCTGCGAGCTGGAGTGTGTTATTTCATGCACAGATGGAGGCTAGCTGCTCTAATTGCTGTAGGCAACAGGGATCTCTCTCTGTTCCTCTCTCTCTCTCTTGCTTTTTCTATGCTTTTGCCAACCTATAAACCTAGTTCAATCTTTAAAAAAAATTTATTGCTTTTTGTAATAGAGATGTAAAGATTTCAGCCAGAGGGCATGAATAAATACATTCCTCTAGTGAACACTGAAATTGTTGCAGCACCTTCTTATATCACAGTTCCACCTTTAGGATCCCAGAAATGGAGGATCTCGTTCAAACCAGGGTGGAGGGGCATGGAAAACAAGGAACTATAATTCAGTGTTTATTTTTCTTTGACATCTAAATTTCTTTTGAAAAGATTCCTAAAATAAAGACCGTCTCTCTCGGTACTCAGTGTGGAAATGCTAGTGTGTGGCATGCCAATGCGTATGCTAATCTGGCATTTAGATAAACATACAAATGCCGTGGAGTCAAATACAGTCCATAGTATTTGATCTATTATAGCAAGAAGTACATGTTTTGATTTCTTTCCAAAAGTTCTGTCAAGCTTTTAAAGACTCCATGATTTCAGAATCAGATGTTACAACCGAAGAGTCTGCTATTTAAGCTGTGGTTGCCATTTTGGTCATCCTATCCCACAGATGGCGAGGACTGTAATCCGCAATCGTTTCACGCAAGACGTGGTTCACTTTGTCTTAAGTGCTAGTAATTGTGAGGGGCAAATTGTTTTCGCCTGTTCTGTATTTCGGAGGCTTAACAAAAAAAAATCCTGTCCTGTTAGGCCACGAAGACAAAACACTTCCACCCTCGACTGTAACTGAAGTCAGAAAACAACACGTGAAAGGTTCTCTAAATAAAACACATGCATGACTGAAAAACCTTTCTATCCCTCTAAGACAAGACTAGGATGTCCTGTGCATCTTCGAAACAGAAGACAAATGGCTTAAGAGGCAACGAAATCCACTTATGCTGATTGAGAAACAAAGAAATTGATCTCAAAACACTCCTAAAGCTCCGCTGACGATTGTGTAGTGTTGGCGTGTCTCGCGCTGTTTTGAAGTGGAGGCAATAAGACGCCCGGTGCTATAAGACGCCTGGGAAATGAGCCCGGTAATGAAGTCTGAAAAAGCTAGAGAAAGCAAAACAAAAGAAGAAAAGGACAAAGAAAAACAAGTCCTGACCTTAAAAGCTTGATCACGGGACTCGCCGTATCAGGCGTCGCCAAAAGGTCCGTTAGGAAGTCGACCCCTGATGTTTATCAGCGCTCGTTTTTCAAAACAGCCAGTTACGAATCGAGACCCTATTCGGCTCGAAAGGGGCGTCGCTTCACCTCCTCGCGATAACACGGCTTAAGCGGCGGAGCAAATAAAAAGCGAGCTGATAAGTTCTAAACTGTAACAAGAAACTTTGTAACAAGAAACAAAAGATGCAAATCAGACACTGGACAAAGAAGGCGATTTTTATGTCACAATTTGGTTCAATTTCGTTACAGTGAGGGGGAAGAAATGCGTAAAATTGCTTGTGGTTTTTTTTATTATTATTATTAACGTCGTTTTTTATTATTAACATCTTCCATTATTTCCAAACCATTTCAAATGAAACGCTTGCATGGTTTAAATAAAAACTAAAAAGGTTAAAAATAACACCCTTTTTATTTTTATATATATATATATATATATATATATATATATATATATATATATATATATATATATATATATATATATATATATTTATTTATTTTTTATTCAATTGAGTAAATATTTCAATATGCACAAATTCAATGGTTTAGATCAAATTAAATAAATGAAAAAATTTCACGAGTGTTTATATTTATTAATACAGATTTTATTTTTCTCAATATCTCAATATATTTCATATTTAATCTTTAAAATTAAATATTTTATATTTCTAAATATATGTTCCACTTAACTGTTTTCCTTATTTCAGTATAGATTAACAAATGTCTGCATTTAAGAAACACGCAAGAATTATTTATTTATTTTATAATGAATCAAATTGATTTATTAACAAATGAAATGAACAAAATCAGCGTTTTCTACCCCCACAAATGGTGAAGTCAAATAGCTTCGAGAAAGAATGTTTTTTTTTAAAACCTGGGGTACAACTTGAGGTCTTCGCTATGACTTTTACGACTTGTTAGCAGTGCGGTCTGAGGGGGCCTGGGACACCCCATAAGGCATTAGGGACCCCCATTACAAGTAAAAAAAATAGAGGTGGGTCCCCAAGATTATTTTAGTAAATATATGAATTACACAACAACTGGGGACCCCCATAAGACTTAACTCAATTTGAGCACTGCTTGTTAGGACGAGTTTCAACAATTATTAGACCCAATACACACTGGAACCCTTGCTGACGTGATTCACGTGCTCTCTGAGGTCACTGTAATATGCATGATTTGATGAGTAACCTCCATCAATTGGAACACTGATGTGATGATTTGCTGACGCTCGAAGGTTCGTCCCCCTGCAGGATCCCTGAACCAATAAAGCCGATAAAGCCTTACAAGAGATCGGTGAAAAAAAAGACGGACTTCCAGTGAAGCTGACTCATTTCTGTTATGTATTATTAAACCTGGGGTTTACTGTTACTACCTCAAACGTTGCTCATTTTCGTACATCAGCATGTCTTGGAGTGTTTTACTGCCAAGTGTTTTCCTGTAGGAATTTGCATTTAAGCTTTTAACGACACACTGCTTATTAGCTGACTGGTTGACCTCCAGTTACCTTCCACCACCTCGCAGACTTTCTCTTTTCGCTCCCTCCCCCACATATTAATAATGAGCCTCGTGCAACGTTCACCGCGCGGTCGAACAGAGGTCACGGGTTCACCCAATAGCGCCAGGACCACTTAAAGCCGTAGAGCTATTAAGAAAATTGAAGCGTATAACACATCAATCTTATTGCCTTATTGCCGTGCCCGTCTTCATTAAGCTGTTTCGCTGCGCCGTCTGCTCTTCGGCGTAGCGTAGCCACTCTTCCAACATACAGACCGTCCATAAATCCAGTATTGACATTCAAGACATAGCTGTCTGCAATCCAGAGCACACACACACACACACACACACACACACACACACACACACACACAGTCTGAATCCAATAATCAGCCTTTTCCAGTCGTACGTTGTTCCTCCAACAAAGTTCTCCCTTTACTTGAACTGGGAGACCCAAACCTGTTCCAGCCAACTAATGCCCCTGTGCATCTCCCATGAAGATCTGCTTTTCATGGTTTGGAGGAGAGATCTCCTGCTGTAACGCTTATGTAAATTATGTTCCGGTGGCTGCAAAACTTTTGTCCATATGGTGATAGTAACATAGTAACAGTTCATTCTCAGATACTTGATTTAACATTTACAGAATGAGTCTCCAGTGTTGGTGTTTGGTATTTGAGATAAAAGTTATTTAACGACAGGAATTTCATGTGTAGGTTGAAACACAGTCATTAATTGAAACAGAAACAGCTGTGTTGGATGCTTGAAACTGGGTAAGGTGGTGCTGTGGGAGATGTTCATGTCACAGCTCATACACCATGTTAAGACTCGGTACAGCAACAAGACAGTAGTTAGAGTGCATCAGTAAGGTCTCTCCCGCAAAAGGTTTCAACGCAGACTGGGGTTTCAAGATTAAGCTCTTCTGAAGAACCACAAAGAAATGGGTAATGCTGAGGACTGTAGACGCAGTGGTCAGCCAAGGAGACTTAATGCAGCAGATAAAAGATGCATAACGATCATGCCATTAGTGAAGATAAGGAATGGCGGAAACCAGTGGGAGGTACAACCATTTACTGTCTGGAGAAGTTTGGCCAGAAGTCAAAAAGCCATACCTCTGGAATGGAAACAACTCAATTTTGGACAAAATCATAGGAACTGAGGAGCAGGAAAGTGGCAGCAGATGCTCAAGACTGATAAGACAAAATCTAAAATATCTATGTTTGCCTGAAGAGTGGTACAATAATGAGTGGGGAACAGTGAAGCATGGTGGAGGTTTCCTGCACGTTTGGAGCTGCATTTCTACAAACGGAGATGGAGATTTGGTCAGGAGTAGTGACGTCTTTAACGCTGAGATATACAGGCCGATTCTCATCCGTTACGCCGTACCATCAGGGAGGCGTCTGATTGGCCCCCAAATTGATTCCACAGCAGGACAATGACCCCAAACATACAGTCAATGGCGTTAAAAACTTTCATCATAAAAAACGAATCCTGAAAGTAAAAGTTTTGACCCCCCACAGAGCCTTGATCTCCCTGATCTGAGAAGCCTACATCCAGATTTCTGGATTGTTCTCCAAGATGTTTGGAACAACCGAGTTCTTTTAAAAGAATTATTTGTTCACTGATTAAAATAATTATCAAAGCATTTTCACTTTACAGTAATTTACCAGACCTGCCTAAAACTTTTGCACACTATTGTAGATCATTGTTCACATGTACAACATAATGCAGTATATAATAATAATAATAATAATAATAACAATAATAATAACAATAATAACAATAATAATATAATAATAACAATAATAATAATAATAATAATAATAATAATAATAATAATAATAATAATAATAATAGGTTAAAAAAAATAGAAAGCCAATTAAGTCAATGGTTCACGTTACACACGCACGCGCGCGCGCGCACACATACAGACTTACGTTTGTATTTCTCGCGCTCGTGACCGGAGCAAAAAGAAAGTTCTCCTTTACATCTTCACTTCATTTTGGACGAAACGCACCAGCGCGCGCGTGTGAAAGAGACTGTGCGTGTGTGCGTGTGTGTGAGTGATGGAGAGAGAGAGAAAGAGAGAGAGTGAGAGTGAGAGAGAGAGAGAGAGAGAGAGAGAGAGAGAGAGAGACGCGAGCGCGTGTGTGAAAGAGTGTGTGTGTGCGTGTGTGTAAGTGAGTGAGTAAAGTGGCGAGAAAGAGAAAGAGGGAGACTCGCGAGCGTGTCGAGAATCACCGACAAAATGACTCGCTCGCGCGCGCGAGGAGAAACCTTCCGCTCAGTTTCCACGCAACCGAAGTCGCGAGCGTTACCGTCGACAGGCGCGAGCGCAGGAAGGAGGTCCGAGTCCAAGTGTTCAACCAATCAGCGGCCATTTTCAATTCATCATCACGTGCTTCATCAACATCATCCTCATGATCATCACCATCATTATCATCATCATCACCCTCATCATCACCATAATCATCACCATCCTCCTCCTCCTCTTCATCATCATCATCATCATCACCATGATCATCACCATCCTCCTCCTCCTCTTTATCATCATCATCATCATCATCATCATCATCATCATCATCATCACCATCATGATACTTTACATCCTCATCATCCTTTTCCTTATCATGACCTTCATCATCATCATCATCATCACCACCATCATACTTATCATCCTCATCATCATCCTTTTCCTTACCATGACCTTCATCATCATCATCATCATCATCATCATCATCATCACCATCATCATACTTATCATCCTCATCATCATCCTTTTTATTATCATCATCCTTTTCCTTATCATCATCACCCTCCTCCTCTTCATCATCATCATCATCATACTTATCCACATCATAATCCTTTTCCTTATCATCATCATCATCATCACCATCCTCCCCCTCTTCATCATCATCATCATCATCATCATCATAATCATCATCATTATCATACTTATCATCCTTATCATCATCATCATCATCATTATCACATCAGCATCCTTTTCATCCTTCTCCTCCTCCTCCTCATTATCGTCATCATCCTCAATATCTTCATCACTTTTATCATCATCATCATCCTCCTCAATATCCTCATCATCCTCCTCATCATCATCCTCATCTTCATCATTTTTTTCTTCATCATCTTCATTCTTACTCATTATCAACATCATCATCTATCTATCTATCTCTGTTTTTTTTCTCACACTCCTTTTTCTTGCTTTTCTAAAATGTGGAATGTGATGGTGGTCACACAGAAAAGTGGGGACACTTTTTGGGGTAATAATAAAAAATAATTGTGGGTAATGTTTAATTAATGCAGTTTTTTTTTTTTTTTAATTGGTCCAATTAGAACAGAACTTAAGACTTATTGTGTATTAAAAAAACACTTCATAAGGTAGTTTCATGGTTATTGGAGCTTTTAAATTAAATATGAATCTTCCTCTGGACATCAATTCAAATGATTCTTTTCCCCCCTTTTTCTCTATCAGTTCTTCTTTTGAAGTTCAGGATTGGAAAAGATCACGGGAACCTCCCGGTGAGCCGGAACGCTCCAGTGCTCTTTACCTTCCGTTTAAAACCCGGGTGCCGAGTCGGCGGCCATATTGGTCGCTCGCTCGCGTCCCGTCGACGCCGCATTGTGAGTCTGCAAGGCGTGATGATGGCTCCTGTCCGGGGCTTTTCTTCATTAGTGAGGTAATGGTAGTAGCAGACATCTAATCCATGGTTAGTCTACACACACACACACACACACAAAGGCAACACAAGCTTCGAATTGATCCATGGTCAGCTTCGGTGCTTTAGGACTTGGTATTAAAGGATGTGTAAAACACAATGGAGACAAAAACAGTCCGGACCTGAGGTAATGTTCACCAACGAATACTCACAAAGAGTCAAATAGAATCGAATCAAATACATAATAACAAATCCACAAAATATTATTACATATCAATGAAAAATTGTGCTGAATAAAGCAAATAAGGTGTGTATATTGTTCGAATTGTTGGACCAACCGTATATAGACTCTCGCGAGTGTCTTCATTCAGAGGGACTCCTGAAGTCTGAGACTTCAGAATTTGTAGCACTTTCCTGAAGGGAGCAACGCGAGGTTCATGTCTAGTGTGGTGAAGGTGTACACGTTTGGAACTCGTTCTTCCTCCTGATCCTGAGGGACGCGTCAATATGTGACGAGTTGGGAATGAGAATGTGTCGATGTTTGCGATTCAAAAGGGACATTCGCTGTTGTGACAAAAGAACACCAGGCAACTGGGAGCTTTCTGAGAGCATTCACGAACGTTGCCTGGACTGTTGCCTAGCATTCTGACATCGGGTTTTTGTTTAGACACATTCGCTTTGTTGCAAGTAACTAGGAGGCGAGCGAGGAAAGGGCTCGACACAGAACCGTTAGCTGAGAACAAGGAACAACAACAACAAAAGAGCCATGTAACATTCTTTTCTTCTAATCTTCTCTCAACCATTACCTAATTTTCTTTTCCCCTTCCCCTAACGTTCTCTTAATGGTCTCCTAACAGTCTCTACCCTTTTCCCCAACATTCACTTCCCTTTTCCACAACATTCACGTCCCTTTCCAGAAACGTTCTCTCACATTCACATTTACATTTGCGGTATTTAGCAGACGTCCGTGTCCAGAGCGATGTAAAAAAGTGCTTTGAGTCTCTATCGATGAATTAATCTACACTGGTACGCCAGATTAGTCTAAATCAGTCTACAACTCTGTTGAAAGTTTTTCTTTTGAAAGCAAACTTGGAAAGTGTTAGCTTAAGTGTTTCAGGAAGAGGTAGGTCTTTACCCGTCGATTGAAGATAGCCAGGGACTCCTGCTCAGACATCTAGGGGAAGTTTGTTCCACCACCTCTGTGCCAGAACAGAGAAGAGCCTTGAAGTATACTTACCTCTTCTTCTGAGAGAAGGGGGTACCAGTTTAGCAGTGCTGGAGGATCTCAGAAAGCCTGGTGCATGATGGGGTCTGTGAGGTAAGATTTAACTGGTCCATTTTTGGCCTTGTAGGCATCAATGTTTTGAATCTGATACGTGCAGCTACTGGAAGCCAGTGAAGAGAGCGCAGCAGTGGGGTGGTGTGGGAAAGCTTTGGCAGGTCGACCTGCCAACAGAGAGCTGCAGGAGTCCAATCTCAAAATGACAAGAAACTGAACAAGCACTTGAGCAGCCTGTGTGGACAGAAATGATCAAATCGTTCCAATGTTGTAGAGATGGAACTGACAAGAACGAGTCACATTAGCAACATGTGAGGAGAAGGACAGTTGATTGTCCACAGTGCCCGCAAGGTAGCGATCAGTGGCTAAAGTGGGGAGCAGAGAATTATGAAGAGTTATTCTGATATCCTGTCCTGAAGAGGTGTCTTAGGGGTCTCTTCCCCTTCCCCTAACGTTCTCTTAATGATTCTTATAACGTATTCTCCCCCTTCCCTTAGCATTACTTTTAACGCTTCCCTATCGTTCTCTTCCCCTTCTTCTTATGTCCCCTTAATGCCCCTTTAAAATTCTCCAAAAGTCTGATGTAACCTTGTTTGTGGGGGAGGGGGAAAGTTTGTGACCCAGATGGTGAAACTGAACAGCTTTGGCCAGTCGCCTGGGACACCCATGAATATGACAAAAAGATGGAAGGGAACATTCAGTTCATCAGCAGCTCATTATTGAAGCTGTTGTGATCCACTTGTGACACATGGTAGCACTAAATAACTTGAAATGGTCCAACAACTGGTTAGTGGGAATTTCCAACAGCACCTCCCTGGTGCATTCTGGGAAGGTTCATTTTCGGTTACAGAAAATCCTAGAATGTGATTATTTGTTTCCCATAATAATAATAATAATAATAATAATAATAATAATAATAATAAAGAGCAGCAATGTGTGCAAAGGGAGGAGACAGCAGCAGACAGACTGCTGGAATAGAGGGATGGAGAGAACATATTTGTCCCGGAATCAGGTTTAATTCTGATAATATGAGGAAGGGATTAATATCCAAATATAGCACAAAGTGATTAGGAAATCAAGAACGAGGGATTTTGTAACTGTACAAAATAGATATTTGTGTGTTTTTGTGAACAGTCAAGTCTATAAATATAGAATTTTTGAAGGGACAATTTGGACAATGATAAATTACATTTTCATTTGGTGTCAAAGTCTTTGCAGTAAATACTGTATTTTTCTCTGAAATCTGGAGGACAAAGACCTCACCGGGGGCTGGGTTCCTCCTGTGGTTGGTGCTTATGGCAGGCGATATATCCTATACCATTGTGTGCTTCCATCTTTATGCTGTTCGAGTGTGACCTTCAGGTTGTGCACACTTTTGGCCATATAGCTGATTTGGACACACATTAATGTTGCTTAACTGGTAGGTTGGACTCTGTGGTCTTTATATTGAGAGTTAGCAATAACAAAAACGATGTTTGAAAGCCACCCTTAAAACCAATTCTGTCATAAAACACTGTTAATGTACAAAGCTTTATAAACCTGACTGTAGTATGTCTTATACTGTACAGTGGCCAGTGTCACAATAAGGCCCTATATAGCTAACTTTCAATGGCCAGAAGCTAACTAGCTAAATTTCTCTCCTCAGGAGCTCTAAATATCTATATTTGTATCAAACATGCCGTAGTCCACACTAAAAGGTTGATTCTGTCAGATTTCTTTCTTTCTTGATTTCTTTCTGCAAAAACTGTTTTGTAACAAGGACCCATTTCCATTCAAAAATGAACCACTGAACTTCCAAAGTTCCTCAGCTTTTTCACTCAATCTTATAATCGGTCTCAACTCTAAGCCCTGTGATTTTCTGGCAAATTTTCTATCGTAAAAATTCCAAACCATTAGATGCATCAATTACAAGTAGAAAAAATGGGGCACGACCCCACAAGAACAGGACATCCCTCTAAATTGTATAAAAGGACAATACAGAAAGAGAGGCTGCCAAGACTGCCAACATTATATTGGCTGCAGGAACATCTGAGGAACATTGAGATTTGAAGCTCTAGTCAATAGAAAGCTCCAAATAATCTCAGACATCTAAAGATGAGGAAAAACTGTACATTCCAAGGTGATAGCGAACCAAAGCATGAACCCAATTCGACAAAAGTCTGGAGAAGATCAGCTTTTTGCACTTTAAATAAAAGCATACACTTTATGGACCAAAACGTTTTGGGATACATGACTTTGTTTGCAGTTCTTCCTCAAACTGTTAAAATTTGGAGGCATACAATTGTAGAGGACATCTTTGGATGTACTAACAGTGAATTTTTCTTTTTTTAAACTAGGTGACCCAACCTTGTTCCAGCATATCAATGCCCCTGTGCAAAAACCAGCTCCTTGAAGGTATACTTTATATGGGTTGGAGTGAAAGATCTCGAGTGGCCTGCTATAGATCTCTCGCCTCAACCCTACTAAATTTTTTTTTAAATAAATTAGCCTCCTACATCAGTTCCTGACTTTGTGTTTGAATGAACACAATTCTGCCAAAGCACACTCCAAAATCTAGTGGAACATCTTCTCAGAAGAGTGGAGGCTCTGTATAGGGTGTGCTCATTTATGCTGTTCGACAGTAATAAAACTAAGTTGTTGAGGGTTCAGGGCCTTGGGCAAGGGCCCGGCAGTGGTTACCACCAAAGCTATCACTTTGGAGATTGGAGATCAAGGTGTGAGGCCCAGCATGGAATATCTCTTGAGATGAAGTTGTTCCATTTTATATAAAGATCTCATATTGTTGCAAAACCAAAACCTGGTTATTCCATGAGTAACCTTCAAGGCTTACAGTGATATACGGCTAAAGTGGAAAGTAGGTTTTTTCTATCAAAGTCTCCAGATTGATCAGATCAGATCGATCAGGTATAAGTTGAGAAGCATCTTTCTTCAATTAGTCTTCTAAAGACACACCCATCTGTGAACATCAGCTGGAGCAGTCCAAGGTATAGAAATATAATGCTGATTCAGCAGTATGTCTTAAGACTGTACAAGCAGTTCGACATGATGACTACACAGAGTTGCTCTGAAAGCACATGTTTCTTCAGACTGACCCAGAAAAAAGATCAAAGTCAAGCGTCTTCCACCAAGAAGTGGCTTCTTCCCTCCCCCTTTAAGGTCAAACACGAGGCTTCAGATCGACCTCTGGATTTTTTATTAATGAGCCTGAAAGTGAAAAAAAATATATATAAAAATTGCACTAGAGCAGCATCTCATTGTTGGGCGACACTGGAGGATTTTTCTCGTCTCGGATCCGAGAGGCATGGAGACAACATGCCTAATGAGATCAAGGACTTTACTTGCTCTCTCGTTTTATCCTTCAGACAAGACGACCTATCGTGCCTTTTTAGCAGCACACCGGAACCTCTCTCCCATTCCTAAAGAACTTTAAAGAACTCCTTGGCTTTTATAGAATGTGACATTTTTCTAACCAGGCGTCGAGTACAAGATTCCCATCAGCAACTGCAACTTAGCTCACCAACATTCTACATGAAATGTATCTATAAACGGATAAAAAAAAAAAATGGTTTCCATTATATATGTAATGTGTTTGTATACATCATTAATTCATTATCAACTAAACAAAGAAACCAGTGTTTAGCAAGAACACTACTGGGGTCTGGATGCTTTATGGCACCCTAGTGGTCTCTAATGGTGTCCAGTAGATGTCAAAAGATATCAACATGTGATCTATTAATAGTATTGAACATACCATGCAACTATTTTAAGGCGATCGACCGGGGTGGCAACTGCCACCCTAAGAAAAAGCATTGCCACCCCATCTGCTACCCCATTGGCCACCCCAGCAATGGTATCCCAATGTATAAAATAAATATTGAATTAGATTCCTTGATTGATTTACAGCAGGGGTGCTTCAATGTGAAGAAAAATAAATAAATAAACGATACATACGTAAAAAATAGCAAGAAATCTCGTCTTTATATTAAAGCGATTCGTATGAACTGGTCCGTTTTAGTGAATCAAACTGATTCAATGCAACCAGCCTGATCAGTGATCACAAACAAATAACTTAAAAGTTACAAGAAGCATGCCAGATTGTTTGCTTTAGTGTTGCCACCCCTCCTAATGATCATGCCACCCCCATGCCACCCCATAAATCATTTTCTAGATCCGCCCATGCAATAGAGACCCATAGGTTTTCATTAGTTTCCATTTAAATATATTCCCATTGTAACCAATCAAACCTTTACAAACTCTTTGAGGGTTTGTGTTGTTTTTCTTAGCTTCATGAAGAAATGTTGACAAAAAATCTGTCCATTTTGGCGGTTCAAGCCCCGGTATCACCAAGCTGCCCTCTTGGGCCCTTAAGCAAGGCCCCTAACCCTCTGTGCTCCAGGGGGCACCGTATCATGGCTGACCCTGTGCTCTGACTACAGCTTCCGAGCAAGCTGGGATATATGCAAAGAAAAAGTTTGACTAAACAAAAATATTGTGGTGCCAAGAGGAAATGTCCTGTACCATTGTAAAAAGCTTTTAACAGAAAAAACAATGCAATGTGTTGAAAGGTAGCTGAGCTTCCTGTTGGCCTTTTAGTCCAGCCAGATCTTATTACCTTCTCATGCTAGAGGCTAGAGAAGAGAACTTTTCCAAAAAAACCAAAAAAAACCCCAATAATTTTTAAATATATATATATATATATATATATATATATATATATATATATATATATATATATATATATATATATATACACATATATTTATATATATATATATATATATATATATATATATATATATATATATATATATATATATATAATTTTAAATATATATAAATATGAATCAATAAATAATATAAATAATAAAATAAATAATTATATATATATATATATATATATATATATATATATATATATATATATATATATATATATATATATATATATAATTTATTTATTTATTTATTTAATTAATATTATTATTATTTATTTTTTTTTTTTTATTTATTTTTTTTTCACAATTTGAGCAGCCAAGATCTATCGCTAGAACATTTAATTTTTTTTTTTTATCCTTGTTGATCTGGTTCATCTCAAAGTCTGAGGGTCGTGAACATTTTAAGGACTTGTCTGCTTTCGTTTCAATCACAAGTTCCAAGACTCTCATCCATGATGGACGAAATCATCTAAACTGTCGGCTTCTCAACTGCATATGTACTTCTTCTGTTATTCCATGCACACCATCTCAACCCCCTCCCCCCCTCCTCCCTTCTTGTTTCCTCATCAGTCAGTCTGCATTAGAGTCTGTGAAAAGAAAAAAAAAAAAAGTTCCAGCATCAATAAATGAAAAGGACAGTGCATCTGTTTCTTCGTCTTGGTACTAATGTACTTAAATAACCTCACATTTATGTTTTTATTTTTTTAGAATAGAATATTGCTCCACAAAGCGTTGCTCTGAAGTGTTAGACATAAAGCATTTTAATAATAAGCAGAACTTACTGAGGATCTATTATTAAAAATTCAATGGTGTCCACCGTTCAGGTTGCATTCAAAGTAGAAATCAATGGTCGAACACAGGGAGAACACGTTTCACAGGTCAGGGTCACAGTTCACAGAGTAACCATGGTAACAAGAACAGTGGTCCATTCTAAAGTTGGTCCTCTCTTTGCTTTTGCTACTCGACAGATTTTCCAAACTTGTGGTGGACCAGTGTCTTCTAGAAGGCTGTTGAATTAAAATATTTCCTGACCTGAACTTCTGCAGGTTTGAAGGCAATGGGGTGCGTAAGACAATGTAATCAAACGCTTTTTTTTTTGCTTGTAGGATGTTCCTGGTCTGCAGTGGTCAGTATCTATCAAAAGTGATCCATGGAAGGAACAGTGGTGAACCGGCAACAGGGTCGTGGGTGGCCTAGGCTCATTGATGCAAGTGGGGAGCGAAGGCTGGTCCATGTGATCCGATCCGACAGACGAGATCCTGTAGCTCCAACTGCTGAAGAGGTTCACGCTGTTAATGCCCGGAGGGTCACGACTGTTTTATCAGCAAAATCTGAAATGCTGGTCATAATGTTATGCTTGATCGGTTGCAATAAAGTTGTCCGTGTATTAATTATATGAATAAATATTGAGAAAATACAATTAAAGAGAAACAAAAACTGAAAAAAAAAAGAATAAAAAAAAAAGACCTTAAATAAACAGCATGTGGCATCAGTGATTCGCCTCTAGTGGCTGCTCCTGTACTGTATAACGCAACCCGGAAAAACTATCAGTATGGGTTTTTGCTATTAGCTGATTTCGGTTAATCGGTTGACCTCTTGGCTACTCCAGTGATCCGCTACCTGTGATCTGTGGTAACCAGAAAGTGATGCCCAGCCCTTATAAACCAGGGCAACCAAATGTGTATCTCTGTTTATTTTGGGTTTCTTTTTCTTAAAGAAAGGTGCATTTTGCAGGATTGTCAGAAACCATACTTGAACGGCTAATGTAGATGTGTGGCCTTTGATCCAAGAACCTCTCATGGGCAATAATGAGAAATGAAGTGCATGCTTTGCAGGACATTATAAACACTTTGCTCATTAGTCTTCCATCTGCATGGAAAAGAAGACGAGTAGCAAGCTTTGCAACTAGGCTATTAATAAAAACCTCTTTCTCGTTCATCTACTTCTTCTTGTTTTTCTCCTCTCACTCTGTCAGCTGACTCACCGCAGAATCTCATATTCCATCCTGCTCTCTCTCTCTCTCTCTCTCTCTCTCTCTCTCTCTCTCTCTCTCTCTCTCTCTCTCTCTCTCTGCAATATAATGTGCTCTTTCCTCTACCTCTCTTCTTTCTCTTCACCGTGCCAATAAATATACCCTCCAGGGGCTGAAACCTGCTTCTTCGTGTGAGCGTCTGTGTTAATTTTGTGCCCCTGGCCTTGTTCCTACATCACAGTTCTTGCTTGTGTTTTCTAATGAAGTTAATGAAGATAATGGAAATGAGTTTGACCAAAAACAGCAGTACTCAGTCCTCAGTCAGTTCTCCTCTTGATACCATCATTATGAAGCCACGGCTATAAAAACCATCAGTATTATAGAGAAACGCAGTAGAACAGAGCACTGCATCACAGACGGCAAACTTATACAGCGAGAATGAATGTCATAACTGAAGCAAAATAAACACAATCCAACACGTTTCCTTTCACTGGAGCCACATTTGCTACCTCACTACTCACTACCTAAAAACAATTTCCAACATGTCTTTCTTACCTGTCATAACCTCCTCTCCATCTCTCCCTCCTTTGTAGCTTCCTGTACTCTTTCATCTCTTCCTGACCCTGACTCCTTTTCCTCTCTACTCTTGGGCTCTGCCACTGACACTTTTTCCTCAACCATGAACATTCTCTGCTGCCTGACTACTAAACTCAGAAAGCCTTCTTGTCCCACCCCGTGTCTATCAGAAGCAATCAGCGAGAACTCAGTTTGGCGGAGAGAAAGTGGAAAAACTCACAACTCGACGCAGTCCTTGCCTCTTACCATGCACTCCTGACCAAATTCTCTTCGCACGTGGCTTCTGCTAAGACTGCCTTCTACAAGGAAAACCTTGAGGCCTCTGCACAAGATCCTCATAAGCTCCACATCATCTTCTCTTCACTACTCAACCCCCCTGCTCCACCTGCTTCAACCTGTCTGACTGCTAAAGACTTTGTCTCCTTCTTCTATAAGAAGATTGAAAATCTGCCAGCCTTTCACTTCATCCCCAACTATGCCTACACTACACAGCCAGGAATCCCCTACTTTTTTGTCAAATTTCTCAACCATAGCAGAAGAAGAGGTGTTGCAAGTAATCCAATTTTGCAATCCCACCACCTGCCTGCTGGATCCAATCCTTTAAACTATATCCCTTCGGACCATCTACCAAGACCTCCTGCCATACATCTTCACGATCACCAACCTGTCCTTAGCATCTGGCCATGTGCCAACTATCTTTAAGAGAGCAAAAGTTATGCTCATCTTAAAGAAACCTGCTCTGGATCCTTTGGACATCAACAAATACAGACCGGTATTACTTCTCTCCTTTCTTTCTAAAACTCTGAAACGCTTTTTTTTTAACCAACTGTCTGTCTATCTCTCACAGAACAACCTCCAAGACCTCGACCAGTCTGACTTAAAATCGGCACATTCCACAGAGACGGCCCTTTTGGCTGTCACTGAGAAACTAAATGCTGCAGAATAGCCAAGCTCTCATCTCTACTCATCCTTTTAGACCTATCAAAAGCATTCAAAACAGTCATGGAGGACCTGCCGCTGGTGTCCCACAAGGCTCAGTACTAGGTCCTTTAATTTTCTCCCTCTATACTCACTTTCTTGGTGAAGTTATATCCTGACATGGGGTTTCTTACCACCGCTATGCTGATGACACTCAACTCATCTTCTCCTTTCCTCCCTCAGATACCACAGCTTCTGCTCGGATCTCAGCATGCCTGGCGTACATCTCTTCATGGATGAGTGCTTATCAACTGAAACCCCAGCAAAACTGAACTCATAACCTGGTAATTCATCCAATCCTTATCCAATCCAATCCCCTGGTAATTCATCCAATCCTTATCCAATATCTTCATGGATGAGTGCTTATCAACTGAAACCCCAGCAAAACTGAACTCATCCCTGGTAATTCATATCCAGGTCAAGATCTCAGAATAACTCTTTAAAACTCTCTGCTCTCCCCTTCAGCCACCGTTTGCAACCTTGGACAATCACCTGTCCATTTCCTCACATGTTAATGTGACTCGTTCTTGTCAATTTCTTCTCTACAACATTAGAAGGATTTGATAATTTCTGTCCACACAGGCTGCCCAGGTGCTTGTTCAGTCTCTTGTCATTTTGAGACTGGACTACTGCAACTCTCTGTGGGCACCACGCTGCCTGAGATCTTCTAGCACTGCTGAACCGGTCCCACCATCTCTTAGGGTAAAAGGTAATTATTCTTGATGGCTTATCTCTGTTCTGGCAGCAAGGTGGTGGGATGCGGGGTGCAGTGAAGATGATCAGATGCAAACTGTAGTCCTGAGTCAGTGTAGGAGACTGTTGACATTAACTACAGTCCAAATACAAATCCTCAAAGCGCCCGTTCTTACTCCGGAATTTCATGGAACCACCCAAGGTGTTGATGAGAAACCGTCCCCAGCTGCACAGAGTTTCCTCCAGTCGGAGGGAACACTATCCAGAGGCAGACCAGGACGAAGTGAGAAGATCCACGGAGCGAAGTGGGGCAGGAACAGTGGTCACTGGA
This sequence comes from Silurus aristotelis, assembly GCF_946808225.1. Lineage (NCBI taxonomy): Eukaryota > Metazoa > Chordata > Actinopteri > Siluriformes > Siluridae > Silurus > Silurus aristotelis. Next base: position 29,166,787 of record NC_139585.1, read on the forward strand.
ACCTCAGGAGCATGTTTAACTTGACCGAGAGAGAGAGAGAGAGAGAGAGAGAGAGAAGAGAAGAGAAGAGAAGGATATGGATTATTATGTGTCCTTATTGTTGTATGACAGTTAAGGACACTGTGTAGTTGGGACTCCGGCAAGACTCGATATGGCAGCATAACTAAAATCCTTGGCAACCTGAAATCTTTGTGTATAAGGGTGGGAATAGGGTAAAATAAATCAATAAATCATTCATTCTCTCCCGCTTATCCGTAATTCGGGTCGCGGGGGCAGCAGTCTAAGCAGGCCCCCGCCTTCGACTGCTGCCCAATCCTCACAGCACCATCCCTTACGGTCCCTCCTGCGGGCGGTGAGCCCGCAGGATGGTGGCCCCACGTCACTCCGACGTCACGGACCTTGATATTTCCCTCGTAAGGGACCCCCGGAGCATAGAGGGTTAAGGGCCTTGCTCAAGGGCCCAAGAGTGGCGGCCTGGCGATACCGGGGCTCGAACCCCAGACCTTCCGATTGGCAACCCAGCGCCTTAACGGCTGGAGCCACCACTCCCCCTATCAATAAATCAATCAATCAATCAATAAATAAATAAATAAATAAAATCACCTGTTCTTGATTTAATGAAGGTTTTTTAGTGCTTAAAAAAAAAAAAAAAAAAGAAATCGAAGATTAACTTGTAAAATTATGCGTTAAAAAATAATGGGAATAAAGTCGAAATTATATGAATCACGGCAAAACTTTTTGAGAATAAAGTCTGAGCGATACAAGAATTGCGAGAAATGGTATTTTGCATATAATGGATGTGAAGGATATGGTTAAACCCTACTTTAGGGTAAGATTTAACAATAAGTAATACATTTTTATTAGTCTTTTGGTGCATCAGCTTCAAATACATGTCGTTGACGTAAAACAAGCATTTGAAATAAATTATATGAATGAACAAGTTCGAAGTTGGATAATTAATCATTTTAAAGGCCAACCTTAAAACCAGTTATTAGAAAAATAAAGTCTTAAAACAATACATACATACAACCTCAATGCAAGCTGTGTGTGTGTGTGTGTGTGTGTGTGTGTGTGTGTGTGTGTGTGTGTGTGAGACAGGAACTCTACAGCACTCGTTTAATGAACAATATTAAATATATTCTTAAATTATTATATTAAAAATAATATGGCACTGTCAATACGTTTCTTATCTCATTATTTAAGTGAAGGCTGTTCGTGCTTATTAAAGATTTGTCGCCCCCTTCTGGTAGATTATTGAAACTGACTTGAAATCGCTCTCAATAATGAATTCGACACCACCTGCACCTGTCAATGTGAAAAAAACAAAAACAAACAATAACAAAAATTCTATTTAATATTGTCAAATTATAAAATTCATATATTTATCAAATAAATATAAAATGTCCTGTGTTATACTTAAACGTCAAATTACCTTGTGTGCAACTTGAGGTGTAATTTAATATGAACAAAAATTAATTTGCGCGTTTGAACTGTCCAACTGCGCGTGTTTTTAAAAAAAAAAATGCCCTTAAACATTTGCAAAAGTACAGTGTTACTGACGGTACACACATGCACTCACGCACGTATGCACCAGCATTTGCATTGGGAGTGTTTTCTGTACCTGCTGTGATGTTTGGCAAACTCACTAAATACAGTGCATTATGCGATTTAATGAACGTAAATAAATATATGAACGTAATTGTTGTATTCAAAATACAACCCCAATTTCCAGAAAAATGTATAAACTGAGGAAATCCACCATTTAAAGTAATAGATAAGGTCATTTTTTTTATTTTATTTGATGTCAACAGAACGTTTTTAAAAAGCTGAGATAGCGTCATGTCCACTGTGTAGCATCTCCTCTATTTCAACAACAGTCCATATACTTTTGGGAACTAAGCAGTTCAAAAGAATTCGAAATTGCTGGAGTTCTTGACAGCGAGGTGGTCCGATTTGTTTCTGATACCCTTCTTTGTTGCATTTTTCCGCTTCATGATGCATTAAATGTTGTTGAAAGGTTGAAAAGTCCAGTTGAGCAATGGAGCTGTAATAGGTGTAGAATCAGGTTTCGTTTTGTCTTGCTAAAATATGCAAAGCCTGAAAAACCCCCCGTGGATCTTCCCACTTCATCCAGGCCTGCCTGGATTGGACTGTAGTTGATGTCAACAGTCTCCTACACTGACTCAGAAATACACTTCGCTTTTGATCATCATCACTGCACCCTGCAACATTGTATACCCGCCACAAATGGACATTCGGTGTAACCCAGATGAGGATGGGTTCCCTCTTGAGTCTGGTTCCTCTCAAGGTTTCTTCCTTATGCCATCTCGGGGAGTTTTTCCTTGCCACAGTCGCCAGTCGCCACCGGCTTGCTCATCAGGGACAAACTTACTCATAAAGAACATATTCATTTTTAATCACCGCATTATCTGTGTAAAGCTGCTTTGAGACAATGTTCATTGTTAAAAGCGCTATACAAATAAAAATGAATTGAATTGAATTGAATTGAAAAAGACGTCATCCGAATGAAAGCATTTATCGCTCTAAAAACTGTATGTACCATTCTGCGTTGATGGTGTTTTTCCAAATGCCATTCAGGGTCCCAGTACGGATTGTGGCCAATCAAAACCTCCCAAACAATTGGGCAGCATATATAATGTGGTTAAACTTCACCCAAGATTATACCAGCTTTTAAGCTGCAAGGTGAAATGTGCATGTTGTAATGGACACTTTACCCAGACTGGACGTTTGTAATAATCTAGAAGGGGTTTCCCCTGTAATCAAACTTTCTTATAATGTCATCACTATGAAATTTGAGTTGGCGTGTTTGCATATTTTCATGGTTATTTATTTAATTATGGCCAGTGTTCCCTTGCTGAGATTAATTAGACGTTCTTCTTCTTTTGGCTTCTTCCATTAGGGGGCGCCACAGCGGATCATCCGTCTCCATAACCCCCCCCCCCGTCCTCAAAATTCAGGCTGAGGGTATTACACCCATCAAAATCTCTATATAAAACCACAACAAATATTTTTATTTGCATTGATGAACCAATTATTTGCATCGATTAACCAATCATCCAATCATCAGGTAGCGTTTGGCATGCAACGATTCTCAGAGATCCTTGTTCCTTGACATTTTTGAATGTTTTCCATAAAAATTGCCCAGTCCGATGTTGATTTTATTTTCCATTTCTGTGAAACAATGCAGAGATGTTGCGTAAAAGTCCTCAGTTTTTTTTTACTTAGACAGACAAATAGTAAGAGCTATGACTGTGGGTAACCCAAGACTTATTTTTTTATTGAATGGGTCGAAAGACCGCATCACATAAAAACAGGTGTATTCAAATTTGCTTTGACAGATTTATTCAAACTATTCTGAATGTTACCAATGTCGATTTTTTTCCAAAACAAGTTTTATATTATGTTTGTTATATCCGAACGTTACATTTCCTGACGATGTGCCGACGATGTTTGTAAGACATTTAAAGACAGTCAGACGCAAGAATAACATGCTACCGTACTGTACGTAATAGATAATCCTTTAGCCTGTCAGGTTTTACTTGCAAAAAAACCTGAGGCAAATGTCCCCAGAAGAACTGTGGCAGACGCTTGACGGTGCTTCAAAGATTTTCATCTGATTTTCTTACTTGTCCAAGTTCTGCTTCTGTAGAATATAAAAGGAAGGTCGTTGCGGAACTGAGTTTGTTTTGTACATCGAAATAGTTTCGTGCTACCATTTAACTTTCATTGAACTTTTATCATTTGTAGAAAGACTTGAAGTTTTGTACTAAGACTGAGTTTACTTGTAGAACATGTCAAAGAAACAGCTTTAGAAAAAGAATTCAGAATTCTATTATTTCTTCACAACAGACATTGTCTCAATGCAGCTTTACAGAATTTTAACAGTGAAGGTGAACGGTGTGTGTTTATCCCTGATGAGCAGCCGTGGCGACTGTGGCAAGGAAAAACTCTCTTAGATGTTATGAGGAAGAAACCTTGAGAGGAACCAGACTCAAAAGGGGAACCCATCCTCATTTGGGTGACATCAAGACTGTGATTATAGTCTTTAAACAATACAGAAAACTGAGTCCCTATAAATTTATCCCTAATAATTGAGGCCGAGGTGATGGTGTTGGAGGAAAAAAAAGGGGGACACCTGATATTCATTCATTATAGATCCATCATCAGTAGTAGAAATGGAAGAAGAAGTGTCTAGAGGTGCTCCAGTGTGCTCTTCTTCTTCTTTTCTTTCGGCTTCTCCCATTAGGGGTCGCCACAGCGTATCATTCGTGTCCGTACCCCCCGTCCTCTACATCTGCCTCTTTCAACCCAACTACCTGCATGTCTTCCGCCTTGGTCTTCCTCTTTTCCTCCTTCCTGGGGGCTCCATCCTCAGGATTTCGCTTTATTAATGCAACATGTTCTGTAAACACACAATGTTAATATTATGTACAATGTTACAATGTGAGGTCAGTTGATGCGTGTTCTACAGTGTTTCTGTTGATGAAATAATAATTTATTATGTATATACTAATGTGTTACAACCCGACACCCCCTAGATTTGGTACACAAACGTTGACAGGTACGTGTTAAACTGTAGTCCAGTCATTACCTCTAGGAGAATATTGAATATTACACACGTTACTGTATGTATTACTTCTCACAATATAATTGTACCATAACAATGAGCGGAAAACCTCCCCGATACGATTCTTCTGTTCATCTGTCAACCAATATGAACTGATATAAACTTCTGAAGGATGAAGCTCCCGCTGAAAACAAGTCCCTTGTAACCAAACTCTTATTTTCCTCCAGTTTGCAAAACAAATCCCATGTAAATCCGTCTGAAATAATACCTTTAGCGTGCTTTAAAGGGCATTGAGGACAGTTTTGTGAAGGTCATTACACGTTACACACATGTCGTCAGATATGGTATGGGAGGAAACGATTTGTAGGCATAAACACAAATGTATTTGTCTGCTGTATGATAGTGAAATATCACTCTTTGTAGCAGGACTACTGAGGGTTCTTTCACCGGACATCTGCGATGGAGAGGCACCTTGTGATAATCCTGATATATACAGGTGAGAAAACATTATTTTTATTTTTTCAGACGAAAAGAATGTTAATAGTGAAATCCTGGGAAAAATGATTATTATTTTAAAAATGGAAAAAAAGAGATATTCAGGATCGTTGTTGAAGGGCTGCACATACATGAAACTTTCTCTGTATGATACATATTTATAGCATTAATAAATTCCTAGTTAGTAATATTTATATTGATACAATATCTTAACCTTCTTAACTCACGTCCCACCTCATGAAGATTTTCGACCTTTAAAGAAGTAGATGCTGAACTCGCAAACTTCCAGTACCACCCAAAGAAACCACTCAGTGCCAGCTGGATCCCACTTCATGTGTGGAGTTTTGACTCCAGGATTGGACCTCCTGGAGTGTTTAAAGGCTCTGGCATGGAGAAGCCTGTGTTGGTTCTGTGATGATCACAAATGTTGATCTATTTTATGAGTTGCTCAGTAGCTCCTAGTTTTATAACCATAATGACTGTATCAGACTGTAGAAAGATCATCACTCATAATCTTATACTCCAGTGCTCATGTTAGTTCTCACTCTCCAGTGTTCTGTAGTGTTAATCACACTCTTGATATCACCCAAATGAGGATGGGTTCCCCTTTGAGTCTGGTTGCTCTCAAGGATTCTTCCTCATAACATCTAAGGGAGTTTTTCCTTGCCACAGTCGCCACGGCTGCTCATCAGGGATAAATACACATCGTTCACCTTCACTGTTCAATTCTGTAAAGCTGCTTTGAGACAATGTCTGTTGTGAAAAGCGCTATACAAATAAACTTGACTTGACTTGACTTCTTTACTGCTTTGGCCTGATTAACACTCAGTTGATTAGCTACTTATTAATGTATTAAACACTAAAATATTAACTTTCTGTTCATTGTCAGTATGTTATTTAGATCAACACATTACACAAGCTAAAAAGTCGGGCCTGAATTTAGTCCAAGCACAGAATATAAAAATCCTCAACTCTGTGATTTTGTTACTAACAGTTTTTTTTATTTTTTTATTTTAATGAGCAATTAATGTCTCGTTTTATTGCATTAATTTGCAAACATTTGTTGCCACCTGACCCACGTTTTTTTTCCGTATTGTGTTTTTTGTTTTACAAATGCATCTACTTCGATTTTTCTTCATTATCCTGCTTCTTAAACTTTGCTACTTGGCGACATGTCACAGGTCTGATCCACTTCGTCCTGTCGGACCCTCGCAAGTACTATTTGATTCAGCAGCCGGAAACGTGGAACGACTCTCAGGTCTACTGCCGAGCCAATTATGAAGACCTGGCGGTCATCGAAAGCGTCGAGAACTTGATCAGATTTCAGAGCGATATGCAGAAGCAAAACTTCACCTCCAGCGCTTGGATCGGATTGTACAGTGACGTCAACAACTGGCGCTGGTCTCTTGTAAATGAGACAGTTGGAAGTTTAAAATTGTGGGCTGCAGAATGGGCTCAACCAAAGAACGAGGAAAGAAACGAATTTTGTGTTGGAATTGATAATTATGGCTGGTTGGATGCAACATGTGCCCTTTTACTAGGCTTTGTGTGTTTTGATGGTGAGGAAGAAAATGTTTCTATTTTGTGTGTTTGTACTGTAACTGTTTATCATTCGACTAACTGGCTTGACATATAATCCAAAATGCCAGAGCGGTAGATACTGTCAAGGAAATGCTCAAATAAATTTAAAGCATCTGTTAACTCCACAGTTTTGCTGTTGTTTTACTGTATAGAGTGAAAATTATTTAATACAGTATACATTAGAAGACACACATATACAGAGCTCGAATCGAGTTAAGCCTTATGACTTGTCCCCAGTTGTTATGTAATTCATATATTTTTTACTAAAATAATCTTGGGGACCCCCGTAATTCTATTTTTTACTTCTCCTATTTTTTCCTAATGCCTTATGGGGGGTCCCATATCCCCCCCAGCACCCCTGAATTTGAGCACGGCACATATATATATATATATATATATATGTACAGTCAACCCCCGATCATTTGCGGCTCGAACAATTCTCGGGTCCTCATTAGGAAACTAACGGATTATCTTCAAATTCGTTGGAATCCGCAGGGGGACCGAATGTTCAGGAACGTTAGGAATAACATTTAAAACGAGGTATGTATATAAAACGATGTACGTTTATAAAGTGACATAATGTCTGGATGAATTCACAAAGGTACCATTGGGGCTGCGGAGGGACGTTCAAAATTGGCGGATTTTCAGAACTCGCGGGGGGTTGTAGAGCGTAACCCTGTGAGTTCCGGGGGACCAGTGTATAGTTAAACTAAGGAGTCGCCTCTTTCCATGTGTCTTTATAACTAATGCTGATTGTAGACAGATTTTCACTGTTTTGTTAAACCTAATTCTCTTTCATGTTCCCACATGAATTATTTGAGGACTGCATAAAGAATGTAACCTGCAACCTGTTTACTTTTCTACTTTGTTCCCTTTACTGGAATTTTCCTGACAGAAAATGTTACATCATGTGTTTGCTTGCAGACAGTTACAGTGGATCTGACAGCTACATTCTCATTAACTCCCCGGCGTCATGGTACGGTGCTCAGAGTTACTGCAGACTGCATCACACAGACCTGGCCAGTGCTCGAAACCAAAGTGAACTGTCAACTATACAGGCAAAGAGCACCACTCAGTTTGTTTGGATTGGCCTGTACAGAGATGGATGGATATGGCTAGACGGGACAAAATTCTCCACATTTCCATGGATGCCTGAAAAACCTGCTCCTGGCTTTAGTGAAAACTGTGGTTATTTAAATAATTTTCAAGCTGCTAGTGAACAATGTTCAAATATCTTACCTTCTGTCTGCTATTCAAGTAAGAAAATACTGTATCCGATTTCAGATTTAAACTTCGTTAAAGTTTTAAGTGTGTGAGCATTTATACGTATTTCTGCGTTCAGCAAGTACAGGAATGGAACAAATTCTCAAACTGAAGCTCACGTCCAGTCAGAATCTGAACGATCCTGCAGTACAGACGGCCATTTTGGAGAAGGCTGGTTTCATTTATACTTCAAAAAGCCATCCATATGTAAGCAGAATCCAACTGTTATATTTACAGTTCTCTTTTTTTTAATTATTAATATGTTTAGATCAGACAGAAGCTGATGGATCATGGGATGGCTGAGAGCACCAACGTAAAATGGAGGGTTCAACTGGATGGTCTGGTGTTTCACAAAAAAAAAAAGGAACTAATCCTGTTTTTTTGGAAATAAGAGATGGTAAACGTCAGCAAAGTTTAGGAAGGGATGGCAAACGCTTAGACACCAGGACAAGTAAACAATTCAATTCAAATCAATTAATTGAGGTTAAATGATTTTCCACATGGAAACATTATGCAGGACATCAGTAGTTATGTTGAGGTAGAAGTAAGCAGCCGATGTAATACATTGTGTAGGAGTGAGTAAGAGTAAGAGTAGTGCAGGGCAGGTGATTCTGGTACTTCTTTTTTAATTAAAACAGTAGATTTGATTAGATCCGATTCAATATGAATATAATTGTATTAACAATTTTAACAATAAATAGCACTATTTTATATGAGGGTATGGGTTCAGGGGTGATAAATTGTACTAAGATAAAATGTACATGCAATTTTTTTTATTAGACAAATTTAACAGTGCCTAAGCTTTAAGAGGAAACAGACATTTCAATATGTGAAACATTCAATTAGAAGACTTTTAAAGAGTTGTTCATTCCTAGAGTATATTAGTAGTTGCATGTTTAGTGATATGCTTGTGTAATATAATGGATGTATCGTCACAATGGTATATATGGAAAATGAAAATAAAGTTAATAATCACAATACAAAACAGTGTCGTTGAATAAATCTTCAAAGTTGGGTTGAGCTGGTCAGCTGTTAGTGTTAAGATGGTTCTCACACTGGTTCACAAACATTCCTTTGTCTGTTCAGTGTCTATAGAATATTTATGATGTTAGTACGCAAGGTATACAGGGAGTCTTTATCTGGGCTCACACATCTCTGGCTAGTATATCTTCTTATCTAAACAGGAAACAGCTTTAGGTCATGCTTTCTTTCCAACGTGTATATATACACTTGTCTGTTGGCTGCAATAAACTGAAGAAGAGCATTGATCCATTCTGTGTGATTCTTCCTTGGACATGGAAATCCGACCTAAACACTTTGGCTCCGGTCTCGGCTTCCCATGGGCAACAGCTCCAGGAGCTGTCCTCATCGATCTGGGAGCCAATGCAATGCTGTCATAGATACTCCAACCAAGACCACCTCATAGCCAAAGGTTCCTGTGATTTGATCATTTTTATAGAATTTTACAGCTCCATCGCTGCCCCACCTTTGCCGGTTTACTCAATTCAATTCAATTTAATTCATTTTTATTTGTATAGCGCTTTTAACAATGAACATTGTCTTTGTAAGTAGGTTTGTCCCTGCTGAGCAAGCCGGTGGCAACTGTAGCAAGAAGGAAAAACTCCCTGAAATGGCATAATGAAGAAACCTTGAGAGGAACCAGACTCAAGAGGGAACCCATCCTCATCTGGGTTGCACCGAATGTCCATTTGAAGCAGATATACAATGTTGCGGGGTACAGTATTGATGATCAGAAGCGAACTGTATTCCTGAGTTAGTGTAGGAGACTGTTGACATTAACTACAGTCCAATCCATTCTCAAAGCGCCCGTTCTTACTCTGGAATTTCATGGAACCACCCAAGGCGTTGATGACTGGCCTCCAGTTGAAGAGAACACTATTCAGAGGCAGGCCTGGACGAAGTGGGAAGATCCACGGAGGGGAGAGGGGCAGGAACAGTGGTCTCAGGAGCAAGTTTAACTGGAGCCTCAGGAGCAAGTTTAACTCGACAGAGAGAGAGAGAGAGAGAGAGAGAGAGAGAGAGAGAGAGAGAGAAGAGGGTGACAGGAAGAGAAGGATATGGATTATTAAGTGTCCTTATTGTTGTATGAAAGTTAATGTCACTGTGCATTTTGGACTCCGGCAAGACTCGCTATGGCAGCATAACTAAAAGGGAGAACCAGAAGGTAATACAGACATGATCGATCTCTGGTATAAGAGACGACCCACCACACCACCGTCAACAAACCTGAGTAAATGTGTGAATGTGAGGGGACGACAAGTCAAGTCAAGTCAAGTCAAGTCAAGTCAAGTCAAGTCAAGTTTATTTGTATAGCGATTTTCACAACAGACATTGTCTCAAAGCAGCTTTACAGAAATCAGCAGTCAAGGTGAATGGTGTGCATGTATCCCTGATGAGCAAGCCATGGCGACAGCATACAACTTCCACCCACTGGCCCTTCCTGTGGGACTCTGAGATGAAACAGGCTTTCTCCAAGCTCAAAAACCTCTTCACGTCTGCTCCCATCCTGGCCATGCCTGACACCACTTGCCAATTCACAGTGAGAGTTGACTCGCCCGGCCTAGAGGTACCCCCACCGAGCGCATTTTCACACCATCCATAACCACCTGACTTCTTTGGTCGAACATCAAAAGAAAGGCCCAGCATGCCACTTTGTGTCAGCCCATCCTCTAAGGTTGTCCTTGGCAGAAACTATTTGTGCCTGATCAGCTGCACTCCCAGGCATTATCCTGGCTCTTCTCATACACTAGCCTTGATTTAGCAGCATTTCTGGTGGCCTCCATTCGGAAAGATGTCCGTGACTTTGTCCCCACCTGCCCCACCTGTGCTCAACACAAGAGCCTATCCAGCAGGGCTACTCCACATTTCATTCCCTTTCCCAAACTACTGTCAGTGAAGGAGACCACAAATCTCGCATTGATTATAAAATTCTACTACTGACATATAAAGCACTTAATGGTTTCGCACCACCGTATCTGAGTGAACTTCTGTACCAGTATGATCCTCCACGCCTACTTAGATCAAAAGGTGCAGGCTATCTGTTGGTTCCTCCAATAATGAAGATTACAGCAGGGGGCAGATCTTTCTCTTATAAAGCCCCGCAGTTATGGAACAGCCTTCCAACCAGTGTTCGGGACTCAGACACAGTCTCAGTGTTCAAGTCGAGGTTGAAAACATATTTATTCAGTCAAGCCTTTAATCAGTAGATTTTTTCTCAGGTAAAGGCTCAGATCTGGAGGGAACATTGATATAGAGCGTTTGGTGAACTGGGATATTTGTACGCTGTCGTCCCCTCACATTCACGTGTTCACTCAGGTTTGTTGATGGTGGTGTGGTGGGCCGTCTCTTATCCCAGACATCCCTCATGTCTGTGTTGCCTTCTGGTTCTCCCTTTTAGTTATGCTGCTATAGCGAGTCTTGCCGGAGTCCAAACTGCACAGTGACTTTAACTCTCATGCAACAATAGGTACACTTAATAATCCATATCCTTCTCTTCCTGTCACCCTCTTCTCTCTCTCTCTCTCTCTCTCTCTCTCTCTCTCTCTCTCTCGGTCAAGTTAAACATGCTCCTGAGGCTCCAGTGACCACTGTTCCTGCCCCTCTCCCCCCCGTGGATCTTCCCACTTCATCCAGGCTTGCCTGGATTGGACTTTAGTTGATGTCAACAGTCTCCTACACTGACTCAAAAATACACTTCGCTTTTGATCATCATCACTGCACCCTGCAACATTGTATACCCGCCACAAATGGACATTCGGTGTAACCCAGATGAGGATGGGTTCCCTCTTGAGTCTGGTTCCTCTCAAGGTTTCTTCCTTATGCCATCTCGGGGAGTTTTTCCTTGCCACAGTCGCCAGTTGCCACCGGCTTGCTCATCAGGGACAAAATTACTCATAAAGAACATATTCATTTTTAATCACCGCATTATCTGTGTAAAGCTGCTTTGAGACAATGTTCATTGTTAAAAGCGCTATACAAATAAAAATGAATTGAATTGAATCTCTGGCTCCATCATGCGTTTTGCCTACACAAACTTCCATGAAATATTGTGTCTGCACATTTCTCTTTAGAATGCTTTGGTATACAGAGGAGTTTTGGTCGACTGAATTACTGCAAGGTGTCCAGGTCCTGTGGATTTTTCTTTTTTTTTTTTTTGCGAAACATGGGACCATGCATTATGGCCAGACATCTACTTTCGGCAGCTGTTTTGAATAATCTTCCTCACTTTGGAGATGACCTTATAACCCTCCCCAGATTAATGAGCAGCAATAATTGCTTGTCTGTGATCACTGCTAACGACCAGCAAACTGCTAAAACTTTTATAGAGGTTTTAAGAAGCATTTCAAGGTCCTGGAGTGGCCTAGCCAGTCTCCAGATCTTAACCCCATAGAAAATCTTTAGAGGGAGTTGAAAATCCATGTTGCCCAGTGACAGCCCCAAAACATCACTGCTCTAGAAGAGATCTGCATGGAGGAATAAACCAAACTACCAGCAACAGTGTGTAAAAACTATGTAGAGACTTACAGAAAATGTTTGATCTCTGTAATTGCCAACAAAGGGAATATACCAAAGTATTCAGATGAACGTTTGTTATTGACCAAATACTTATTGTCCACCATAATTGCAAATAAATTTGTTAAAAATCAGACAATGTGGTTTTCGGGATTTTCTTATCTCATTTTGTCTCTCATAGTTGAAGTGTACCTATGATGAAAATTACAGGCCTCTCTTATCTTTTTAAGTGGGAGAACTTGCACAATTAGTGGCTGACTAAATACTTTTTTGCCCCACTGTATGTATTAATGTGTTACAACCCAACACCCCTATATTTGGTACACAAACATTGACAGGTACGTTTTAGATGGTAATCCAGCCATTACTTCTAAGAGAATATTGAATATTACACACGTTACTGTATGTATTACTTCTCACAATATAATTGTACCATAACAATAAGCTGAAAACCTCCCCGATACGATTCGTCTGTTGATCTGTCAAGCGCTGGATTGTTTAATTTCAGTTCCTTTTAGCTTTTAATGTAACCAGAATCAACCAATATGAACTGATATAAACTTTTGAAGGATGAAGCTACTTATGAAAACAAGTCCCTTATATCCAGAATCTTATTTTCATCCAGTTTGCAAATCAAATCCAATGTAAATCCATCTTAAATAATACCTTTAGCATGCTTTAAAAGGAAATGAGGACAGTTTTGTGAAGGTCATTACACGTTACACACACGTCGTCAGATACGGTATGGGAGGAAACATTTTGTAGGCGTAAACACAAATGTATTTGTCTGCTGTATGATAGTGAAATATCACTCTTTGTAGCAGGACTGCTGAGGGTTCTTCATCGTAAATCTTATTTTTTTCACCGGACATCTGCGATGGAGCAGCATCTTGTCATAATCCTGATATATACAGGTGAGAAAACATTATTTTCATTTTTTTCAGACAAAAAGAATGTTAACAGTGAAATCCTAGGAAAAATTTTTTTGATTATTATTTTGAAAATGGAAAAAAAAGATATTCAGGATCGTTGTTGAAGGGCTGCACACACATGAAACTTTCTTTGTATGATACCTATTTATAGCATTAATAAATTCCTAGTTAGTAATATTGATATTGATACAATATCTTAACCTTCTTAACTCACGTCCCACCTCATGAAGATTATGGACCTTTAAAGAAATAGATGCTAAACTCGCAAACTTCCTGTACCACCCAGAGAAACCACTCAGTGCCAGCTGGATCCCACTTCATGTGTGGAGTTTTGACATTGGACCTCTTTGAGTGTTTAAAGGCTCTGGCATGGAGAAGCTGGTGTTGGATCTGTGATGATCGCAAATGTTGAGCGATTTTATGAGTTGCTCAAATGACTGTATAAGACTGTAGAAAGAACATTACTTATAATCACACACTCCAGTGCTCATGTTAGTTCTCACTCTCCAGTGTTCTGTAGTGTTTAAAGACTATAATAATACTCTTGATGTCACCCAAATGGGGATGGGTTCCCCTTTTGAGTCTGGTTCCTCTCAAGGTTTCTTCTTCATAACATCTAAGGGAGATTTTTATCTTGCCACAGTCGCCATGGTGCTCATCACGGATAAACACACACTACTCACCTTAACTCTTAAAATTCTGTAAAGCTGCTTTGAGACAATGTCTGTTGTGAAAAGCGCAATAGAAATAAACTTGACTTGACTTCTTTACTGCATTGGCCTGATTAACACTCAGTTGATTAGCTACTTATTAATGTATTAAGCACTAAAATATCAACTTTCTGTTCATTGTCAGTATGTTATTTAGATCAACACATTACACAAGCTAAAAAGTCTGACCTGAATTTAGTCCAAGCACAAAATATAAAAATCAGTTTTTTTCATTTATTTATTTTATAAATAATGCAATTATGTCTCGTTTTATTGCATTAATTTGCAAACGTTTGTTGCCACCTGACCCACAATTGTCCACATTGTGTTTTTTGTTTTACAAATGCATCTACTTCGATTTTTCTTCATCATCCTGCTTCTTAAACTTTGCTACTCGGCGAAATGTCACAGGTCTGATCCACTTCGTCCTGTCGGACCCTCGCAAGTACTATTTGATTCAGCAGCCGGAAACGTGGAACGACTCTCAGGTCTACTGCCGAGCCAATCATGAAAACCTGGCGGTCATCGAAAGCGCCGAAAACTTGATCAGATTTCAGAGCGATATGCAGAAGCAAAACTTCACCTCCAGCGCTTGGATCGGATTGTACAGTGACGTCAACAACTGGCGCTGGTCTCTTGGAAATGAGACAGTTGGAAGTTTAAAATTGTGGGCTGCAGTATGGGCTCAACCGAACAACGAGAACAGAAACGAATTTTGTGTTGGAATTGATAATTATGGCTGGTTGGATGCAACATGTGCCCTTTCACTACGCTTTGTGTGTTTTGATGGTGAGGAAGAAAATGTTTCTATTTTGTGTGTTTGTACTGTAACTGTTTATCACTCAGCTAACTGGCTTGACATATAATCCAAAATGTCAGAGCGGTAGATACTGTCAAGGAAATGCTAAAATAAATTCATCTGTAAACGCCACAGTTTTGCTGTTGCTTTACTGTATAGAGACGAAAATTATTCAATACAGTATACATTAAAAGACACACATATACAGTGCATATATATATTTTTTTTACTAAAATAATCTTGGTGACCCCCCAAGTCTAATTTTTACTTGTCATGGGGGGTTCCTAATGCCTTATTAGGGGTCCCAGAGCCCCCCAGCCCCCCTAAATTCGAGTACTGCACACACACACATATATATATATATATATATATATATATATATATATATATATATATATATATATATATATATATATATATATATGTGTGTGTGTACAGTCAGCCCCCGATAATTTGCGGCTTGGACAATTCTTGGGTCCTCATTTAGAAACTAACAGCAAGTTGCGGATTATCTTCAAATTTGCGGGAATCCGCGGGGGGACCGAATGTTCAAGAACTTTAGGAATAACATTTAAAACGATGTGTTTTGTCAAATACTGTACACTATTACGTTTATAAAGTGGCATAATGTCTGGATGAATTCACAAAGGTACCATAGGGGCTGCAGAGAGGGGCGTCCAAAATTTGCGGCTTTTCAGAACTCGCAGGGGGTCTGTAAATTCCGGGGGACCAGTGTATAGTTAAACTAAAAAGTAGCCTCTTCCCATGTGTCTTTATCACTAATTTTTTTTCCATTTGATCCCACATTTTTAAACCTAATTCTATTTCATGTTCCCGCTTAAATTTTGATTTGACCATGTAATATGAAGAATATAACCTGTTTACTTTTCTACTTTTTACGTTTACTGGAATTTTCCTAACAGAAAGTGTTACATCATGTGTTTGCTTGCAGACAGTTACAGTGGATCTGACAGCTACATTCTCATTAACTCCACGGCATCATGGTACGGTGCTCAGAGTTACTGCAGACTGCATCACACAGACCTGGCTAGTGCTCGAAACCAAAGTGAACTGTCAACTATACAGGCAAAGAGCACCACTCAGTTCGTTTGGATTGGTCTGTACAGAGATGGATGGATATGGCTAGACGGGACAAAATTCTCAACATTTCCATGGATGTCTGGAAAACCTGCTCCTGGCATTAGTGAAAACTGTGGTTATTTAAATAATTCTCAAGCTGCTAGTGGAAAATGTTCAAATATCCTACCTTCTGTCTGCTATTCAAGTAAGTCAATTCTGTATCCGATTTCAGATTTAAACTTCGTTAAAGTTTTAAGTGTGTGAGCATTTATACGTATTTCTGCGTTCAGCAATTACAGGAATGGAACAAATTCTCAAACTGAAGCTCACGTCCAGTCAGAATCTGAACGATCCTGCAGTACAGACGGCCATTTTGGAGAAGGCTGGTTTCATTTATACTTCAAAAAGCCATCTATATGTAAGCAGAATCCAACTGTTATATTTACAGTTCTCTTTTTTTTTTTAATTATTATTATGTTTAGATCAGACAGAAGCTGATGGATCATGGGATGGCTGAGAGCACCAACGTAAAATGGAGGGTTCAACCGGATGGTCTGGTGTTTCACAAAGAAAAAAGGAACTAATCCGTTTTTTTTGGAAATAAGAGTTGGTAAATGTCAGCAAAGTTTAGGAAGGGATGGCAAACGCTTAGACACCAGGACAAGCAAACAATTCAATTCAAATCAATTAATTGAGGTTGAATGATTTTCAACATGGAAACATTATGCAGGACATCAGTAGTTATGTTGAGGTAGAAGTAAGCAGCCGATGTAATACATTGTGTAGGAGTGAGTAACAGTAAGAGTAGTGCAGGGCAGGTGATTCTGGTACTTCTTTTTTAATTAAAACAGTAGATTTGATTAGATCCGATTCAATATGAATATAATTGTATTAACAATTTTAACAATAAATAGCACTATTTTATATGAGGGTATGGGTTCAGGGGTGATAAATTGTACTAAGATAAAATGTACATGCAATTTTTTTTATTAGACAAATTTAACAGTGCCTGAGCTTTAAGAGGAAACAGACATTTCAATATGTGAAACATTCAATTAGAAGACTTTTAAAGAGTTGTTCATTCCTAGAGTATATTAGTAGTTGCATGTTTAGTGATATGCTTGTGTAATATAATGGATGTATCGTCACAATGGTATATATGGAAAATGAAAATAAAGTTAATAATCACAATACAAAACAGTGTCGTTGAATAAATCTTCAAAGTTGGGTTGAGCTGGTCAGCTGTTAGTGTTAAGATGGTTCTCACACTGGTTCACAAACATTCCTTTGTCTGTTCAGTGTCTATAGAATATTTATGATGTTAGTACGCAAGGTATACAGGGAGTCTTTATCTGGGCTCACACATCTCTGGCTAGTATATCTTCTTATCTAAACAGGAAACAGCTTTAGGTCATGCTTTCTTTCCAACGTGTATATATACACTTGTCTGTTGGCTGCAATAAACTGAAGAAGAGCATTGATCCATTCTGTGTGATTCTTCCTTGGACATGGAAATCCGACCTAAACACTTTGGCTCCGGTCTCGGCTTCCCATGGGCAACAGCTCCAGGAGCTGTCCTCATCATTCTGGGAGCCAATGCAATGCTGTCATAGATACTCCAAACAAGACCACCTCATAGCCAAAGGTTCCTGTGATTTGATCATTTTTATAGAATTTTACAGCTCCATCGATGCCCCACCTTTGCCGGTTTACTCAATTCAATTCAATTTAATTCATTTTTATTTGTATAGCGCTTTTAACAATGAACATTGTCTTTGTAAGTAGGTTTGTCCCTGCTGAGCAAGCCGGTGGCAACTGTAGCAAGAAGGAAAAACTCCCTGAAATGGCATAATGAAGAAACCTTGAGAGGAACCAGACTCAAGAGGGAACCCATCCTCATCTGGGTTGCACCGAATGTCCATTTGAAGCAGATATACAATGTTGCGGGGTACAGTATTGATGATCAGAAGCGAACTGTATTCCTGAGTTAGTGTAGGAGACTGTTGACATTAACTACAGTCCAATCCATTCTCAAAGCGCCCGTTCTTACTCTGGAATTTCATGGAACCACCCAAGGCGTTGATGACTGGCCTCCAGTTGAAGAGAACACTATTCAGAGGCAGGCCTGGACGAAGTGGGAAGATCCACGGAGGGGAGAGGGGCAGGAACAGTGGTCACTGGAGCCTCAGGAGCAAGTTAAACTCGACAGAGAGAGAGAGAGAGAGAGAGAGAGAAGAGGGTGACAGGAAGAGAAGGATATGGATTATTAAGTGTCCTTATTGTTGTATAAAAGTTAATGTCACTGTGCAGTTTGGACTCCGGCAAGACTCGCTATGGCAGCATAACTAAAAGGGAGAACCAGAAGGTAATACAGACATGATCGATCTCTATGTATAAGAGACGACCCACCACACCACCGTCAACAAACCTGAGTAAATGTGTGAATGTGAGGGGACGACAAGTCAAGTCAAGTCAAGTCAAGTCAAGTTTATTTGTATAGCGATTTTCACAACAGACATTGTCTCAAAGCAGCTTTACAGAAATCAGCAGTCAAGGTGAATGGTGTGCATGTATCCCTGATGAGCAAGCCATGGCGACAGCATACAACTTCCACCCACTGGCCCTTCCTGTGGGACTCTGAGATGAAACAGGCTTTCTCCGAACTCAACAACCTCTTCACGTCTGCTCCCATCCTGGCCATGCCTGACACCACTTGCCAATTCACAGTGAGAGTTGACTCGCCCGGCCTAGAGGTACCCCCACCGAGCGCATTTTCACACCATCCATAACCACCTGACTTCTTTGGTCGAACATCAAAAGAAAGGCCCAGCATGCCATCTGTTGGTTCCTCCAATAATGAAGATTACAGCAGGGGGCAGATCTTTCTCTTATAAAGCCCCGCAGTTATGGAACAGCCTTCCAACCAGTGTTCGGGACTCAGACACAGTCTCAGTGTTCTAGTCGAGGTTAAAAACATATTTATTCAGTCAAGCCTTTAATCAGTAGATTTTTTCTCAGGTAAAGGCTCAGATCTGGAGGGAACATTGATATAGAGCGTTTGGTGAACTGGGATATTTGTACGCTGTCGTCCCCTCACATTCACGTGTTCACTCAGGTTTGTTGATGGTGGTGTGGTGGGCCGTCTCTTATCCCAGACATCCCTCATGTCTGTGTTGCCTTCTGGTTCTCCCTTTTAGTTATGCTGCTATAGCGAGTCTTGCCGGAGTCCAAACTGCACAGTGACTTTAACTCTCATGCAACAATAGGTACACTTAATAATCCATATCCTTCTCTTCCTGTCACCCTCTTCTCTCTCTCTCTCTCTCTCTCTCTCTCTCTCTCTCTCTCTCTCTCTCTCTCTCTCTCTCTCTCGGTCAAGTTAAACATGCTCCTGAGGCTCCAGTGACCACTGTTCCTGCCCCTCTCCCCCCCGTGGATCTTCCCACTTCATCCAGGCCTGCCTGGATTGGACTTTAGTTGATGTCAACAGTCTCCTACACTGACTCAAAAATACACTTCGCTTCTGATCATCAATACTGTACCCCGCAACATTGTATACCCGCCACAAATGGACATTCGGTGTAACCCAGATGAGGATGGGTTCCCTCTTGAGTCTGGTTCCTCTCAAGGTTTCTTCCTTATGCCATCTCGGGGAGTTTTTCCTTGCCACAGTCGCCAGTCGCCACCGGCTTGCTCATCAGGGACAAACTTACTCATAAAGAACATATTCATTTTTAATCACCGCATTATCTGTGTAAAGCTGCATTGAGACAATGTTCATTGTTAAAAGCGCTATACAAATAAAAATGAATTGAATTGAATCTCTGGCTCCATCATGCGTTTTGCCCACACAAACTTCCATGAAATATTGTGTCTGCACATTTCTCTTTAGAATGCTTTGGTATACAGAGGAGTTTTGGTCGACTGAATTACTGCAAGGTGTCCAGGTCCTGTGGATTTTTCTTTTTTTTTTTTTTTGCGAAACATGGGACCATGCATTATGGCCAGACATCTACTTTCGGCAGCTGTTTTGAATAATCTTCCTCACTTTGGAGATGACCTTATAACCCTCCCCAGATTAATGAGCAGCAATAATTGCTTGTCTGTGATCACTGCTAACGACCAGCAAACTGCTAAAACTTTTATAGAGGTTTTAAGAAGCATTTCAAGGTCCTGGAGTGGCCTAGCCAGTCTCCAGATCTTAACCCCATAGAAAATCTTTAGAGGGAGTTGAAAATCCATGTTGCCCAGCGACAGCCCCAAAACATCACTGCTCTAGAAGAGATCTGCATGGAGGAATAAACCAAACTACCAGCAACAGTGTGTAAAAACTATGTAGAGACTTACAGAAAATGTTTGATCTCTGTAATTGCCAACAAAGGGAATATACCAAAGTATTCAGATGAACGTTTGTTATTGACCAAATACTTATTGTCCACCATAATTGCAAATAAATTTGTTAAAAATCAGACAATGTGGTTTTCGGGATTTTCTTATCTCATTTTGTCTCTCATAGTTGAAGTGTACCTATGATGAAAATTACAGGCCTCTCTTATCTTTTTAAGTGGGAGAACTTGCACAATTAGTGGCTGACTAAATACTTTTTTGCCCCACTGTATGTATTAATGTGTTACAACCCAACACCCCTATATTTGGTACACAAACATTGACAGGTACGTTTTAGATGGTAATCCAGCCATTACTTCTAAGAGAATATTGAATATTACACACGTTACTGTATGTATTACTTCTCACAATATAATTGTACCATAACAATAAGCTGAAAACCTCCCCGATACGATTCGTCTGTTGATCTGTCAAGCGCTGGATTGTTTAATTTCAGTTCCTTTTAGCTTTTAATGTAACCAGAATCAACCAATATGAACTGATATAAACTTTTGAAGGATGAAGCTACTTATGAAAACAAGTCCCTTATATCCAGAATCTTATTTTCATCCAGTTTGCAAATCAAATCCAATGTAAATCCATCTTAAATAATACCTTTAGCATGCTTTAAAAGGAAATGAGGACAGTTTTGTGAAGGTCATTACACGTTACACACACGTCGTCAGATACGGTATGGGAGGAAACATTTTGTAGGCGTAAACACAAATGTATTTGTCTGCTGTATGATAGTGAAATATCACTCTTTGTAGCAGGACTGCTGAGGGTTCTTCATCGTAAATCTTATTTTTTTCACCGGACATCTGCGATGGAGCAGCATCTTGTCATAATCCTGATATATACAGGTGAGAAAACATTATTTTCATTTTTTTCAGACAAAAAGAATGTTAACAGTGAAATCCTAGGAAAAATTTTTTTGATTATTATTTTGAAAATGGAAAAAAAAGATATTCAGGATCGTTGTTGAAGGGCTGCACACACATGAAACTTTCTTTGTATGATACCTATTTATAGCATTAATAAATTCCTAGTTAGTAATATTGATATTGATACAATATCTTAACCTTCTTAACTCACGTCCCACCTCATGAAGATTATGGACCTTTAAAGAAATAGATGCTAAACTCGCAAACTTCCTGTACCACCCAGAGAAACCACTCAGTGCCAGCTGGATCCCACTTCATGTGTGGAGTTTTGACATTGGACCTCTTTGAGTGTTTAAAGGCTCTGGCATGGAGAAGCTGGTGTTGGATCTGTGATGATCGCAAATGTTGAGCGATTTTATGAGTTGCTCAAATGACTGTATAAGACTGTAGAAAGAACATTACTTATAATCACACACTCCAGTGCTCATGTTAGTTCTCACTCTCCAGTGTTCTGTAGTGTTTAAAGACTATAATAATACTCTTGATGTCACCCAAATGGGGATGGGTTCCCCTTTTGAGTCTGGTTCCTCTCAAGGTTTCTTCCTCATAACATCTAAGGGAGATTTTTATCTTGCCACAGTCGCCATGGTGCTCATCACGGATAAACACACACTACTCACCTTAACTCTTAAAATTCTGTAAAGCTGCTTTGAGACAATGTCTGTTGTGAAAAGCGCAATAGAAATAAACTTGACTTGACTTCTTTACTGCATTGGCCTGATTAACACTCAGTTGATTAGCTACTTATTAATGTATTAAGCACTAAAATATCAACTTTCTGTTCATTGTCAGTATGTTATTTAGATCAACACATTACACAAGCTAAAAAGTCTGACCTGAATTTAGTCCAAGCACAAAATATAAAAATCAGTTTTTTTCATTTATTTATTTTATAAATAATGCAATTATGTCTCGTTTTATTGCATTAATTTGCAAACGTTTGTTGCCACCTGACCCACAATTGTCCACATTGTGTTTTTTGTTTTACAAATGCATCTACTTCGATTTTTCTTCATCATCCTGCTTCTTAAACTTTGCTACTCGGCGAAATGTCACAGGTCTGATCCACTTCGTCCTGTCGGACCCTCGCAAGTACTATTTGATTCAGCAGCCGGAAACGTGGAACGACTCTCAGGTCTACTGCCGAGCCAATCATGAAAACCTGGCGGTCATCGAAAGCGCCGAAAACATGATCAGATTTCAGAGCGATATGCAGAAGCAAAACTTCACCTCCAGCGCTTGGATCGGATTGTACAGTGACATCAACAACTGGCGCTGGTCTCTTGGAAATGAGACAGTTGGAAGTTTAAAATTGTGGGCTGCAGTATGGGCTCAACCGAACAACGAGAACAGAAACGAATTTTGTGTTGGAATTGATAATTATGGTTGGTTGGATGCAACATGTGCCTTTTCACTACGCTTTGTGTGTTTTGATGGTGAGGAAAAAAATGTTTCTATTTTGTGTGTTTGTACTGTAACTGTTTATCACTCAGCTAACTGGCTTGACATATAATCCAAAATGTCAGAGCGGTAGATACTGTCAAGGAAATGCTAAAATAAATTCATCTGTAAACGCCACAGTTTTGCTGTTGCTTTACTGTATAGAGACGAAAATTATTCAATACAGTATACATTAAAAGACACACATATACAGTGCATATATATATTTTTTTTACTAAAATAATCTTAGTGACCCCCCCAAGTCTATTTTTTACTTGTCATGGGGGGTTCCTAATGCCTTATTAGGGGTCCCAGAGCCCCCCAACCCCCCTAAATTCGAGTACTGCACACACACACATATATATATATATATATATATATATATATATATATATATATATATATATATATATATATATATATATATATGTGTGTGTGTACAGTCAGCCCCCGATAATTTGCGGCTTGGACAATTCTTGGGTCCTCATTTAGAAACTAACAGCAAGTTGCGGATTATCTTCAAATTTGCGGGAATCCGCGGGGGGACCGAATGTTCAAGAACTTTAGGAATAACATTTAAAACGATGTGTTTTGTCAAATACTGTACACTATTACATTTATAAAGTGGCATAATGTCTGGATGAATTCACAAAGGTACCATAGGGGCTGCAGAGAGGGGCGTCCAAAATTTGCGGCTTTTCAGAACTCGCAGGGGGTCTGTAAATTCCGGGGGACCAGTGTATAGTTAAACTAAAAAGTAGCGTTTTCCCATGTGTCTTTATCACTCATTTTTTTCCATTTGATCCCACATTTTTAAACCTAATTCTATTTCATGTTCCCGCTTAAATTTTGATTTGACCATGTAATATGAAGAATATAACCTGTTTACTTTTCTACTTTTTACGTTTACTGGAATTTTCCTAACAGAAAGTGTTACATCATGTGTTTGCTTGCAGACAGTTACAGTGGATCTGACAGCTACATTCTCATTAACTCCACGGCGTCATGGTACGGTGCTCAGAGTTACTGCAGACTGCATCACACAGACCTGGCTAGTGCTCGAAACCAAAGTGAACTGTCAACTATACAGGCAAAGAGCACCACTCAGTTCGTTTGGATTGGCCTGTACAGAGATGGATGGATATGGCTAGACGGGACAAAATTCTCAACATTTCCATGGATGCCTGGAAAACCTGCTCCTGGCATTAGTGAAAACTGTGGTTATTTAAATAATTCTCAAGCTGCTAGTGGAAAATGTTCAAATATCCTACCTTCTGTCTGCTATTCAAGTAAGTCAATTCTGTATCTGATTTCAGATTTAAACTTCGTTAAAGTTTTAAGTGTGTGAGCATTTATACGTATTTCTGCGTTCAGCAATTACAGGAATGGAACAAATTCTCAAACTGAAGCTCACGTCTAGTCAGAATCTGAACGATCCTGCAGTACAGACGGCCATTTTGGAGAAGGCTGGTTTCATTTATACTTCAAAAAGCCATCTATATGTAAGCAGAATCCAACTGTTATATTTACAGTTCTCTTTTTTTTTTTATTATTATTATGTTTAGATCAGACAGAAGCTGATGGATCATGGGATGGCTGAGAGCACCAACGTAAAATGGAGGGTTCAACCGGATGGTCTGGTGTTTCACAAAGAAAAAAGGAACTAATCCGTTTTTTTTGGAAATAAGAGATGGTAAATGTCAGCAAAGTTTAGGAAGGAATGGCAAACGCTTATACACCAGGACAAGCAAACAATTCAATTCAAATCAATTAATTGAGGTTGAATGATTTTCAACATGGAAACATTATGCAGGACATCAGTAGTTATGTTGAGGTAGAAGTAAGCAGCCGATGTAATACATTGTGTAGGAGTGAGTAACAGTAAGAGTAGTGCAGGGCAGGTGATTCTGGTACTTCTTTTTTAATTAAAACAGTAGATTTGATTAGATCCGATTCAATATGAATATAATTGTATTAACAATTTTAACAATAAATAGCACTATTTTATATGAGGGTATGGGTTCAGGGGTGATAAATTGTACTAAGATAAAATGTACATGCAATTTTTTTTATTAGACAAATTTAACAGTGCCTAAGCTTTAAGAGGAAACAGACATTTCAATATGTGAAACATTTAATTAGAAGACTTTTAAAGAGTTGTTCATTCCTAGAGTATATTAGTAGTTGCATGTTTAGTGATATGCTTGTGTAATATAATGGATGTATCGTCACAATGGTATATATGGAAAATGAAAATAAAGTTAATAATCACAATACAAAACAGTGTCGTTGAATAAATCTTCAAAGTTGGGTTGAGCTGGTCAGCTGTTAGTGTTAAGATGGTTCTCACACTGGTTCACACACATTCCTTTGTCTGTTCAGTGTCTATGGAATATTTATGATGTTGGTACGCAAGGTATACAGGGAGTCTTTATCTGGGCTCACACATCTCTGGCTAGTATATCTTCTTATATAAACAGGAAACAGCTTTAGGTCAGGCTTTCTTTCCAACGTGTATATATACACTTGTCTGTTGGCTGCAATAAACTGAAGAAGAGCATTGCTCCATTCTGTGTGATTCTTCCTTGGACATGGAAATCCGACCTAAACACTTTGGCTCGGGTCTCGGCTTCCCATGGGCAACAGCTCCAGGAGCTGTCCTCAACATTCTGGGAGCCAATGCAATGCTGTCATGGATACTCCAACAAAGACCACCTCCTAGCCAAAGGTTCCTGTGATTTGATCATTTTTATAGAAGGTTACAGCTCCATCGCTGCCCCACCTTTGCCGGTTTACTTAATCCAATTCAATTTAATAAATTTTTATTTGTATAGCGCTTTTAACAATGAACATTGTCTCAAAGCAGCTTCACACAGATAATGTGGTGATTAAAAGTAAATATGTTCTTTGCCGGTGGCGACTGTGGCAAGGAAAAACTCCCCGAAATGGCATAAGGAAGAAACCTTGAGAGAAACCAGACTCAAGATGGAACCCATCCTCATCTGGGTTGCACCGAATGTCCATTTGAAGCAGATATACATGTTGCGGGGTACAGTGTTGATGATCAGAAGCGAACTGTATTCCTAAATCAGTGTTGGAGACTGTTGACATTAACTACAGTCCAATCCATTCTCAAAGCGCCCGTTCTTACTCTGGAATTTCATGGAACCACCCAAGGCATTGATGACTGGCCTCCAGTCGAAGAGAACACTATCCAGAGGCAGGTCTTGTCATTATGGCCAGACATCTACTCTTGGCAGCTGTTTTGAATAATCTTCCTTACTTTGGAGATGGCCTTATAACCCTCCCCAGATTAATGAGCAGCAATAATTGCTTGTCTGTGATTACTGCTAACGACCAGCAAACTGCTAAAATTTTTATAGAGGTTGTCACACTTGTTAATGATCACTTAATCAAGGGTATATGATTAGCATATATGATAAGCATAACGTACTTAGTTTATTAATGTACTTAGTTTTTTACATGTTTGTTTAATTTCAGTTCCTTCTAGCTTATATGGTAAAAACCAGAATAAACTAATATGAATGAATCTCCTTTATAAAGAAGATATGACGCTATTGCTGATAGCACCTTATAAGCAGTGAGTTATTTTCATGCACTTTGCAAATGAAATTAAATGTAAATCCATCTGAAATAATACCTTAGCGTGCTTTAAATGGAAATGAGGGTTTTTCGAAGGTCAACACACAGAAGCAAACAAAAACGTTGTCGGATTTAGTATAAGAGAAAGCACTTTAAAGACTTGAACACATAAAGGTGCTGTTGCATGGAACATAATGAAATAACTCACACTGTAGCAGGACTGCTGAAGGATCTTCATTATAACTCTTTTTACCTGTGACATTTATTTAAATATACTATACAAAAATGTGCTTTTTAAACATCCCATTCCACCTCCGCTCTTCTGGGAAGATGTTCCACTAGATTTTGTAGTGTTCTTGTGGAGATTTGTGTGTGTTCACCCACAAAGGTGGTAGTAAAGTCAGGTAGTGATGTAGATGAGAAGGTGAGGAGGCCTGGGGTGCAGTCAGTTCTCACATTTATCCTGAAGGCGTTCAATAGGGTTGAGGTCAGAGCTCTACAGATCCACTCCAACCCATGTAAACCATATCTTATTAGAGCTCACTTTGTGAACAGGGGCATTGTAACGCAGCTTTATATCTGTTAGTGTTAAAACGGTTCTCACACTGCTTTGCACACATTCCTTTGTCTGTTCTGTGTCTATAGGATATTTATGATGTTAGTATGTAAGGTATACAGGAAGTCTTTATCTGGTCTCACACATCTCCGTCTAGTATATCCTCTTGTCTAAACAGGAAACAACTTTAGGTCAGCTTTCTCTCCAATGTGTGTATATATACGTGTCTGCTGCCTGCAATAAACCCGAAGAAGAACATTTGCTGTGTGCTGTGTGATTCTTCCCTGAATTCAGAAAGGCCTACGGGCATCGCAGGTCGTATGGAAAACCTCTTCAAGAATTAAGTTTTGTTTGGGCATGATAAAAATCTAACAGTTTTGGTGTCAGAAGTGGGATACTTTCCGGCAATATCCAAAGGGAGATCACGCATCAAGGTAAGATTTAGGATACTTCCTTGTTTGCGGGGATTGTCCCATTTGCCAGCCAACAGGGCTGCATGTGTGTTTGTGTCTTGGTTATGCATTAATTGTTGGTGTTCGTGTCTTGGTTACGCAAAATTTCCTTTGGTGGGATAATTCCATCGCGACAATGTTTTCCTCACCTTAGATGTAAGATGCAAGATGCAAGAAAAGAAAAAAAGAGAGAGAGCGAAAAGAGAAAAGGAACTAAAGAAAAAGGGACATTTTGAAAAGACTTTCACATTTTTAAAAAGACTTTAATCTTGTTTTGGCTGTATACAGTCCCTGACAAAAGTCTTGTCGCTTGTGTACAAATTGACCTAAAGAAATATATTTCTAATCAAGATTTCTTTTACAAGGAATGGTTAATTTTATTCCCAACAGCTTTTGTATTAAAGTTTCAGTGCAAAACCAAACTGTCAAAAAGTATTCTAATATTCACAGCTTGGTAAAGCGTACTGAGTCCATTTTTGCAAAGACATAAATGTTGTCGCCTTGTCATATGAGCTTCACCTGTGAATAATAATGGATCAACTAGGTCTCAGGTGTGTATAAAAAGAACCCCAGTACACTAGACCTTCACATCAACTGCAACTAGACCTCTGCAAACATGCCTAAGATTCACCCTGAGACTAAAGTTTTGATTATCAAAAGGCTGAAGACCAGATCCACTGCTGATGTGGCAGACACCTTCAATGTCTCTCAGCGTCAAGCACAGAGGTTAAAAAAAGATTTGAAGAGACTGGAGCAGTATTGACAAGCTCAGGTCAGGCAGACCCCGCAAGACAACTGCTCGAGAGGACCGTTTGTCGGCTCAAAAATCCAAGGCCAGCCCATTTTCCACTGCAGCAGAGCTCCACGAGACCTGGTCACCTAAAGTCCCTGTGTCAACCAGAACAGTTTGTTGGATTCTGTCTTGAAATGGCCTCCATGGTCGAATCAGTGCCCAGAAGCCAGCACTAAACAAAAGACAATTGAAAAACCGTGTGGCATTTGCCAAGGCCCACAACCTGCTAAAAGGATGGACGCTGGAAAAGTGGCAGAAGGTGGATTTTTCAGATGAATCTTTTGTTGAATTACACCACAGTCGCCGCAAATATTGCAGGAGACCTACTGAAGCCCGCATGGATCTGAGATTCACCCAGAAAACAGTAAAGTTTGGAGGTGAAAAAATCATGGTCTGGGGTTACATCCAGTATGGGGGTGTGTGAGAGATCTGCAGGGTGAAAGGCAACATCAACAGTCTAAAATACCAAGAAATCTTAGCTACCTCTTATATTCCCAACTATAAAAGAGGTCAAATTTTGCAGCAGGATGGTGCTCCATCGCATACTTCCATCTCCACATCAAAGTTCCTCAAGGTGAAGAAGATCAAGATGCTCCAGGATTGGCCAGCCCAGTCACCAGACATGAGCATCATTGAGCATATGTGGGGTAGGATGAAAGAGAAAGCATAGAAGAGGAAACCAAAGAATAATGATGAACTCTGGAAGGCATGCAAAACTGCTTTCTTTGCTATTCCTGATGACTTCATCAATAAATTGTATGAATCCTTGCCAAACCGCATGGATGCAGTCCTTCAAGCTCATAGAAGTCATACAAGATATTAAATTTGGATCTCACAGCACCACTACTTAATTTGCTGACAATAAACCGAAGAAGAACATTTGCTGTGTGATTCTTCCCTGAATTCAGAAAGGCACTACAGGCATCGCAGGTCGTATGGAAAACCTCTCCAAGAATTAAGTTTCGTTTGGGCATGATAAAAATCTAACAGGGAGAAGTAGATCCACTCAATAAAATTTGACTCCAGTCAAAGTAAAAGTGTCCCTTTATACTTTGACTTGAGTAAAAGTACAAAAGATTTTGCCTTCAAATTTACTTAAGTATCCAAAGTACTATGATTTATTATAACTATAATGTTCCTATTATCATTTTATCAGTCATAGTCAGTGCTGTTTATATTCCACCTCAAGCGGACACGGACACTGCAGTATGGGATTTACATGAGACAATAACTCTTCACCAAACACAGCATCGGGACGCTGCGCTCATTGTGGTCTCTATTGAGATTTCAATATTGCCGACCTCAAGCGCGCACTACCGAACTTTTATCAGCACATCACCTGCCCCACCAGGGGCAAAAGGACACTGGACCACTGTTACACACCATTCAAGAACAGCTACAAGGCACAATCACGTCCATCGTTTGGGAAATCGGACCATGCCTGTTTACAAACAAAGGCTGAAACAGGAAGCTCCGGTTCAGAGGGAGGTCGCGCGCTGGACTGAACAATCGATGGCCGCTCTGCAGCACTCTTTGGATGATGCAGACTGGGACATGTTTAGGTGCAGCTCTAATGACGTCAACATGTTTACAGAGGCGGTTGTGGGATTCATCGGGAAACTAGCGGATGATACGGTGCAAAAAAACACTATCAGAACGTTTTCCAACCAGAAGCCGTGGGTGGATAAAACCATCCACGACGCTCTGAGATCCAGCTCTGTTGCCTACAACACGGGGCTCGACACCGGGGACATGGACGAGAACAAGGCTGCGTCTTACAGTGTTCACAGAGCGGTGAAGGATGCAAAGCGGTGCTACGGGAGGAAACTAGAGTCACAGTTCCAACATGGTGGCTCTAGGAGCCTGTGGCAGGGACTAAGAACAATCACGGACTATAGAACACCATCTTCTAAAATGGTGAATGCAGACGCTTCTCTGGCAGACGAGGTAAACACCTTTTATGCTCGTTTCGAGGCTGCAGCTAACCACGTTCGCGGCGCTAGCGGCACAACCAGCGTGCACGCCGAGAGAGTCAGAGAGGTAACATGTTCACCATCTCGGAGCATGACGTGAGGAGGGCATTCAAGAGAGTGAATACCAGGAAGGCAGCAGGACCAGATGGCATCACAGGTCGGTTTCTAAAAGCCTGCGCTGAGCAGCTAGCACCGGTGTTCACTGAGATATTCAACCTCTCACTGGAACAGTCTGTTGTCCCCTCATGTTTCAAACAGTCCACTATTGTTCCTGTCCCGAGGAAACCCCAGCCCGCCTGCCTTAACGACTATCGCCCTGTAGCCTTGACCTCAGTAGTGTCAAGTCAAGTCAAGAAGCTTTTATTGTCATTTCAACCATATATAGCTGATGCAGTACACAGTGAAATGAAACAACGTTCCTCCTGAACCCAGGTGCTACATAGAACAACATAAAACAAACAGTACAGAACAGAAAAACACAGGGCCGAGAACTAAGATCCTCGCCACATAAAGTGCATGTGTGCAGCTGGTGCAAACAGTGCAAAAGACAACACAAGACAGTGCAAGACAACACAGGACAGTGCAGGACAATACACAATACACAAAATATAAAAATAAAAATGGAAATAGCTCCGCCAGTAAAACCTGTCGTAACAGAATAAGGTGCAGTGTAAACAGAAAGATGTAAACAGAATTTGTGCAATTCAGCAGTAGCAGCAATCAAAAATAAAGTTAACAGTGACCAAAGGATTTGGACAGAATATTGTGCAAAATAACAAGTCCCGGAATCAGCAACAGACGGCATGTAAACATTTTGCGATAGTGAAAAGTGTGATTGGTATTGAAACCTGGGTGAGCGAAGTGTATGATGGGTGTTGAGTCCGGTTTGTGCAGATCAGTCACACAGTTGTGTGTAAGTGTGTGTGTGTGTGTGTGTGTGTGTGTGTGTGTGTGTGTGAGAGAGAGTTCAGTTCAGTTCTTTGTTGAGGAGCCTGATGGCTTGCGGGAAAAAACTGTTGCACAGTCTGGATGTGGCGGCCCGAATGCTTCGGAACCGTTTCCCTGATGGTAGTAGTGTGAAAAGTGTGTGTGACGGGTGTGTGTGGTCATCCACAATGCTGTGTGCTTTGCGGATGCAGCGTGTAGTGTAGATGTCCATGATAGAGGGGAGAGAGATTCCGATGATCTTCTCAGCTGTCCTCACTATCCTCTGTAGGGTCTTGCAATCCGAGACGGTGCAGTTCCCAAACCAGGCAGTGATGCAGCTGCTCAAGATGCTCTCGATGGTCCCTCTGTAGAACATGGTCAGGATGGGGGGAGGGAGAAGAGCTTTCCTCAGCCTTCTCAGGAAGTAGAGACGCTGCTGGGCTTTCTTGGTGATGGAGCTGGTGTTAAGTGACCAGGTGAGCTTGTCCGCCAGATGAACACCAAGGAATTTGGTGCTCTTGACGATCTCCACTGAGGATCCAGCAATGATCAGTGGAGAATGGTCACTCTGTGTTCTCCTGAAGTCAACAACCATCTCTTTAGTTTTGTCGACGTTTAGAGACAGGTTGTTGGCTCCACACCAGGCTGTTAACCGTTGCACCTCCTCTCTGTATGCTGACTCGTTCTTGCTGATTAGACCCACCACGGTCGTGTCATCGGCAAACTTGATAATGTGATTCGAGCTGTGCATTGGTGCACAGTCGTGAGTCAGCAGAGTAAACAGCAGTGGACTGAGCACACAGCCCTGGGGGGCCCCAGTGCTCAGTGTGGTGGTGCTGGAGATGCTGTTTCCGATCCGGACTGACTGAGGTCTTCTAGTCAGGAAGTCCAGGATCCAGTTGCAGAGGGAGGTGTTCAGGCCCAGTAGGCTCAGCTTCTCGATCAGGTGCTGAGGAATGATTGTGTTGAATGCTGAACTGAAGTCTATGAAGAGCATCCTTACATAAGAGTCCTTGTTATCCAGATGCGAACTGCATGGGGTCCAGTGCGGGTGGAAGCTGGGTCTTTATGTGCCTCATGACGAGCCTCTCGAAGCACTTCATCCTGATGGGTGTGAGTGCAACGGGACGATAGTCATTGAGGCAGGAGACAGAAGACTTTTTCGGCACAGGAATGATGGTCGTCGTCTTGAGGCACGTAGGAACAGTGGCGCTGCTCAGGGAGATGTTGAAAATGTCAGTGAGGACATCTGCTAGCTGTTGTGCACAATCCCTGAGCACTCTGCCAGGAATGTTGTCTGGTCCAGCAGACTTCCGTGGGTTAACTCTGCATAGAGTTTTCCTCACTTCAGCTGTGGTTAGACAGAGCACCTGGTCACTGGGAGGAGGGATGGTCTTCCTCGCCACCATGTTGTTCTGCACCTCGAACCGGGCGTAGAAGTCGTTCAGCGCATCTGGGAGGGAGGCGTCACGGTCACAAGCAGGTGATGTGGTCTTGTAATTCGTGATCGCCTGGATGCCCTGCCACATGCGCCCGGTGTCTCCGCTGTCCTAATAGTGGCCGTTAATTCTCTTGCCGTGTGCGCGCTTCGCCTCTCTGATGGCACGGGACAGTTTGGCCCTTGCTGTTTTCAAGGCCGCCCTGTCCCCTGCTCTGAAGGCAGAGTCTCTTGTTTTTAGCAGCGCACGTACCTTGGCGGTCATCCACGGCTTCTGGTTGGAGCGTGTAGTGATGGTCTTGGAGATAGTCATGTCATCAATGCACTTGCCGATGTAGCTGGTCACTGTTGACGTGTATTCCTCCAAGTTGATGAAATGGCCGTTGGTTGCAGCTTCCCTGAACTTGTCCCAGTCAGTGCATTCAAAACAGTCCTGGAGAGCAGACATGGATCCTGCTGGCCAGGTTCTCACTTGCTTCCGAACTGGTCTTGAACGCCCGCTGAGTGGTCTGTATGCTGGGATCAACATAACAGAGATGTGGTCTGAGTACCCGAGGTGGGGGCGGGGCTTCGCCCCTGTATGCGCCCCGGGTGTTTGTGTAAAAAACATCCAGCGTGTTTTCTCCTCTGGTTGCAAAGTCCACATTCTGATAAAAATTTAGGGAGCAGAGTCCTGAGATTTGCATGATTAAAATCCCCGGGGTAAATAAAAAGCTCTACATCTCACAACAATGAACTCCAGCAGCGATGAGCAGTAGGTAGAAACAAGCACAGAGTTCTTACACCATTCCGTGTTGATGTAAACACACAGACCGCCGCCGCGAGTCTTACCGCACAGAGCTGCATTCCTGTCGGCACAAAACGCGGCTAGCCCGTCCAGCTGGATGGCGGCGTCCAGAACTCTGTCGCTCAGCCACGTCTCAGTAAACACAAAAACGCAGCAGTGTCTGTACTCACGCCGAGTAGCTTGTTGGAGTCTGATGTAGTCTAGTTTATTGTCCAGGGAGCAGACATTTGCCATCAGTAGTGATGGTAGAGCGGGCTGGCTAGGGTTAGCTTTTAGCCTAGCATTAGCACCTGCTCGCTTTCCGCGCTTCTGTTTTCTCGCGCAGCGCTTCCGATTCCCCCTCCTCCGCCGCAGGCGATGCCGAGGACTGGAGGCCTGGTTCTCGGAGCACACCGAGGTCGCGTAGCTTCTGCCACAGGTCATCATTAATGGTGTTGTTTGGGTTGTTTCTGAGTTCTTTCAGGGTTTTTCGGTTGTACACAGGGACACCGGTTGCTCTGATGTCCATGTGTTGTGTAAGGCGGGCTACAAAGTGAGAGTAGCACCATTTTGGGTCCGGAGCGGCCCCTGCGAGCTACTGCCGCGCCGCCATCTTGGAATCGAAGGCTTGTATAATGAAGTGCTTTGAGGGACTGGTCAGAGACTTTTTCACTGCATCACTACCAGACACCTTGGACCCATTACTGTTTGCGTACTGTCAGAACCATTCTACTAAGGACGCTATTGCTCATCTCCTCCACACCACGATGAGCCACCTGGACCAAAGAAATGGGAATTATACAAAGATACTGTTTGTTGACTAGAGTTCAGTATTTAGCACTATAATTCCCTCCACACTCACCTGTAAGTTAGAGGTCCTGGGACTGTGACTGTGCCAGCCGCTGTGTCAATGGATCTCTTACTTCCTGACTGACAGACCACAAGCCGTACGGGTGGGAAAACACACCTCATCCACCCTCACCCTCAGCACTGGAGCTCCCCAGGGTTGTGTTCTAAACCCCCTGCTGTACTCATCAAGTTTGCTGACGACACTGTTGTGGTGGGCCTGATCTCCAACAACGATTAGACGGCCTACCTAAAGGAGGTTAAAAACCTAGAGAGATGGTGCCAGGAGAACAACCTTCTCCTGAACGTCAGCAAGACTAAGGAGTTGATCGTGGATTTCAGCACAAAGCAGAAGCGGTCATACCAACCGCTAAACATCAGCAGGACTCCAGTGGAGCAAGTGGACAGTTTCCGGTACCTAGGTGTTCACATCACACAGGACCTTTCTTGGTCCTGTCATACCAACACCCTGGTGAAGAAGGTCCGGCAGCATCTGTACCATCAGAGACGCTTAAGGGACTTTAAACTACCCTCTCAGGTGCTTAAGACTTTTTATACCTGCACCATTGAGAGCATTCTGACAGGTAACATTTCCTAGTTCGGGAACAGCACCATGCAGGACAGGCAAGCCCTTCAGAGGGTGGTGCAGTCAGCTGAACGTACCATCCACACCGAGCTCCCTAACCTGCAGGAAATCTACAGCACGCAGTGCCAGACCAGAGCTAGGAAGATTATGAAGGACCTCAGCCATCCCAACAATGGACTCTTTGTTGCGTTCAGGGAAACGCTTTCGCTCCCTGAAAGCGAACACAGAGAGAATGAGGAGGAGCTTCTTCCCACAGGCCATTCGGAGTTTAAACCAGGGAACACCCAGAATCTAAAAGCTGGTCACTCTCTCTCCATCATAACACTTCTGCAAATATTTTTTTTCTTTCTTTTTGCACTACAACACTTTAAACCCTGGACAGTCACTTTAACTGTGGACTTGCACAGCACAGTGCACTTTATACCACACCATACCGCACACGTTCACTTATACCACACCATACCGCACACGTTCACTTATACCACACCATACCACACACGTTCACTTTAAGGACAATCACATCAACCACCTTATGTGATTATTGTTTACTGTACATAAGCAAATCCTGTTACTGTACATAAGCCTACCCTGTATCCATAAACATACCCTGTATATACAATTTTTCCTATTTTTCCTATATATATATCTTTTATCTTTATATATTTTTATATTTTACATAGTTTATTGTTTTTATTTATCTGCCTTCTTTTTTTCCATTGTTTTATTTTTCCCCCCCATCCTATTCCCCTTATGCCGGACAATCGTACAAAGCATTTCACTGCATGTCGTACTCTGTATGTATGTATGTGTATGTGACGAATAAAATTTGATTTGATTTGATTTGATTGATTTGATTTGAAGTCTGCACTGTAGATGGTGAAGAGGAACGGGGCCAAAACCAAATCCCTTCCTTGTTCATGATAAGGAAGAATTTTTTTTATAAAAATCATGTGTAACATTTGTGTTATCATTTATATATTGTAAATCTTCATACCATAACAGTACCTAGTTTGTTGCTTATATAGAAAAGGAGCATGTATGTGTCCAGGTGTTTCCAAACTTTTGCCAGACGATATGACAGAAGTTGGTTTAAAATGTCTCTGAAGCCCTCTAGTGGCAGACGAACATTTAACTCTGTTTAACCAATGTCTTTGGGGACACCACATAGGTTTTAAAATGTATGTTACAACCCTAATATTTTGGTGACATGTAACATGCAAAATATGTTACCTGGATTTTGTGACAAACAAACATAAGTACATTAAAGTCTCATAATAAACCTGAGACCCTGGTCCCAGAGTCTAGTGGTCATCTAAACGTTCACATATCTAATGGCCATTTCCTAAACGCCATTTCTGTAAAGCTACCAAGTTTAATGGGCATGTCCCAAGCTCTCTCAAGTTTAATTGCCTTGTCTCAAACATCCATTGATTTTTTTTTGTCCAAGGCCAATTGTTAAGTTTTAAATTCTCCAAAATCTAATAACCATTTAAAAAGCACTCTGAAGCCCAATTCTAGTGGTCATGGCTTAAGTCCTCTCAAGCCTAATGGCCAAGTTCAAAATGCTTTGAAATGCTTATGTCCAAAACAGTCCTATGTCTAATGGCCATGCCCCAAAGACTCAAGTGTAAAACACTGCTTAAAAAGTTTGAAAGTCTAATGGCCATTTCCTCACATCTCTCAAATCTACTGTCCATATTGAAAACATTCCATTGTCCAATGGCTTGGGATTGTTTTTGAACACACCCATTAGACTTGTGAGCATTTGAGTCGCAACTATTAGGCTTGGGAACATTTGGGAAATTATTGGAACATTAGACCTGGCAGTGTGTAGACTTAAGAGTGGTCGAGAAATTACCTTTAGACTTAGGATCCATTACTTTTAGCTGTTTGACACTACGACCACCACTGCCATTTCCATCCTTTTAGCAAAATCTACCACCATCTGCCCTTCTACATTCCTCTCCTTAAAGCCATACCTACCATCACCTCCTCATGACCTCTGTTCCCTTCACCTACATGCCCATTAAAGTCTGCCCCAATCACCAATCTTTCATTCCTACGTTCACCTTCTACCACTTAATCTAACTCACTCCAGAATGTTTCCTTCTCCTCCATCTCACAACCCACTTGTGAAACATAAGCACTGATGACATTAATCATCACCTCTTCAACTTTCAGCTTCACGTTTATCACCCTATCAGAAACTCTCTTCACCTACACTACACTCTTACTGTACTCTTCCTTCAGAATCACCCCTACACCATTTCTCTTTCCATCCACACCATAATAGAACAGTTTAAACACCTCCAATGTTCCTGGTCTTACTCCCATTCCACTTGGTCTCCTGAACACACAACATATCTACCTTTCTCCTCTCTATCAAATCAGTACCAACCCGAACCTCCACTCTCCTACACTTCTCCTTTTCCTGCTGTCTTTGTAGACGTCTTCCTCCTCTCCTTCTCCTTCAGCCAACAGTAGCCCAATTTCCACCGGTACCCTGTTGGTTAACGATACCTGTGGCGGTCGTTGTTAACCCGAGCCTCGAACGATCCGGGATGAAATTCTGATTCCTGATCCGCATATTTGATTTGGCGCATGTTTTACGCTGGATGCCCTTCCTAACGCAACCCTCCCCATTTATCCGGGAAGAATCTTATAAACACCGATTTTCATCGGAGATGCGATGCAAAACGAATGGAAATTTATTTGAGAGAATATCTTGCGCGATGCGCTTCAAAGGGAATGAAGTGAGCCTTGCAAAAGTCATTCCACCCAAGGGAACAAAAAGGTTTGTGAGATATTGGAGAAAGCATGTTATATAAGGTACAAGTATGTTATTTTTACATTTCTGGTTTACTCCAATGCTAGGTATTACCTCTTTATAAATAAGGGGAATTATTTCTTGTTTTTAATATAAATACATTCATTTAAATTCTTGTAGTCATTAGTAAAATGTTCTTGTGGTGTTCCATTAAATAAGTCACTCTTTGTGTCAGGACTGCTGAGGGACCTGGTTTCTATCACCTTATATTTCTCAGTGATGGAGTTGCATCTAGTCATAATCCTGATTTATACCGGTGAGAGAAAAGATTTGACATGTTTTGTATTGAATATTCATCAGCAATCAGCACATATTCTGCTCATAATTCAATCTGGTTGAAATATTCTAGATCTTGCGCTTACTCAAAAAAAAATCATGTTCAATAACTGTAACAAAAACTTTCAGACAAAGTCAGCGGTGATGTTGAAGATTATTATTTAACTCCTATAAACATGTTTTGTAGCATACATTCTATTAGCACTTAATGTTATTAGGATTTAAAACGGTTCTAAATCCATCAAATAAAGTCAAAAGAAATCTGGCTTGAAATGAGTCAAATTACAAAAATACTTGTGATTTTTGATAATAGTTGCACTTTTGCAACATCAGTGCATTGAAACAGTTCTATAACATTTTCAATTATTTTAAGAATTCATACACAAAATCGAATTTTGCTGTCAATCATGCTGTTTCTTAAGCTTTTCTTAATTGCTGAGGTGTTGCTTTTCGATCAGCTCTAATTTAAACAAAACATCTGGATGTAATTAGCAGTGGTCTTTGGCAACAACGTAAATGTAATTCGTTACTGCTGAATCCAGTCAGCAAACAAATTTGGCCCAGATTAGGCATCCATCTGGCACAGTTGGCATTCATCTTGCACTGGCATACAGCATGTGGGCAAACATGGCCCGGTTTGGCAGAGGTGGTACCGTTTTTAAGGCGGCTCACAAGACATGGGCCAGATGTCATTTAGGACCAGTTATGGGTATTTAACTTGGGCCAGTTATGGCCCATGTGTGGCCCTTGTCTGGAATCCAGACCTGGTCCACACTAGGACCGTAATTCATTGCGGAATGTGGGCCAAGCAAAAGCTGGTTGTGTGGGCCGGAGCTGGGCCAGAGAAAAATTGCTATGTGGGAAGTAGTTTTTTCGTGTTACTTCACTTTAACTTCACGAGATTTAAAAGTCAAATATCTGACTTCGGAATCAGTCGGTTCCTTTGTGTAATAAAGAGGAATAAATGATGAAAGGAACTCGAACTTGCCACAACATACGTGGCCCTATTTGCGTTTATTTTGTTGTTTTTTTAAGAAGTTAAAAAGAAGGTTTTGGTCTCAGGATAATTTTAAAAGGTATCGGTGTGCTAAGAGTAACATTTGAGTCTTTTTATATAAAAGTCGATTAAGCAGGAATGTTAATAGGAACATTGGAGCAATATTAAATCATAGTACTTTGGATTCTCAAGCACATTTGAGGGCTTGAGAATCCAAGTTTTTTCTTTTACTGAAATCATATTTTACCAAGTAGATCTACTTTAACTCAACTCTACGGTTTGTGTATTTGTGTCCACCACTGATAATTAGGCATACTGCATAAAAGCAGCAATAAACCTGGAGGAAATTGATTTAAAAAAGACAGCAGTGGTGTTTATGTACCTGTACAATTAAACAATTTAGTGAGTGAAAATGCCTCTTTGCACTTGTGCTGCTTGGTGCGAAAAAAGATGAGAAAAATCTGTATAAACTGTTCCACACAGGTGTCGTCCACCTCGTCCTGTCAGTCCCTCACAAGTACTTTCTGTTTCAAGAGGGGAAAACATGGAACGACGCTCAGGCTTATTGCCGAGCTAATTACGACGACCTGGCGGTTATCAAAAGCGCCGAGAACGTGATTGAATTTCAGAGTGAAGTGCAAAGGCAAAACTTCAGCTCCAGCGCATGGGTTGGAATGTACAATGACGTAAACAGTTGGCGCTGGTCTCTTGGAAATGAACCGGTCGGTTTAAAAACGTGGGTTGCAGTTTTGAAACAGCCTGACAACAAGATTCCAGAGGAGTTGTGTGGTGGGATCGATCTATTAGGCTGGTTGGATGATTCATGTAAAAATGTACATCCGTTTGTGTGCTTTGATGGTAAGTTGTTTTTTGTGTTCGCATTATGCAACGGCTTTATATGGGTGCACTAAGGCTACATCCACACTAATCCGGATCAATCGAATATAAATATAAAAACGGCGTTTTCGTCGAAAAAACTTTCCGCACTTCCTCATTTTCAATCGTTTCCCAAAAGTCGCTCATCCGCACCGAAACGTCTGAAAATGCTGACAACACAAAAACACGAGACTCTTCCACCTGCGTCATTTCCGCCTGCCGTTCCTTTACTTTCCACCGATGACGTCAATGTGTATCATTTTTCAAAAACAGTCCACGTTCGCTATGAGAAAAACAGCGTTTTCCGCTGTATGTATCCACTTTAGAGAGCGTTTTTAATAACGCTACAATTTCGTTGACTGAAAAAAAAAAAAACAGCGCCCCGGTGTGGACGGGAGGCCAAAATGGTGAGAAAAACACGGGATTTTCGAAGGAAAACGGATTAGTGTGGACGTGACCTAAACTGACATGCGTTCCAAAAGTGTCTGAGATAACAAACAGAAAACTTACCTAAATATAT
Organism: Silurus aristotelis; assembly: GCF_946808225.1. Classification (NCBI taxonomy): domain Eukaryota; kingdom Metazoa; phylum Chordata; class Actinopteri; order Siluriformes; family Siluridae; genus Silurus; species Silurus aristotelis. The sequence continues at coordinate 29,206,974 of NC_139585.1, forward strand.
TCCTGGCAGAAAGTGCTAAAAGCATCATGCTTCTCTTTTTTTTTTTGCAGACAGGTACAGTGGTAGTAACAGCTACATCAGCTTGTCATCTGAGGTGATGCTCAGAGTTACTGCAGACAGCATCACACAGACCTGGCCGGTGCTCGAAACCAAACGGAACAGTCAGCTATACAGTCAAAGATCCTTTTATTCTCTTGGATTGGTCTGTTCAGAGATGGCTGGAAGTGGGCAGATGGGACAAACTTCTCCACCATTTCATGGATGTCTGGAAAACCTGATAATGTCCAAGGAGGACAAAACTGTGGCTATTTAAATAATGGTCAAGCAGTGAATGCGCCATGTTCAAATATATTGCCTTTCTTTTGTCATTCTTGTAAGTTAATATCTAATTTCAGATCCATTTTAAACTGATTTGAGTATGTTAATTATGTGTGTGTGTGTGTGTGTTCATTTCCGCATGAAGTAATTACAGGAAGGAAACAGTATCTGCATATTAAGCTGGTGTCCAATCAGAATCTGTATGATGCTGCAGTACAGGCAGCAATTTTGGAGAAGGTTGGTTTCATTCATACTTCGCTATTTTGATACACAGCGTGTATGTTACTCCCAAAACCTTTATCAAGAGTCTTTAACAGAACGTATGCATAATCCGATTGTTGTATTGACGGTTATGTTCTGCTCTTTAGATCAAACAGAAACTGAAGGATCATGGGATGGCAGAGAATGCCACTGTGAAATGGAGAGAGCAACCAGATGGTCTGGTGTTTCACAAGGAAATGAAATAATGCTGTTTTTGGAGTTAAGACTTGGCTTCTATCCATCTATGTATCTAGGGTTAGGGTTAGGGTTTAACGTATGATAGATGTAGTGGATGTGTAGGATTATACCAAGGTTAGTCTGAATACTGGATTGTTATTGGCTGAAAGTATAGGCACTCAGTTTAATCGACATTTAATCAACATTAATCAACATAATGGCATACAGTTCTAGTTCTATACAGTGAAATCGCAACTGTACACATTTCCTTACTAATCTAAATGGAGGATTTTCACATGTAGTTTAACTGAATAGAAATGTAGATTCTAGATCTAACAACACGTGTCAAGTAAATTCGGAAAATGAAGCGTTAATTAGATCCATTCCGTCAATTTTGCGCTCTAAACATCAAGGATGGCTTTAAATTCTCAATGCTGCCAAGTGTCCACGGTATAAGTTGATAATTCACACGGTGTGACACGATTTTATTGCTCTTCACCGCGGGCTTTTATTCACCTCCACATCATAACTTACTTCCTGTAACACACAACTAGCAGTGGATTAGGAATAGTGCAGGGCAAGTGATTTGAGTATTTATTTTACTTGTTTTAATTAAGAAATGTAACAGATGTGAAACATTTCCGTTGAAATAAAATTACTTTTAATATTGTACTGCATTATTATGATTGTTATTATTATTATTATTATTATTATTATTATTATTTTCTTGCAATCAGTCATCCTAATGACAATTTCTTCCTATAAGTTTTACTGTGTATATGCTCGGCTATGCACTGTATCTATCTTCACCATAGCTAACAGGTTTATCATTTTTATTTGTAGTGGATATTCTTTGTTTGCTAAAAATATAAAAAGTATATCTGCACTTGCAGTCACTAGAGATATTTTCTGCGACCAACCATTATCTTTGAGAGCAATGGAATAGGGGAAGTTTGGTCAGAATCACAGGAAGTGCCTTGTGGCCATTGAGGGAATTTTTTGCAGTGGTTCTGGCCAAACGTATGGTAACCATCTGCCACGCTCCCGGTCTTTCTGAGGATGTTGCTCTGCTTACCTGCTCTGCTGAGGATATCACTCTGCCTTCCTACATTGCAGAGAGCATCAGGGCAGTTCCTGGCCTTGCCAAAGATGTACCTCCCTCACTTTGCACCATCACGAATGCCACTCTATTTGCCTGCTATGCTGAGGCCATTTTTCCACCTGGCTTCTCCACTAAGGGTGTTGCTCCACTTGCTGTGTGTTGTACTTTGCACCTTTAAGCAACCTGGAGAGCATGGGCTCCACCTTGACTCGTGACCCCCCACCCCCGGAAACACACACAAAGCTTTGTGGTGGCTGTCACTCCTGTGAAATCACATGAAACAAAGGAAATCTTCTTTAAATTCCCAGGCCCCCACTGGAATGATCTTTCTGTACATTCTGAGTTTCACATTAATGGGGGGCTCTGTCAGGATTATGATCCTGGACTTTGATTTCCATCAGCCATTATATCATCACATAGTCTTATTTTCAAATTTCTAATGAGTGGCATGTGTGTGGAGTCGATCTGCTCAGAATGGTGAAGTCTGCTTACTAGTTGGAGGTTGGACATGGATACCTTCCCTTGTGTGTTAAACCTGACATAAATTAAGCATGAATTAAGCAAACGTTTGCTAGTTTTTTTTTTTATTGTAAATGCAAAATTGTTGTTGAATGCCTTTAATAACCCACTTCGTGCAACACTGTTAAGGGAGAGGCACTGATGTTACAGGATGGGGAAACCATCAAGAGTACAATTGATTCCATCTAAAACAGGGGAGCAGTGCTGAGAATAACCAAAAGTAGATATCAGACTTCAAGGTACTGTGGCTGAGGACATGGAACAACAATGAAAAACGCAATCCTAACTCCCACGCAGTGAGGGCCTGTTTGGCAGCTTATTTCACAATGTTGTTAGCTAAATTATTGCCCTTGCCCTCATATGAGGGACCCAAGGAATGACCTCTGACCTTGACAACAACAAGATGAAGTAAGAAAATGCATGCAGGCAAAAGATCAGAAACATGAGTAGCATAAGAAAAAATTTGCCATCAGCTGCCTTAAAGTCCGTCGTTCGCCAAATAGTACCAAAGTCATTCCCTGTGCTGAAAGCATACCATGAATCAGTGTTAAAACCTGAACTTTAAAAGTGTACTAGACCTAGTTATTCAAACCATTTAGGCAGCTTGGCCGGACTGAAATGGAAGAGCAGCCTAATACTGAGATCTTAATACTGAGAATACAGAGAAGGGTTGAGGTCAGAGCTCTATAGAGGGCTACTCAAGATCTTTCACTCCAATCCATGTAAACCAGATCTTCATGGAGCTCATTTTGTGCACAGCTGTATTGTCATGCAGGAACATGCAGAAACAGGTTTGGATCTTCTAGCTCAAGTGAAATTTAAAGCTACCTCATCCAAACACATTCTATACAATTGTGACAACTTTGTGTTAACAGTTTTGGGTAGAACCATATGTGGCTGGGAAAAGTCAATATAGTGTATAATTGCCAACAATGGTTTTACAACAAAGTATTAATGTTCATAATTTGTGGTGTTTAAATACAATTGAAATGCACTTATCAATGAAACAATTAAGTAATTCAAATATAAGTACGCTTAAATATGAAGTGGAGATGCACTGGATATATTCTAAAAAAAAAAAAAAAAAAGGTTCCAAAAAAACCCAAATTCGTCGAGGCCACTTGGGGCAAAATTTGTTTTCGCTTCACTTCTCCCCAGCTTTTTTTGTTTTTCAAATAGTTATCCAAATGAACAGCGCAGAGGTTGCGGTTGGTGTTCTTTGACTATCAATGATTGAACTCTTTCAAATGTGCAGTGAATTCTAACCAAAATTCAAGTATTACATTTTTAAAAGTTATCCTTTTGTTTATAAAAGACAGAGAAATTCAAGTTAAGAAAACCTCCCAACATGTGCTATACTGGAGATGCTCAAACTGACTTACCCAGTCATCTAGGCTCCCAGTCAAATTTGGCCTTTTCCCAAATACTTAAAAGTCTATGTCCCAAAAGCCATGTCCCAAATTATCCATAGTCTAATGGCCATTTCCTAAATACTCAAGTGTTTATTAGCCCTGTGTTGCTCTCACAAGTACATCGAATAAACGGTGTCTTGTCACTTTGTCAGTTGCTGATGTGAACATGAGTACCTTTTTAAATGCACAGAACATCCATAGGGATCTAATATGGATTCCATATTTACCAATAAGGCAAACCAATCAAACTCAAGGTCCTCGCGCCACTTCCAGCCTGCATATTCATTATATCCAGGCTGCAAGGTCATATATTTGAACCATAACTGCTATATAAGTTATAATAGTAATATGTTTGACTCGATGGGTCCTGAAACGATGCCCCATTTAAACCTACAGGCTACTCATCCACAATCAACCATCTGAAAATGCTAATGTCTTTGTAGAGCACATTATGTTTTTATGATGTTTCAATCGTCATTCATTTCATTTACATTTAGGGAATTTAGTCTACAGTCTAATCAGTCTACAACTGATTTTTTTATAAACAAAGCAAAGGTCTTCACCCGTCGCGTGAAGATAGCCAGGGACTCCTGTTTGGACATCTAGGGGAAGTTTATTTCACCACCTCGGTGCCAGAACAAAGAAGAGCCCTTAAGGATACTTACCTCTCATTCTAAGAGAAGGTGGTACCAGTCGAGCAGTGCTGGAGGATCTCAGACAGCGTGGTGCAGTGCGAGGTGTGATGAGGTCTCTGAGGGTAGATTGGTGCTGGTCCATTTTTGGCCTTGTAGGCATCAGTGTTTTGAATCTGATACGTGCAGCTACTGGAAGCCAGTGGATGAAGCAGCAGTGGGGTGGTGCGGGAGAACTTGGGCAGATTAAACGCAATTCGTGCAGTGGACAAATAGGGTTCAGACTAAAACCTGCCATAAAGAGAGCTGCAGTAGTCGTCTCAAAACGACAAAAAACTGAACAAGCACTTGAGCAGCCTGTGTGGACAGAAATAATCGAATCCTTCTGATGTTGTAGAGAAGGAACCGACAAGAATGAGTCACATTCCCAACATGTGAGGAGAAGGACAGTTGATTGTCCAAAGTTACCGCAAAGTTGCAATCGGTGGCTGAAGGGGAGAGCAGAGAAGTTGGAGTGTAGTTGAATTCTCAGATCCTTTAGATGAATCACCGGGAATGACGAGCAGTTCGGATTTTTTTAACTAGTGTAAACATTAGACACAGTATTTAAGTTTGGCGATTAGAAAATCTAAGAGCTTTAGTCGGTGCAGTACCCATGTTGGCCGAGAGGTGGCGGTAAAATCGCGCAGCGTTTCACTGTCTGGAAAAGGAGACGAAGAAGAACGCTCTGCGAATCATCATCATCACCACCACCACCATCATCATCATTATTATTACTGTTGTTATTATTATTATTTCAAATCATTCCTTTGATTGAATTTGATCCACGCGTGCAGAGGATAAAGTAAGTTCCCGGAAGTGTTGGGGGTGGGGGGGATTTTAAACACTTTAACGTGGAGGTTTTAAATTGAATTATAGCCAAAATATACGTTTATAAACTGCGAGTATGACGTCACAATATGTCCATGATTATATACGTGGTCATACTGCATTATAACACGTGGACTCATGTGTTTTGAATGAAATGGAGCTCAAGCAATGGGGTTATTATTATTATTATTATTATTATTATTATTATTATTATTATTATTATTATTATTATTATTTTAATTATGTGGTTTTTAAATGGCAATATTCTTAATAGAAAACCTTAACCGTACCCTCATCCTTTTAATATAATAATAATAATAATTAAATAATAATAAATTATGACATTACAGAATGTAGTACATAATTTACTGGGAGAGAACCAGGAGAAATATGACACCATTTTTTCCAAATGTAATTTTCTCTAGAAATTATGTGTGTGTGTGTGTGTGCGCGTGTGTGTGTGTGTGTGTGTGTGTGTGTGTGTGTGTAATAAAGGATGACCGAGGTGGAGTTGTCCTGCTTGGCGTGTGTCAAGATGTTCCTGCACGCGAGTGTGTATCCGCGCTGCAGCGTGAACGGCCTGCTGTTGGCCCCTGCAGGAGGAAGAGGAGTGTGTGAGGAAGGTGTGTGTGTGACGGATTGTGTTCCTCTTCTGCACTCACATCTTTCACTGGCCATGAGCGCCCAACTCGCCCTCACACAGGTACACACCGGTGCTCCTCCGTCCACTCAAACCCCACAAGACCGGAGCTTTAGCAGGCGGCGTCTAATTTTACAGTAAAATCATAAAGCATGGACGATGTCCTTCTCTTTCTGTGCAGGTGGACGTGTGGTGTTCTCAGACGCAGCAGAGGATCGTGGGGTATTACCAGGCAAACGCTAATCTGGCTGACAACAGGTGATGTGATTTTCAGGGGATAATTACAACATCAATAACTGAAATAGAATACGTTTTTTTTTTTTTTTTTTACATAAACATTTGTGAACATCAACATTTGAAGAGTTTACATTTTTAAAACTATTTAAAAAAGGTTAATATTTAAAATAATATTTTATAATAATTTATATAAAAAATTGAAAAAAGGTACTTTTTTTATTATTTTGATTAAATCGAGTAATCAATTAAATTGGCACAAATTAAATTGATAATAAAAATTCAGTAAATGAAAAAAATTTAATTCAGTAGTTTACATCTGTTCGCTTCCATTTGGTTAATAAACATGTGTATACAAGTGAGTTTTACATTTAATATTTACTTTTCTAAAAACATTCCTTCCATCCTTCATTTATTCGCTCCCTCGATATGTGGAATTTTCAGGATTTATTTCCTTTTATTGGAAATTCTTGAAGCTGGACATAAAACGCTAAAGAATCCATAGCGCTAACATTAACCGCTAGCCACTTCCGTTATAAGTGGCTAACAGCGATATGGATTCTTTATCGTTTTCCTGAATGCGCAAAACAAATCGTATTTCCAGGATGGAGTCGAGAAGCCACAATGAATTTAGTTCCTTTTATATATATATATATATATAAATACCCCTGCCATTGTTATGTATGTTTTCAAGTTTAATAATAATATTAATAATAAAAATGAGCTGAAAGTGTGAGGAAGAGACTAAACAAACTTGCAGTCCGACACCTAAAACGTTCCTGAGGAAACTCGGAATGTAACTATGTTCTGCACTTAAATTGAATTGCATTCGGTACACGAAAAATACCGGTACGAATACTTCTACCATAAATATAAATGTAGTGGTTAAGGTATTGGACTTTGGATCCGAAGGTCATGAGTTCAAATCACAGCCACACCAAGTTTTTGACTCATGAGGATGCCGATGTGCACAAAGATAGCTCCATGAAGATCTGCTTCACATGGGTCGCGGTCAGGTGTCCACAAACTTTTGTCTCTATAGTGTATCAGATCTAATTATTTGATTGAATGTTTATTCGTGCTAATTTTTTGGGGATTTGTCGTCTCCTTCTGGCAGGTTATGGGAACTGCACTACTGAACTCTGTACCACTTTAGAAAACATATTTATATCGATTTGATATTATAGTTTAAAAAAATGGCCTGTACAACAATTTAACAACAGCGTACATGAAAAACAGACCAGTAACCACCTCATTAGTGTGTGATAACAAGAGTAACCTGTGTTTTTCATATTTTTATTTTTCAGTCCGACTGCATGTGCTTTCAAAATGGCTGACAAAATCTTGGAGAACAGCAACAATGCGGTGTTACTGATGGTATACACACACACACACACACACACACACACACACACACACACATTAATATGTTTCTATAAATATACATCACGTGTCCATGTGTATAATTAAACTCCGTCTGTCTTAGATTGATGGAAAAAAAATGTCACCTGGATATCGTGTTCCTCCAATAGTGATGTACGAACATAAAGACTCGCGGTGGACCTTAAAAGACAAACACACGTAAGTGTATTAAAGTCCCCTACTGAGGCTGTGAGCCCTGTCCCATCGCTCCCGAGGCTCTGTCCCAAATGTTCAGGAGTCTAATGGTCATTTCAGAAATGCTCCCTTTGTCCAATAGTTGTCTCCCAATTGTTTTGGAGACTGGCCATGTCCCAAGTAGTCCTGTCTAATGGCCATGTCCCAAATGCTCCTGAGTGCAATGGAGTGCAAAACACTCCAGAGACTAATGGCCATGTCCCAAACACTCCAGAGACTAATGGCCATGTCCCAAACACTCCAGAGACACAGATACACTCCAGAGACTAATGGCCATATCCCAAACACTCCAGAGACTAATGGCCATGTCCCAAACACTCCAGAGACTAATGGCCATGTCCCAAACACTCCAGAGACACAGATACACTCCAGAGACTAATGGCCATGTCCCAAACACTCCAGAGACTAATGGTCACATCCCAAACACTCCAGAGACTGATGGTCATGTCTCAAAACACTCAAAAAACTAATGATCATGTCCTAAACACTCCAGAGACTAATGGTCACATCCCAAACACTCCAGAGACTGATGGTCACGTCTCAAAACACTCAAAAGACTAATGATTATGTCCCAAACACTCCAGAGACACAAATACACTCCAGAGACTAATGGTCACATCCCAAACACTCCAGAGACTAATGGTCACGTCTCAAACACTCAAAAGACTAATGGTCACATCCCAAACACTCCAGAGACTGATGGTCACGTCTCAAACCTTCAAAAGACTAATGGCTATGTCCCAAACACTCCAGAGACTAATGGCCATGTCCCAAACACTCCATAAACTAATGATCATGTCCCAAACACCCCAAAGACTAATGGCCATTTTCCAAACATTTCAGAGACTAATGGCCATGTCCCAAATGCTCCTGAATTTTAAGGTCATGTTCCAAACACTCCTTAGTCTAATGTTCAATGTTATAATTAGATATAGGACACTCGTGACCATACAACACCTACAGAACGCTTTGTGAGTGTTTTATTTTTCTATTTCTTTACAGAATAATGCTCCACCAGTGGGAAGAAACTCGAGCAATCACCTCTCAGTTACTAAACTCTAAAGACCACATGCTGTTGGTTGATTTCGACAGCCATCTGGATGACATCACAAAAGACTGGACCAATCAGAAACTCAACAGCAAGATCACGGAGCTCATCTGTCCAGCTAACGGCAACATGTGAACATTAACGTCATCACCGTCCGGAAAGCGTGCGAAGAAAACAGCGAATTCTTTGGAATCAAAATTCTAGAACTTTTTATTATTTATTTTTATTTCATTATATATTTTTTGTATTTATTAATAATGAATACTTAATTCATGTTCTGCCTGTATACATCGGAGTATAATAAATGCGATTAAAAAGAATTTTATATTGAAGTTAATTTATATATTAATTAATATGAATTAATTTGTATTGATTTGTTTATGTAATAATGACTTACATTGAATTATGAGTTTATATTTATTGATCGTTGGGGATGGCAACAGTTCTGAGTGTATTCATAAAGTGTATTTTCTCAGGACACAAAATGTTGTTAATTTTCTTTATTTGGTAAAAGATAATAAAAAAAATTCTCAAAACAATTGCATAGAAAATGTCCATTAGTGTGTGTGTGTGTGTGTGTGTGTGTGTGTGTGTGTGTGTGTGTGTGTGTGTATATAAAAGTCCTATTAAACTACAGAATTGTTTTGTATGTTTAGGACATTTTTGTCCTGGAATCCTTTACATGATTTCTACAACTAGAAGTTCAAGACAGTAATATTTTTAATGTTGTTTACTTACATTAAAAAAATATTTTATATAATTTACTGCCTAAGAAGCAATGCATTATTTTATTTTTTTTCTTGCCATAACAAAAGTTGTTTTCTCGTTATAACTACTTCGTGATTTCGACATAACAAACCTTCTTTCCTTGTGATCATTATTTATTTATTTAGATTTTTTTTTTTTCTGTGTATTCGGCATAAGAGCAAGTAATAACTTGAATAACTCGAATAGAGATTTCAGACGCCGATACTCTGTACTCCACGATACACGGCAGAAATATTCACAAGACGCGAGATTTCGTTGAGATCACAGGAAAACATCGGTTGTGTTGAGATCGTTAGAAAACAAGGAGTAAAAAAAGCATATCGTCTTAGGACTTACTTAGATGACGTACTTTAGTGTAAATTCTTCACCCTTTTTGACTTCCAACAAAATTGAGCAACAGTGCCATCTGTTGGTACACAGAAGTGGCGCACGACCACTAATGGTAAATTTTAGCAAAATTAGCAAGGACAGGCATCAAAAAACCAAACAATTTAGGTTGATTCCTGTTTTACTGCGTATTAAACCTGCACTATATGATCAACAAATCATATGCACCACCATGCACTCTCACACTTTATGTACATTACTGATCTGTATCCCTACTTAATACCCACACTGTCTATACTGTCTCACATTGTCTGTATTGTCTTGTATTGTCTTGTATAGTCTGTTTTTGTCTTGTCTTGTCTGTTTTGTCATGTATAGGTTTTATTTATGTCTGTACTTTTGAGAGTCACTAACAGCTGGAACCAAGTTCCTTGTGTGTGTCAACACACTTGGCCAATAAACCTGATTCTGATTCTGATAGGCAAACAAGTTTTACTGTTTTTTTTTTTTTACCTTTGTGTAGTGAAATCAAGTGTATATATTTTTTTTACCACAGCATGTTAAAATTTCCTACACTGATCAATCAGAAGAGGTTGATTTATTTTCTATAAAAGCAGCAATATCCATAGATCAGATCACAGGTCATGGATCTAACACACTATTATCGCATAAGTAACAGCAGATGTTCCACACAAAGATTTCCAAAAATAGATTAGTAATGCGGGCATGAAGCATAGAAATGTGTTATTGGGATAAGACATTTATTTAACATTTATAGAAAGAGTGTCAGTCTGTTCAATTCACTTTTCAAAAGGCGTGAAATGGAGACAGACTGGCAAAGGGACGACCGTGGCTACCTACAGCGGCTATAATGTGCATGAGAACAGGAACTAACAGTACATACAACCATCAACGTATAAAACTTGCACTGTGCCGTCGCTTAATAAATAAAAAAAATGTTGTCCAGGAGTAAAAATAACAATTCCTGATGTGCTGATCATCATAATGATATAATAATGCCAATTTAAATGTTTGGTTTTTTTTGTACTCATGAAAAAGATCTCCTCTAAACAAGGACATTTGCAAAAGTCAATAAAATTGCTACGGGGAATTAGCAACGATGTGTTGGGTTTTTCCCCCGTGTATTAGTGTTTTACAATAGAAATATCGGTTTTGTTGATAGTTTTGAAAATACATAATGTCGTGAAAGGAGGAACTTGAAATGCTCGGTGTAGTGCGTACTCGAAATCCCTCACAAACATTTCTGCAGACGTCACACAGACTAGAGCAGATCGATGCTGAGTTAGTGCACAGTGAGCGTCTGTTCGGAAAACTCCACCAGGTTGAGCGTGATTTCTCCTGATGGAGACTGCTGAGCCAAGCTTTGAAGCAAGGAGATGGAGTCTGTCAGCGACTGAAACTGGATCTGCTTCTCAGCCCAGGGAAGACCGATCTTAGAGAAAGAGAGGAAAAGAGAGAGAGGTCATTATGTCATTCTTGATTTCAGTTTTCAAATAAAGTTAATTTATTAAAAATCATTAACAACAACAGCAGAGCCAAGTACAGTGAGTTTGTCCTTCCACTGGTCCCTCAGGTTTTACCTTAATAATGATGAGTTTCTTAGAAAGATCATCTCCTTCCAAAAGTTCCTCTCCAAAACAGAGTGTGATCTCAGTTTCAGGTTGTTTCCCTCCGTTTTGAAACTGCTCCAACTCTAAGAGGGGGAAAAAAAGAATAATAATAATAATAATAATAAGTACACAAACCATGTAGTTGAGTATTTGCCTTCAAATGTACTTAAGTGTCCAAAGTACTACGATTTATTCCTTTGATCATTTTCGTCACAAGACTCTAAACTTAATCAACTGTCGAAAGACTCTAACGTGACTCTCGGCACAATGTGATCGTAAACCCAAAGCCTTCTTTTTAAACCTCTTCAAATAAAAAGCGCGAACGAGGTGACGTGTGTTGTGGCGAGTCCGAGTCTGGAGTTTGACCGGTTACGTTTATATCCTTCGTAAATAAAAAGTGACGACTGATCTCACAAAATGTAGTAAAAAGTCTCCCCGGAAAAATACTTCAGCAAACACGAAAATGATACTGCGAGCTGATCCAAGAATGCCCACCAACTTAAACACCTAAAGACCCACTTTAACACCACTTCCTTCTGCTCCAAAGAGAACCAATGAAACCACAAGGAGCCTCACTGTAGCAGCATCTTTACCCTGTTTGAAGAATTGTTTGTTAAAGATCAGCGCCGGCTTCACGCCCCTCTCCATCTTGCTCGCCGTATCTGTCAGCGTGTGCGGTCCCCTCCAGAAAACCCGTCCCTGACACAGACGTTTGGCGTAAACCCCTCGACTCGAAGTGGTAAGAACGATGCCGTTGCTCATGAACGGCAGGAGGGTGGAAATGGAGTCGATCTGATCAGGAGAGAGCTCCGAGGTAGGAGGAGCAGGTAGAGGAACCCGAGGGAAACTGAAGCCGTTCGCCAACGGTGGAGCTGGAGATGGCGGGACGAACGCGATGCGAACGTCTTCGCTCATCACCTCTCTTTTAAGCACCTCCAGTCCAAGGTAGTAAACCCTGATTAGGAACGAGGGACATTCTACAAGAAAGAGAGAAAGCAAGAGACAGTGAGGTTTTTTTAATTGGGTGTGGCCAAAGATTCGAATCAAACACTCAGCTGAACATCACAATTCGAACTGATCCTTTATTCCGGAATTACCTCGGATGTGTGCAGGAGGAGCGTCGGTTTCCAATGTGAGGTTTAACTGTATCTCATCAATGACTGGAGACGAGACACAAATATTCGATTACATTATATTAAATGATAGTATAGTATTCTAATATATTACATAACGTATAAATCATATCCCATCATGGATCATGTTCACGCATGCCTTCTTCTTCGCATGGTAGAGATTTATCCAAGCGTTCGTGGAGGACAAACTGTGTTCACAGACAACGATGTCTAGAGATGTAAATCAGCCCATGTAGGGATTTTCAATACAGAATCATGACTGTCTTGAATGCAGTGCCACCTGTGGGCCGGGAAGATCATGAGCATCCAGTATCGATTTCTCCAGATTCTTTAAAACTTTTGACGATATTATGTTCTGGAAATGACGAGATGTTTAACTGTGATGTTGAGGAACATTTATTGTGAAATTGTAGACACAGTGTTTCTCAG